>NW_018127944.1:933012-960508 GCF_001952655.1 Monopterus albus | reverse complement strand
ACCTTGGACCTGTAACGCAGCGTAGCTAAAAGTGTGGTTTAGGCTTGAACTTGGAATCATGTTACTCGCAATATGTTGCAGTGACACCATTGTGCTTGTGATAGTGGTAGGATGTGGTACTGTACACCAGTCAGCCATAACATTATGACCACAGGTGAACTCTAACACTATCTCATTACAGTGGCCCCTGTCAGTATGTGGGGGGTGTTAGTGAAGTGAACATTCAGCCCTCAAAGCTGATGTGTTGGAAGCAGGAAGGGTCTGAGTGACTGACACGAGCCACACTGTGATGGCTGATGACTGGGTCAGAGCATCTCCCAGACTGCAGGTCGTTCCTGGTCTGCAGTGGTCAGTACCTGCCATTAGTGGTTTAAGGAAGGACAAACCGTGAACAAACGTCAGGGTCATGGACAATCACGGCTCAGCCATGAGGGTGAT
Source organism: Monopterus albus (assembly GCF_001952655.1). NCBI lineage: Eukaryota > Metazoa > Chordata > Actinopteri > Synbranchiformes > Synbranchidae > Monopterus > Monopterus albus. Next base: position 960,070 of record NW_018127944.1, on the reverse strand, counting down.
CTACTGTAGACTGAACTTTTAAATGTCATTCATCCTTTTCAAAAGATTCCGTTTTGTTTGAATCCTTGTTAAAATGGTTGAAAATGAGAGACACTGTACATTGGTCTCTGAAGAGAAACCTTCAGCAGCTATGGTGGGGATAATAACACCGCTTTTGAATTTGTCTAAAGATTTATCTCTAGCTTGTCCTCACAACCACAGTTTTCACTGAACTGTCAACACATTGTGCTCTTCCTGACAGTAGAACTATGGAAGCAAGTGGATTCACAGAAGTGAGCCGCAGAGCGACACGAGTACCGACCAACTGCTGCACTGACTCCTGTGTACACAGCATTAGGCAGGTGGCCATAACGTTATGGCAGATCAGTGTATATACTGTGAGAAAGTCATCTACAGTAGATCAAAATCTGTGAAACTGAAGATTTAAGGCTATAAAATTAGTTTATAAAACTGAATCAAACTGGAAAAGATGAGTTGTTCTGTTCCACCCAAATTATCTTCAGATAGGTTGTACGTCAGCAAAGCATCAGTTATTTCTCCTCTGACTCCACTGGCAGTTTCCTTTATGAAACTATTACCATCATTTGCCCATATTTCTGTTGATGATGGAAGAAATACCTAACTGCTTCCTCATGAGCTGCTCAGCATGGATGACATCCTGTTAAAGCCAGAGTATTAAATCATGTTGCACCTATTGTACAGGTCTAGTAAAATACATGTTGTCTCTGTCGTGCACTGATGTTCTCATAATAAGAAAACCAAATTATAAAATCACATTTGGTTTGTTACTCATCATTCTGGAGCCAATTACATGACACTAAAACAGCAGGTAAAAGAAATGCCTGTTGGCAAATGTAATTTCAGCACCCAATCATCATCATTATCTGATATGAGCAATGTGTTCACCAATTAGCTGCCGGAGTGAAAACAGTATTTTCTGCATAATGGCTGATGTCTAGCTTGATTTAAAAAACTGTGATGAGAATGTGAAAGCAACTCCCTTCAGAGCTTTTGACACCTAGAGGTCACTGTTAATCAAAACAAATTTTGATAAGCAAATTTACATACAGTGTTGGTTGTCAACTGCCGAGGGAGGAACAGCTGGTGGCAGTAGTGTGGCAATAAAACGAGCCGAAGCAGAGCGAAGGCAAACGTCGCAGGTTTCAAATTATTCAATCACACGCTTTGCAAAGGATTTATGAGGTAGGAAATGCATTCACCATGTTTGTTTGGCCTTGAGGAGATGCACACACTGATCCGGTGAGAAATGTTGACTAGAGGAAAAAAAAAAAAAAACAGATTTTTTACAGAGACAATTCTACAGGGCACCTTAAATAAATAAAAAAATAAATAAAAATCTGGATTGACATCTTTATAGAATAGGTGGAGTCAGATTGTCAGGTTATGAGGAAAAATACTTTCCGTTAAAGAAGAAATCAATCTAAATGACTGTGTAGCTGTCAGAAGCACTCGTCTCAGATTACTGTTTGAGATGTGTTCCTTTGGCTTCTCAGTCCCTGCCACTTGGGTATTGGTTTCAATTCACATGTTATTTTTAGAAGTTGTATTGGATCAAATTTTCTTGTAGTCTGACATTTTTCCTTCCAAGACTCCGCCGCATCGCTGTGTGTTTTTTAATGGCAATGCAGAGTAGATGTGGCGCTCAGCCGTGACTGTAAACGGGGCCAAAGCCTCAAACTGCTGCATCGTAAACAAGCTGTTTTTCCTCTTGAAGCGCAGCCACAGCACTGACATATGGCTTAAAAAAAACAAACACTGCATTATGTCTCATTGCTTAGTTTACTTAAATATTGTATCAGAACAAGTGGAAGAGGAGAAATGTTAGTCCAGAAAGTTTCAAAACAATAATGTCTGAGTCTTCTGATTCTTTTTACGTAAAATTCAGCTCAATTGAATTGGACTTAAACTCAGAACCTTTACGTAAAATTCAGCTCAATTGAATTTGACTTAAAATGTTGTAAATATGTTGACTTTGCTGCAACAAGGCAGATGCTGTACTTCCATGTTCCATGTAGAAGGCTGATTTTACTTTTGTTTTTGTCTTCCCCTTAGGCATTTCACAATAAACTGAACCTGACTTGAGCGTACCATCTGAGTATTTTTAGTCTACTCGTTAGCTCGCTCAATGCTGGTTTAAAAAAGCATGAAAACCCACAATGTGCCCAATCACAAATAAAGCTTTTAATGGATCTTTCTGCTGGGCGCTGTTGCCCTGCAGGCTACATGCAGCTACATGAGTCTCTACAGTGAACTAAATAACAGGACAGCGAGACCCAGGCTGAAAAATATCCTTTTCTTGACTTCTTGTGAATAATGATACTGGGTAAAGGTTGGCATGTGCAGCCAAACAAACTCATAATATAGAAAACATAAATGTCACTTTCCCAGGTCGCTCGACACATTTGAAGCAGCCTCCAGCCTCCGTTTGTTCAGAGGATCGATTGCTCAAAGACTTGAGCTGTGTCTGCTGAAGTCATCACTCTTCTTTTATCTAGTCACAGGTTTCCCCTCTAAAATTGATCACATACGGTCGTATCAAAGTAGAACTTGCGTTTCAGTTAATGTGACAGTGGCACATTAAACAAGGAGGTGAAGTGTGATTCTCAGGTGCTTGTGTTGAGGCAGGTGGATGCTCCTTTCTGTTTGCTGTGAGAGCGGGAGCTTTAGGTGTGATGGAGCGACTGGGGGGAGGTGAGAGCTGAAGCCTGACTAACTTGGCCAGCTTCCCCTGTGGAGGCTGTGATCAAATGAAGCACGCTGCTCTGTCTGTTTCCATCTGTGTCCTCATCTCTCTGAGTTTGTGTCCGTCCCTCTGTTGGGTCTTTGTGTCTTGGTCTCTTTTCTTCAGCTTGCTCTTTCCAATCTCTTATCTGACTTTATCCCTCTGTCTTTAACCATTACTGTGCATTTCCTTCTCCCTCCATCCTTTGTCTCTCTCTCCTTTTCCCTCCCACCTCGCTGAGCAGGGGGGCCTTTGAAGCAATGCTGATATCTATTCACACGGGTCATTCATCAGCACCGTGTCGCACTTTACGCACCAAGCAGGAAGCCAGATCAATACGATGCCTGAACGGATGGATCTCTTAAGAGCCCTCTTCAGCCTGGAGAGATAAGGGAATTTATTTGAATGGATAACTCTTTAAAAAGTCACAGAAGGCGGCAGGGAGGGGTGTGTACAGATGTGAATGCATCACAGCCAATATTAAAATGGGCAGAGGCATTTAGATTGAAAAGGTGGGTCAGCTTTGGGGAGAAATCTGAGAGCGATCTCGCTGCAAGGCCCATGTGTCAGAAGTTGTGGTTCAACTTGGGGTCTCTAATTAAATCCACTTCTAACCCCTGGAAGAGAATTCATGCACATTATTCCTGTGATCTTGAATAAAAGAAGAAAATCAATCGCACTCGACAGAATAAATCTAGAAAGGCTTTATGAAATTCAAAGCTGGGGGTTTCAGCCTCATTGTGAATAAAGGTGTACAATCTGTGCACTGATCAATCCAGGCGATCCTGCCTCCCACTCAGGCATAGTATAACTTGAAACATGACTTTAATCCCCACTTTTTAATAAAAGTGACAAATATTGTTCCGCTGATTTTTCTGTCCATTTCGTGCTGGTCTTCAACAGTAATTGAGAATCTGTTCACAATATAGATTCTGACATGAAATACAATTCTAATAAGAGCAGTAATATGGTTGTGAAGCAGCCTCCGTGTAGGTGTTTTGAAGTGAGGAGAAAGTTAGAAAATTAGATTTCCTGATTTCTTCCTGTCTGGTGTTGCCCTTAAGGAGTGTAGTGAGATTAAATATTTATTCCATTACATAACCAGTGGTCCATGCGATGATGAGGCCATTTACAGACACTGTTGAATGTTATGCACGTAATGTAAAAGGACGTACATTTATATAGCACTTTCCTATGCATTGCAGCGCACTCAATAGGACCAGTGAAGCCGGGAATCAAACCACCAACCTTCTAGTTAGGAAACGACCTGCTCTACCTCCTGAGCCACAGGCACTAATTTAATATGTTTGCTTGCAAACTTAGAATGTGCTCAGTGACTGCGATGATCTCTCTGTTCAGAGCGTTTGTACCCCCTGTATGGGCGCACCGCTCAGCTGTGGTGTCGCTACAGAGTCGGCAGCATGCAGAGGTCTGCATGTGTAGGCCTTGCTGTGGCCTACGGTGGCAGTATGAGGCTTAAAGCTCCACGAAGCTACAGCACAAACCATGTGTCTGTGAATCAACCCACCTGCTCTGTATTAAGAAATCTCATCTATGGATTAATGTGCAGGTTTATATATCAGCGGACTCTGCTTTGGGCTCGCTGTGCCTCATCTATGATGACGATACAACAATGTGTGGTCTTCTTTTACTTCTTGCCAACATTACATAATATTAAATTGGAAATCTTAACTCAGGAAATATATTGACAAGCAGTAAACAGACAGGTTTGTAAATGTGAATTTCAGATTTATGTCCTTCCAGAGCAAAGAAAGGACTAAAATATTCAGATTGTAATTCAGCTTTCTCCAGTAACAGTAACCTGATTTCCTAAGTGTCACGTGTACGAAATCAGATTCCTGTAATCAGGCCATGGGATTAGAAATCAGGATTTCTCCCAGAGAAGGCTGGTTTCTTGGTTGTCTGTATATGTAATCGGGTTTCTGCTCCACTTAACCAGTAAACCAGATTAATGCAGTGCACGTAGCCCCATCCTCTGGCTTCCTACGTACTGTCACCAGGTTTCAGCAGCACTGTAACCAACAGTTGTCTTAAATTACTGTACATGTTGGTATTTACAGTGACAGGAATAACTGAAACCTCAAATAGAAGCCAATTAACAGAATTACTAAGCATTTTGTTTTGTTGTATTTAGTGTCTGATTGCGTGGCACTGGGACTAATGTAAAGATGGGGTGTTAATTACATGAATGGTAAATTAGATCCTAAACATTGCTGAGTGCTGCTGAAATTAATCTTAAATTAGCTGCACTGACAGTGATCACAGACTGTAAGTGGTGACAGAACGGAGTTTGCATTTAATGAAAAATTGATGCTTTTTGTTTTTCATATCTGTTAAAATTTAAATACACATAGTTTATCTATAGCTCAGTTTAAACATCCATTGTGACATTATAATTCAGTGTCCCACTGCTCAACTGTGTAGTGCTGGGGAAGACTTTGTGTTCACACATCGAAATCGAGCCGTCACAGGCGACATACATATTAGATGTGCATATTTCTATTTTTATAGTTGGTGGTTTTCCTGGAGGAAAATGTTTGGATCGCTGGGGGTTGGGCATTTTGCTCATCAACCAGTGTGAGCTGAGGCACGGGAAGACTGGGCCAGAGAGCGGCAAGACCGCTGACAGGACATCAGTGAAAGGCGTGACAGTCGGGGAACGAAGTTCAGATTGCAGGAGATGTTGTCCCTGTTTTTTTTGTGCATACACACACAGACACACACACTCTCTCTGGCTTTATATTTATTATTATTGAGGATGTCTTCCCTGTGTTCTTCACGGCTTTCTAAGTGCAAGTGTGAAAGCAGCCAGGGGGAGCAGGGAGCCACACACACACACACACACACACACACACAGGCTGCAGTTCAGACACCTGCACTTTTGTCAACTGTATTGTATTGTAGACTTTAAATGGATACAGCTGCCATTGTGTCCATCAGTCTATGCACAATAACCAATAATGACATTGTGACACCATGTTTTTAGAAAGTTTTGCCAATTAATTAATCAAAATCTGAGTGTGTTGACACAGGAAACAGGTGTGTGTGTGTGTGTGTGTGTGTGTGTGACTCACCACACTCCCAAACCACTCGGGAACCTAATGGAAAGTACGAAGCCTTTCTCATAACTCTGCCTCTTGACAGCTGCTATTTCTGTCTGAGACCGTTTCACACTTGCACCTTGTATGTTGTGAACTAGTGACATCAGCCTCGGTTATCATATGTCATAACTGTGAAGATATTTTTAGTTTTAATTCTATTTCTGATCACATTTTTCACGACATGTAAAGAAGGCTGGGTTGGAGCCTTTTCTTACTGTAAATTCACCAAACTGTTTGTTGTATAAGAAAATGTTGAAACCACAACATGCTGTTGCATGTAGAGTATAGACGGGACAGACAGCAGGGATCTGTTAAAGCATGTTGAAAGGTTGTTTTTATTATGGCAGAAAGCAGATTGTGATCATTTTCAGAATCAGCTTTACTGGCCAGGTGTGTTGAACACGAGGACTCGGTGGCTCTGTGTGCGTTTTCATCAGGAGGCAAAAAAACCTGAAGGTCGGGCTGCAAACTTGTGGTTACCTATTAATGTATGTGTGAAAGACAGTGATACATGAGGTTATGCAGTTCTAAGCTACATATGGAACTTCACATTCCCAAGACTCAGCTGTCTCTCTTCCTTCTCCTGTCTGTCCACAGCTGCTTCCTGTCTCTGCTCCTGGTGGCCGCTGTGGTTTGGAAGATCAAGCAAAGCTGCTGGGCGTCACGGCGACGAGAGGTAAGTCCTGATACAAAAAATATTGATTTTTTTTTTGCCCTCTCCGGTGGACAAACTAACAACAGTGCAAACATACATCTGGTTATATTTACTGTGGATGTGTTTAAGTTGACCTTGCAGCTCGACATTTCTGGTCAGCGCAGCTTAAAAAGATCAAGCTGGGGTTTGTACCTGGATGTATGAAGACCTTCTGGAAACTCGCACTGTTTTTTGGTAAATGCATTTCTGCACCACAACGCAGAGTGTCACAGATGGACGTATAAGCTGATCTACTGTGCTTGGTTATCCAGAAATCTATTTAAACTGAGCTTCAGTTATCCTGTTATGTAATCCAAAAGTGTTCAATTAAAGTGAGTAGTGGATTTGTAAAAAGAAGTGAGAGACTTGCAGACAGTATCTGAAGCAGAAAGCAGATTGGTCGGTTTTGAATTCTACCCTTCCATTTTTCTCTTGTGGACAGAGAAATGTTGAGGAAAGAACAACACTGTAAGCTCGCTTCACTGTTTTGTTTTGTGAGTCTTCAGTTATGCGAAGAGAAGCACATGTAACCATATGGCCATATAACATTTGTCCAATAAACATAACGATCAACTCCAAGAGGCCATAACCAAAACACACACCCAGCAACAAGCAGTGCACACTGAAGATATAATGTTGATTTCACACAGTTCTTTGTGTTTTTTATGTTAACTCATGGTCATAATTTATTATAGAGGCACAGTTTATTCCAGAGAGGTGCCCGTACATCATCCCTTGCTTATGTGCACCTTCTCTCTGCTGCCAAAGAACAGTCACAGATCCTTTAGAGCTTCAAATGAGTCTGTGCAGAGCTGGATTTTAGAGCGAAACAACTGAAAAGCTAGTTTCATTTGGACCTTAGCTTTAGAAAAACTGTTGAATCAGACTTATACAAGCTTCAAATGACATCCAAGCTCTGCTTTAGAGACAGTTTACTGTTCTAATCATCTCTGGTACAGTTTTAAATAGTTTTAGACGTTTTGTTTGTTAGCGTCCACTCTTTGTCTCACATTGTGTGGTGTTGCCCCAGGGCTCTAAGCAGCATTGATTTTTTTCTGTCTGTGCAGAAGGTGTGTGTATGTAGATCACCCAGTGATATATCAGTCCCATTGACCGTTAGTTCACTACAGTGACTGTATCTGTTATTGGATGTCACATGGCTACAGCTGAACAAACAAGAGACCTTTTAATTGCTGGATTAAACAGCCTGCGTATTAGCTTAGAATCACCGGGTAATCATCAAGGTTTACCCTTTTTATCATCATTTGAAACAGACATTGTTCTGATAGGTTGGTGTGTGTGACACTAATGCATCCTTCATTCTAAAGCTGGCTTGATTGCTATGAAATGTATTTTTCTGATCTACCAGAAGGACATGGCGTTTACTGTAGATGGAAGGAAATTAAGCTAATGTGAATGCACACTTAAAAGGCGGGTGCGGGTCATAATAAACTGAATCAAAAATGAGAAAAAGGACCACACACTGAAAGTTTACATTCATTATTTAAAAAAAAAAAAAAATACCACAGACATTTTGACCCGCCGTCTTAGTGTGTGCTCATTGCAGCTGGTTAGCTAAGTGTTGTGGAAGCTGTGAAAGGTCACTGTGAGTGTAGTTTGCATATTGAACACTCATGATAAAAAGCATTTGTGTCTCCAGAAGGGTTTTGACCACCTTGTGAATGAGTGGCTGAAAGGTTGTGCGCATGTGGGAGTGTGTTCCTCTGTGTGCCGGCATGTGAGAGCACACAAGCTAATGTTGTGCTTAATGTGAAATTTTGATGTGTGCTTTTCCCACTCACCATACAAGCTGAAGTGTCTTTCGGCTATAACCTCACTGGGGAGTGCTGTCGTCACCCTCACCTCTGGGCACCTCTTAACATCCCCCTTCACCTGCTCCCACTCTGCCCTCTCTCCATCACATAACCACTGTTGTCTGGCTGGACCCTCTACAGGCTTACCTTTGGACAAAATTAGCACTGGACCTTTTTTTAAGAGGATTTGGGGGCTAATAGGAAACTGTGGGACCAACATTCATCTCCACAATAACCAGGAAGTGTTTTGGAGGACAGCTCACTAAACTCATCTGTTCTTGTTTGGTAAATTGCACCAGTCATTTGGCCAGTTTACCAAACTGACATCATAAAAAATACAAAGTACAGTACACTCTCAAAGGCAGCAAATGAAAATGCTTGTTTACTTACCAAAAGCTCAAAGCATCATAAATCAGGCGTTTTCAACACTAAGGTACATGATCTGTGAATAAGATGATGCAAGCTGACTGTTTTCTAAAGCCAGAGCAGCACAGGGAGATCTGTACAACAGAGCTACAGCCTTGATACTGCATGGAGTCGTTGCATCACGTCTCACAAATGCCATAAGACAGTCAAGATGGTGCTTGACTCACGCATCTGTTCAGCACACCGGGTACTTTCAGTAAAGAATCCTGGGTAAAAAGACATGAAAGGTAATAAATGTAGTCATTTCTGCCAATAACAATTACTAATGCAGCAGTGATGCCACTGGGGCAGCGGGCTTCATAATCCATTTTTCAGAAATCGAGTCCTTTTTTATCTTATCTTAGTCATTGTTACATATGATAAGCACAGTATTCAAATACATATATAATTCCAGGGTATAAAGTTTTATTTGTTGTAACCCATTGGATGCACATTTTCCTACATATTGAGAAAGAATTCTTAAATCTTTTACTTGTATTTAGATATATGGACTTGTTTTCACTGGTTTCAAGATATAATTCCTACCAATATATCCTTATTTAAAGACAGTGGCACTTGCATTTGCCAAATTTAAGGTCATTTTTCTATATATTGAGAAAATTATAGTTAAATCTTTCCTTTGTATCAAGCAGATTGACTTGTTTTTACTCTGACTGCCCCAGTTTTAAGATATCTGTGGTTCTAAATATTTAGAATATGTGTGTGAATATTTAACTTACTCTATAATCGCACCAAGTAAAATTGTTCTGTTTTGTTGGAAGATGATTTTGATTATTTTAAGTCATATTTCCCCCATTTTATTACTTTTTTTTCTTGTGTTTGAGAGTCTCTACAGTGAATTAGAGCATCTGAAACTAAGGTAAAATCATTTTCATTCAGAAAGTAGGTGTTGAGGCATCCTCATTTTAGTCGGAGTGAAGTGTGCTATCCAGTCGTGACAGCCAGTTCAAACAGCAGGTGGCAGCCTTAATGACGCGCCCTTTCTGGAAGGCTTCATCTTTCTGTTTTAGAGGCGGCTGTCAGAGGACGACCAGTGGGGGGGGAGGTCTGTCTGAGGGGAGGCCTATTAATGATGCTCTTCATCATGTCTTTGTCCTTCATAGTGATAATTGTAGCTGTTTTACTGTTTAATTTGCCCCCATTTTGGGACACTGTAAACCAGCAGCAGCGGTAATGCCATGTAGATTTTTAAAAAATGCAGAAATAATAATGAATTTCTAAAAAATATAAGAAAATGCAGAGCCACAAAGACATGAAATGGATCCTAGATTTAAGCACAAGAGCAGGTTGGAGGAAAGGGGTGGGGTGGGAGAAAGCAGACACTATATTAGTTACATAGTGAGCATCTCCTGTCACTGATGTCAGGTTGAATTAGGGCTGTGACTTCTTTAGAAATGTTCAGCAGCAGGTTTTGGCATCCCACGTCCACCTCTATCCACACCCACTCTGAGCAGGGATTAAAAAGTCGGCTCTCTGTATGCGTAAAGAATTATATCTGGACATAACATTTCACAGTCTCTTTACTACTGCAAGATCTACTTTGTGTATAGAGACGTATTGTTTTACTGCCCAAAAATACATAAACACCTTTTCTGTGTTTTTAGAGCCTCATTCAGTTTCTGCAGCTGGGAGCGATGTGACATTGAAACCTTGTCCTACTCGTACAGAAATGCACACAGTTACACAAAGCAGACCCGCACTCATACATGCATACATGTACTGTGTAAACACAATGTGACACATCATTTGCAGCAAAGAGAAGGCTAATCATGTTTTTCCATCAGGTTGACTCTGGTTCCAGCTGTCTGCGTCTTTGACACAGGGCCATTGTGTTCTTTTTAACACTGTCCCTCTAGGCTCCGTTCCCACATTCACCCCCGTTTGCCTCTGTGTTACATAGTGCTTGCATCAGCCATACAGTGACACTCATTTGCATCTAATTATTACTGCATTCACCTCACTTAGGCCTTGGTGTTGTGACATGGTGGCCATTGCACTTTTATGTGGTCATTGCAGGGTCACTGAGCCTTGTGCTTCTTACGCCTGGCTGCTTGTCATCTGACATTAAGGAGTTTAAGCTTATTGTGCTGTCTCAGTTATAAGTCGCTCTGGGTAACAGCTTAAGCCCTAAAATGTAAATGTCAGTGCTCTTTTTTTTTTTTTAAAGTGAAGCAGTATAAACAGGCTTTAAAGTCATCTTGGTGTTACCAGCAACTGAGTTTCTATTTGCCAAAACAGTTTTGTTGAAGTAAAACAAATTGAGAGTCATTGCATTTATTTGTCAGTAAAAATTAGACTTCACGCCATAACTCTAGTAACAGTTTCTGCCGGTATCGGTGAGTTTATTGTATGTGCAGGATATAAAAAAAAAAAAGAAAACCTGCAACAAATTGTAATATGTTATTTTACTTAAATTATTTTCTTGTGCTTCAGTGTCAGCACCTGCAGAGATGAATCTCTGCGATCTCCTCTACCTGCATGATCCATTTAGAAATGTGTCATAACATGGATCTTAAAATAGCTTCTTGCCTTCAAAGCTACCTGGCATTTCAACATTGTCATAAATCCTTGAAACCTTTGTGAATCGTGAGATTCTTAGCCCATTTGTTTTAAGTTTGGGTTTTCAAAGGTTAAAGTTCATGGTTTATGCTTTCATTCAGAATTCAGATTCTGCTCCCACCAAATTTGGCAAGTAACTTGATAATGTGATCTATCGTCAGTAATTTTATCTCTGGCAGTGGGTTTTTTTCAGGTGTAAATTTCAAACACAGTTAAAATAAGTCTGTGCTCGAGGTTCTTCTCACTTCCACCTGCTGAGACTGGTGGAGATTTGTGGAGCTCACTGGTTGTGGTCAACATTCTTGTTTCTGTGTGTTTCAAATGTTCAGTAGCAGGTATTTCCTCACACGTGTGGTTGCTTTACATAGATGTACTTGGATGTGTGTGTGTGTGTGTGTGTACTGTCTGAGTCTTAATCAGAGCCTCCCTTTGAGCCCTGACAGTTCCTTTGAAGGAGCTGGAGCTGCCAGATGGCGATAGACAGAGCCACAGCTGCCATTTTGTGCCATAGAAGGTACCAGCCTTTAAGTCTGAATAAGCCCCGCTGCAACTTGAGCGGTGTGCTGTCGCTGCTGGTTGATTATTCCTGCGGGAACATTTGAGTACAGCAGCTCTGAGGTGGCTGACATTCCAAGGGGAAAGAATTATGACTTTTAGACACTATTTTTTAGAATTTCTGTTTACCTTTATATAGCTAATCTTTACAGAAAGACCGAGTCATAAATTGAGTATAGTATTACAGGCGTTTATTTCAGGCACAGCTTAGGTCTTTAACAGACACAAATGATAGAAGCATAGATTAGAGAAGAGCAAGCTGGCTAATTAGACCAGAGATCCAGTGGAAGCATATAGTGAAAGGATAATATATCATGATGCAAAATACTGTAATATTGGTACTTCTTTAAAATCCTCTTTCTTTGCCTTGGGACAGAATGTCTCCTCTCACTTGATTGTAGCACCGAAAGAGATTTGAAAGCCAGAAATGTCTGTACCTGGCTACGTAACAGTTGAGTCATACAGACGGGTGACACATGAAAGGAAAACCCAGTACAGAGAGTCCCAGTGAGGAGCTGGGCCTCCGCGTGTCACCAGAACAGCTCCACCTTGGCACTGACTCTCCTGGAGGGATGAACAGTGTTCTTCCACCAGATAGTGCCTCATGGTGTTTTGATGATGGTGGTGGAGATGCTGTCTAACATGTCGCTCCAACATGTCCCATTGCTGTTCAGCTGGGCTGAGACCTGGTGACTGGTGTCCTGTTGATGAAGGCACTGTCATCCTGGAGGAGACCACGTGGTTATCCAGGTTCTTCCTTTCAATTATCACCTGTCTGTGGGTACATCCCAAGTCCCTTATAAACACTGTCCTTTACATCTTTTGCTTGTGTCTTAGTCCCACCAGTGTAAGATGCGAGGAGAAAAGACTTGAGGAAACAAGTTAACGACATGAGACATCCTTTCCTCGGCTCCTTCATCTGAAGCATCCAATCACCAACTGATTTCTGATAAAGGGGCTCAGAGCCAATATGAGAGACGTGGAACATCTCTTATATCATCGGGTCGACCAAGGACAAAGGAATGATTCTATAAAAGACACTGGATGTACCCTGTGTGTATTGATCCAAATAGAGCAGTAAAAATCTCAGTACTCCTCTGAATGACTTTGCGGTGCCAGATACAGTAGGAGTTGTCAGCTCTGACGGTGTTTCTTTTTCTTTTTAATTCACTGGCACCTCGTACTGTAATATCGTGCCGATGTTCTTCCCGTCTTACTGTACCGCCACAAAAATATCCTCTTGATGACAGCGTGTGTATTTACCCGACATCCACTGTCGTCCTAACACAGAGATATATCACACATAACCTGACATATATTGGACATGTATTGCACCCTGAGGTATTGACAGAAATGCAGAATGTGATAATATCCTTGATCGTTGCCACTGCGTCCCACATGATTGACTGTGCTGCAGATTCTTTACGCTACGCCAGAGGCAGACCGCCGGGAGGGGAGAGGAGGCGATATAAATGTCTCCAGATACCCTCACATATTTATTACCCCATTAAGCTGCCCTCCCCTCACCACCCCTACCTTCCTTAGCTATAAATAGGAATGTCAACCAAGGTGTCAAGGCACAGGCCCCTGTTAGATATACTTGCCATTATGCCATAAAATGAGTGGAAAGCTGCTCAATAGCCTGTGATGTGTAAACTGAATGCTTTGTTTTTTCTAATCAAATGTTATTCAGCTCAGGTTGTGGGATGTTAATGAAGTCTTGCACTGAGGTACTGCTCCCAGAAAAATCTCTGAGCACACACATTCCCCCTGCCGGGAATGAGCGGCCACCATTTCACTGCTCCCTTTGATGATTCTGCGAAGTACAGTCCACACGTAGAAGTTTCCAAAGCTTGGGAGCAGATCAGAGGAAAGATCTGAGGCTTATGACACAGCTCTGCTCTCTGAAGTAAGACTTCACACTGGCTTTATCCAAGTATATTAATCTATGATTTCCCGTTAAAAAATAAAAGAGCACAAAGTGCAGTGTCGTCGTCTTGACTGTAAACAATTCTTGATGCACAAGAACATATGAGAACATTGTAGGAACAGTTAGAGAAGTTCAGATCTCAGCACTTGGCAGGTCTCTAGATGTTTGCCTTGATTTGTGCCTGAGATAAAAGAGATGCAAATTACCATGCAGTTTTTGCATCCCACTACACATTTTGGCCTTGGGCTTCAGGCAATTATACCGAATACATTTCTGCACATGTGCATGTGATGATATCAGTGAACTACTAAACAAGACGTTCCCATAGATAAATACCTAAGCTTTAGAGCTTAAAGCCTTTTGATTTTTATATTACATTTTTATCATAATATACAAAATGTGTGTGGTATATCTGGTTTGTCACATTATTATTGCCAAGTTTTTATTAGAGCAACACAATTTGTCTAATTGTCGTGCAGAAAACAAAGCATGGATCAGGCTGCGTATTTTTGTCTGAACCTGCCCCGTGGCCCAGAGTGTGGCGTCCGAACCCGAACTAGATCCGACAAGCTTATAATGTATAACATCCAAATCCGACCTGAGGCCAACGCCGTTGAGTTTGTGCAGTGTTTTTCCCCTTATCATTAAATGAAGCAGACATTTGAGCTCTCCAGTCATCTAGCCTAAAGTTTGACTTACATATCTGGACCCAACCCAGACCCGAGCATAATTACTAAATCAACCCTCAGGTACTGACGGGTCCCATTGGGCTCAGTTCGGGTACACTTTAACAGGAAATAATACAGATATCTAAACCTTTCCCAGCCCTGTGGTAGGTCTTCTGTTTTGGAGCTTTGTGCCAACAATAGATGGAACAGTTGGCTAAAAATCTTTGGTTTTAAAGCCGGTCCTAACCCACGGAACTGGATAAATACCAAGTTCTCCAAATGAAATAGTTACAGACATAAACCTTATAATTAATTGTATCAACGTGTCAGTTTGATTGTGTAAAATTTAGATAAAAAGGCCACTGCAATGTTTTTATTAGGATTAATTTTCTCATTTTGGATTTTGTGAACCGCACTTGGTATTTCTTCAAAGGCTGACATTTCCTATTTTCTAGCAGCGGTACTCTTTCACTGGCAGACACACAGTAAACTTGATCAGTAGCCAAATTAAAACACAACTCCCCTGGGACTTGCTTTTGCTGTTTGATGCACAGGGTGAGGATGAATCAGAACCAACAATAAAGTTGTTAAACAGTTCATGCCCTCAACTACCACAAACTGCTGATCCTCTGTTTTTGCCGGGCGCCTGTGTTACCGAGCCTCCTTGTTTAATCCCATCCTCTCCTCTACTGTCTGCCCCCATCCCTTTCCACCATCGGTGATGGAAAGAGCTATGTGTGACCTCTGACCCCTTCCTCCGCTTTCCCCAAACGTACATGAACGTGCAACATTTAAGTAAAATAAAGACAGCTAACATAAGGATAGGATAATCAAGAGTCAGTAATAATCAAATCAGAGGGATAATGTATCAATAACAGTACAGTAGTCGGTATACTCAACCTGATATGTTGCTGCTGTTGGGGTTTGCCATATCAACTGGCCAAGGTGAATGTCAGTACTAGCTAAAAAATAAGAATGCTGCCAGAATTCACTGTAGATAGATTTTTAATTAAAAATTAGGTCTAAATAAGGTTTTATAAGACATTTGTTTCCACCAGAGCTCAGTAAATCTTAGCATTTTACCATCATAGAACCCAGTGACTGCTATGAGCAGTGGAGACGTAGTGAACCACAGTCATTGTGGCGCAGCGTGCTGGTAAATCTTCATCATCAGTCATTCTCAACCTCCATTAACAAACAGTTTTATGAGCTCTTTCTTTCCAAGCACATTCAAACTTCACCAGCTTCACTCGCTCCCTCATAGACTCCCCTGTTGCCTCACACACACAGTCTCACATGCAAAGAGGTCGACAGCAGATGGTGCAGCGTGAAAGCGCAGTAGAGTGGGAGAGATTGGCACCGTTATCCTCCAAATAAGCAGAGATCTGGTACACAATGAAGATACCAAGGAGCTTGTAGAGCTCCACATCAAATTAGTTTCCAGAATCATACGCAATGATAAGGAGGAGCCTCTCACCAGCATGGCTGCTCGCACCCCGCACACACCAGTCCCACAAGCAGATGGCTGCATGTGAATGCAGTTCACACATGAGCAGAGAAGAAAAGGAAAAACAATTTTTCCACCTTTACTGTGCAGCTGTTACCCCCTTACCAAGCACTTTTGGATGATGCTCTGCAATACATTATAATTTTAGAATCATGGGAATGCAGTCTGTATCTGAATCGCTCCACTTCTGCTTGCCAAAAGTCTTGTACAACACAGTCCACTGAGTAAACACTGCTTCTTGATCGATCCCCTCATGGCAGCTTAATACACGGGACTTCAGCTTCATAAACCATGTATTGTACTGTCTTACAGTCACAGTGTCTCCCACTGTTTCCAAACTGCTCATATCAACTGCAGTTCAGTCAAAATGAAATGAGTGTGCCTATTTAAAACGTCACTCCTTTACTTAAGATTAATGGCCAGTGCAGCCAGAGTTGGTACTTTTTTTTTTTTTTGATACAGCATCTTAAAAAGAGTCATGACATGGGAGCAGAAAACGCTAAAATATCACTCAGAACATAATTACAATATTGCGACAGTAAGTGGGCAGAGAACAGCAGCATCTAGCACAAACTACCCAGCAGAATTCAGAGTAATTACATATGAGATGAAAACAGATGGGGAATGTGGCGACATAGGTCAGATATCATTGTACCTGCTCTTGTGATGATGCTTGTTTCTTCACTTCTCTGAGACAGAACTGTCCCTGCTGGGTGTGTTTTTTAAGTGATGTAGTCAGAGTTAATATTCCGGTGTGTGTGTGTGTGTGTGCCAAGAAATTTAAACAGGTCTGTGATAGTCCGTGCATTTACCTGAGATACAGTATGCACTGGACTTTTATGCGGGCGCTGTGCCTGAATAAGTTTGTGTGTTCTGGACATATTGAGCTGGAGGCTGTGACTGCCTGGGCTCTGTGCTCCCTGTACTTCTGCTATTGTGTTATTGAATGAGACCTTTTATGGTTGTCATGTTTTATTGGACTGTGTTGGGATATAAAATAGTTTTCCTACGAGGAGAAGAGCCAGGGTGATGGGACACGGCCCTGAGGACCGCCTGTGCTAAAGGTTACAGGACAAGATGGAAGGTTGTTCGCCCTAACACACTGTGATCTTTCCCAAAGGAACCTCCGGTCCCTGTGTCGCATGCAGGAGTTGTTGTCTGTGTCTATTAGTGTATTGAAGTGCTAAGCTGAAATCAATGAACAGGATGTAGGTGTCAGGTTTCTCCAGGTGGTGCTGTATATAAGGTTGGCAGCGTCCTCAGCGGTCAGAACGTATACAGCCTGCACACATTGTTCATATCTGTTTTAACATATGAAATATGTACCAAGCTACAAATATATAATTAAGCTGTAGTTTCTAATTGTATGATGCGACAACAAGCCTAGCAGTTTGGATGACTACGTGACCTTTGACTGTTGTTGTTAGTCTAGAGGCATGATTAGACTGAAGAATAACGCCTAGAAAACCAGTTTGTTCCAGACACATCATGTCTTTAGTCTCATTTTCTTAGGACAAACACAGCCTGGGGACATCCAGTAGCTTTTTAATAATCAACTCAGTTTATTCATCAGCCCAAACACAAAGTAAAAAATAGGACTGTGTAAAAAGGAGCGACAAAAATGGACCAGGGTTTAAACCCAGACCAGCAAATATAGACATATTCACTGCAATAAGCTCAGTCTGTTTAAGTCTGATGACATGACTCAGTATTTTTCATGTGTTGCATGGTTACAGCATAAATGAACTTTCCATCACATCACTTGCACATCTGCTCCTTTTAAACATCCAGTTTTTGACACTTATAGCCGGTATAAACACACCGACCTGACCTCTTTCTCTGGCTGTTGGTCTGAAGATTTCCACTCATGTAGTCAAGTGTGGAACAATAAAATAAAGATTTTGAAACCACTGTGCTCATTTAATGTCACAACAGCCTAAGCTATGTGACAGAAATGATAATGAAAGGTCTGCTTGTAGATTCAGGAAGCATGATATTCTTGACCCTCTAGAAAGAAATTTTGTAACGTTGTTTGGAACTAGAAGTGGATCAGTGTTTTCATTGTGTACTCTTGAAAACGGATTTAGCTGCGCCTGCTCTCAGTAAGAATAATTGTGCCCTTGAAGGCAGACTGTAGAGGCCACGGCTGTTGTTGTAGCCCAGTGCTAAAGCATACTGTACTGGGAATGCACAGCCTCGCTTGATGAAATATAAAAGAACCTGGGGCTCTCCTCACTGCTCGAGACATCCCTGGCACTTTATTAACTATTTTGTGACTGTCACTTATGAGTTAAACATGTCTTCTTGCTTGTGCCGCAGTGTGAACACAAGGCAGAGGTCGTCTCTCCTGCCACGTCTTCCTCTCTGTGAAACGTAAATATATGTACATTGAACTTGTAACGATTGACAGGCCTGCAGAATGTGGTGGCCCCCAAATATTAAGAAATATGCATGTGATGAATTAACTTTATTTAAAAGTTTATTCTCCCGGAGGGTGGGAGGTTATTCCTCTGCCTTCTCTGAGTTAAAGACTGCTTTTCTATGTATTTGGGAATCTATATTTGAGATAAAATTGCCTGTCACATCTTGCTTGGACTTTAACTCAACGTATATTTTGACGTGAAATATCCCGATGTCATGTGGCTTTATCTTCATTTTAATCAGAGCATTCCTGTTTTGTATTATGTCATTTTATGATCAATATTTAAGGTAATGCCAGTCCACGCGCCATAGGTGCTCTGTTCACCTTAGGGGGTAGCCCATGTGCACTGCTAGCTTAGCAACCTGCTAAATAAAGAGCTAATGTTATAGGTTACTTAGAGAAGTGTTACCACATCAAGAGGTGATGAGCAGATTTATCTCTGGAAAAAAGCCTGAAAGCACGCCATACATTTGTGGATCCGAGAGCAAGAAAACCTTGTACGCAAGCATATTGTGATCTCCGTGTCAGATGATCTGTGCACGCTTTGAAGAACTACACACAGTCATTTTTACACATTTGTAAAATCTTGATTTTATTTGTAGATTAATGAACACACATTTGTGGCCCTCATGAGAAACACACAGCAGTTTTTACACATTCTTGACTGTATTTGTAAATTGCTAAATACACATTTGTGACTAGTTATGATAGAATGTTACCCCCATAGAGAGTCGTTACCTCATCTCCCCCACCTCACAGCTGTTAAGGCAGAGGAAACCGGTTCTCTGCCACCTTCTTCCCTGTTAGCGGTGGGAGATGGATTGCTCAAGGTGACCCTCATCGGCACGCTGTGTGCTCTGCCTACCCGCTCTTGTGCCACCATTCCTCACACTTACCCATTCTGTTCTGTCATCTCACGCGCTGCCGGTTCCCCAGGCGGCGGACTTTAGAGCCGCCTTCAGCTGCATCTTAGTTGAGAGGCTCCCCACCACGCTCTGTCTGCAGCCCGTTGCTGTGTGCAGCACTGGTTCTCGGTGGGCCGATGGCGTAGAATCTGTTTGCTCCATTTAAATGGCTTAACGTTATTCCAGTTTCTAATATAGTCACTCACCAGCTAATACAATGACATCTCCAGACATATCAGTGGAAAACTCACCGTCCCTACAGTGTAATGATTTAGTACATTATCGGGAGATGAATTATCACAAGATCAGGTTTTAAAGCATTTTTGCTCATTTAGAGCAATATCCTCTGTTCACTCGTGTTCAGCCCTTTATTTTATTTGCTCATAACTCTAAAAGCTCCATTAAAGCCAATATGGCACTAATTCACTGCAGTCTGCGCTTCTCTGAAACAGCATTTAACCATATAAAATGCTTAAATTATCCCTGGAAAGCAAAACTAATGAAATTCTGTGCAGTAGCATTTCGATGAATGAACTGTAATACTCTCCCTGGAAACGAGTGCTAGAGAAATTCAGCCCATACAGGCCATAACTTTTGACTGAAATACGTCTTAATAAAAGTGTAAGAAATCTGCTTTTAAATGTTAAAACACAAAACTGAGTTTGAAATTATGCTACTTTAGACTTGTCAGTCCCTCCAAACAGGGTTGCACATGAGAACCAACAGAGTCTTGGCTACAGATTATGATGCCAATGAACTAAGGCATGAAAGACAAATGTATTTCCTGTGGACTGAGACAGCAGCTTCAACTGGGTTCTCTTTAAGGCCCCTGTAAGTTAACTAGAGCGATGCTTTAAGAATCTTTGAGAGCTTCCTTCATCTCGTCTGCTCTCCAGAGGTCAGTGCTCGCTGCACCCCCACTCAGAACAAAAGGCCTACTCCTGTGCTGATCAATCCTGAAGTGAGAGTTAAGGAGAAGGAGTTTGGATGATGAGACTGAGAGAACAGAAGAGCAGCAGGCGGCAGTGCCAGGTGGTCACTTACACAAGAAGCTGATAATCTTTGGGAAAGCGTGCGTTCTCCACACAGTCGAGGGTCTCCTCTGACCTGACAACATGTGGGTTAGTTAAAATGGGATAAAAGAGAACGGAGCCTTTGCAACAGGGGCAGCCGGCTACCTCTGCTACAGAGTTAGATGATGAGCATTTTACCCTCTTCTCTTTGCTGTCTGTGCCAGATCCACAACAAATATTAGCTATGATTTTACAAGGAAATAACCAGGCTGTAAATAATAGACTGATAATGTAAATGTGTGCACAAGGAAGAGAAAACACATCTTTGTGTTTGTACAACTTGTGCAGGAGTTTTGGGGAACATTCTGTTCATCTGTGTTTTGGGTGCAACTGAATGAAAAGTAGAATGTATATGTGTGTGGGTTGGTTGGATTGTATCCCAGCTGTTTCCTACTTTTCCACAACTCCAGTGTTTGTGCTGATGTCACACATCTTCTCTGTGTGAGAACACCTGGCTTCTCAAGATGCTTCTAAACCCCGTTAATCTTAATTCCACAGAGATGGTGTGTATAGATGGTGAGTTTGGGTCAGCGCCAGTGTCTTGTTGTT
Source organism: Monopterus albus (assembly GCF_001952655.1). Lineage (NCBI taxonomy): Eukaryota > Metazoa > Chordata > Actinopteri > Synbranchiformes > Synbranchidae > Monopterus > Monopterus albus. The sequence continues at coordinate 939,103 of NW_018127944.1, read as the reverse complement.
CACAATAAACAGACTGGCTTATCATCTCTGTCCTGCTGCACTGTGGGTGACCCCTATCTGGCCTAGTAACATCCAACCCTCTGCACACCCAGCCCTCTATCACTGCAATGATACAGGGCTTATCATAATCCCAGAAGCTGTGTTGAACCTTGCTCCTGTACTTTGATTATGTTTCATTGCTGTCTTCACTTTCTTTACTTCTGTTCACTTCTTTGTCCTGCCTCTATCTTATTTCTTCCATCAGTCTTTGTTTTAACTTCAGAGCCACCCAGATTCACTTCTTCTCTTACCCTGAAGTCAACAGCTCTCAGCCCTCTTTTTTTTTTTTACTTTTGTAGATTTGTTCTCCAAAAACATATTTAAAGAAGCAGTTATAGTTTAATATTGGCACAAGTTGAGATTCCTGGTTGCTTTTTTTCTCTTGGTGTAAAGGTTTTCATGTGAACACAGAGCTGTGCCTCATCCTAGAGCTACACTGGTGATCCTCTATAACTCTGTGCAGTGCTTGTATCAGCTGTGCTGAGAATTGGCATCTTAAAAGGGCAAAATGCAGCACTGCCATATGACATGCATCAACACACCTATGTATATTCCCCTGTCTGTACTGGTCCACACTGTTCTACATCAAAGTGTCAGCGCTCCAGCAAAGCAGCAAGGTCTTCTGTACTTTGACTGCTTCTTCTTTCAGGGTCTGGTGTGAGCCATGGGCGACAGACGATGTGCTGAACCAATAGGTGTTTTTTGTTACCATCAACTTTAAAGCTTGTTACTAAATAGGATCATGAAGTGGATGAAGTTCAAACAGCTTTTAATTTAACAGAAGAAACTGTCTGGACTTAAGGTTGACTTGCACTTTGCTTCTGGACCTTTGGACTGTTTTACATGGACTTTGTTCTTATAGACTGTATAGTTTGCTCAGTTGGGATGGCAGGTATTGAACTTCTAATCGTGACAGTTCATTCTTTACCCTGGAATCCCGTTTTCAGCTGCTTCTGAAAGTTCCAAACAGCTGTTGGACCAACAGAACACAGACTTGCAGAAATGCGACGTCTTCACCACTTTGCCCGCCGCCCCCTGACTGAAGTCCTTGTTTTACCCCTAAACCAACAAGTGAAGTCCTTCTTTTACCTCCAGAGGTGTGAAGAACAGATATTTAACCAATCATGGGTGACCGCTCTGTGCATGCACCCCCTCCCCATTGTCTTGCTGCACAGTGATTTTACTACTGCCTCCTGGGGGGTGCTGAAATTTAGCCCCTGGAACGCACCTCCAAAGCGGGCGGAGGGCAGCAGAAACAAACACAGACCCCATGAGGAGCGTTACTTGTCTCGACACCATTTGGAAGGTTACTATAATGGAAGAACCCCCAGTGTCCTTCAGAGTTAAAGAAGCACAGTATAGTTGAGATCTCTAGAACAAATGAATAAATGGGTGACGAGGAAGTAAAACAAAACTAATGCACAACAAAAGTAAGATGGGGATGAAAAACAAGTCAAGTTACCACTTGGTGAGTTGAAACAGTGGCACTGACCCAGACTACTGACAAAATATTCAAGGGATAGTTACCAAGTCGTGTAGCCGGCTGTTTTGGTTTGGTTGTTTACATATGAAATGCGACCAGCAGACAGAACAGAGATGAACTGGAGCTGGGCCAGGTGTTACTCTGCTGTTAGTGGCAGGAATATCAGAGACTGACAGGCAGACAGAAATTCTATCCACTCGTCCTCTGCCTTTCTACCCAATTAGAAAGTAACTGACTTGACTGTTGCCTTCTTAAAACTAAATATTGTGGCCTCTAAGTTTTGCTCAATTTCTCATAATGTGCTTTGGTCCAGTAACTGCTGGTAATCAGATGTCAAACACTGTCTCCTTGTACTCATAATATCTTGTTTTGGAGGACTCACATTTTAAGAAGACGCCTCAGAGTGAGAGTTGAGTGAGTGACTTCACACGGAGCTGATGTGGCTGCTCTCTGTGTTGATTAAATGCTGCGTCAGTGAATCTTCCCAGTAATTGCTTTATCTGAGGGTTTTTGTTTCTAACCTCCCTTCATTTTATTTTTCCATTTCATCACCATTTCTACTTTTCTTCTGCTTTTTGATTGTTCGCTCCTGTTTGATGGAGTATTGATGCACAGTGTGGATGAGGCAGTGGAGAAAGTTTACGAGAGAGAGAGAGAGAGATTTAGATGAGGAGATGGAGGGAGAGGTGACTGGGATGGACAGCAGCGAGGAGGAGGAAGAGTTGGGGAATGATGGCTGTGGACAAGAGAGAGAAAGAGGCAAAGAGATGTGGAGAGAGAGGGATGGCAGGATCAAAGTCTTCTCTCTTGTCAGTATTCACAGTGTGCATCTTCTATCCCCCACCTCACTGCCGGAGAGATGGAAAGATTAAGCGGGAGAGAAACAGCAAGCAGCTATAACGCTGCTTCATAGATGAAGATTTCCCCTCTCTTTCTCTCTATACTTTTTCTCCCTTACTTCCTCTCCTCCTCCTTCCCCTCCTCGCCTCTCACTCTGCAGTTTTCTTCCAGTGGAGCTGAAGGATGATCGAGAACTTTCCCACTGACAGCATTTTCAAACGGATGCATCCATAAATAAATGGCTTGATGTAGAGTGCCGAGTTGTGCGTTGTGTGTATTGTGTGTGTCGGTCCACATATGTTTACCTGGACGCTCTGCGTGCCCAGGCGATTTGGCATGGCGTTCCCTCATCCCAGGGGCAAACTCTTTGATAGCCTTTGTCTTTCTTTCTGCTCCCGTTACTTCCTCTTTGCTCTCCTAAGAGTTGATTTTTTTCCTGTTTGTGTGTTTGCTATCACTCGCCCGCCCCCTCCTGTCCTCTCTTCCCACACACACTGCTAACTCACTCAATCTCTTTGGCACGCTGCTACTCACTTTGAGAATGCTCAGACAGCTTTCTCTGTGTGTGTGTGTGTGTGTGTGTGTGTGTGTGTGTGTGTGTGTGTGTGTGTGTGTGAGAGAGAGAGAGAGAGAGAGAATGAAAGCATTTGAGAATCCACATATTATTTTTTGAAGTCTGCTGCTAATGATTACCAACCCCAGTCACCCTGTAAATTATTTTTAAAGCTGCTATAATCAATATTTGTACATTAGGGATCCAACAACTGTGTAATTTGAAAGGGGTTACTCGTAGCAACGAGCCCACAGCCAATTGTTATTTTGCTCCAACTCTAAGAAGCGTTTGTCTTTCAACTCTTTGTTTTGGTTTTCCAGCTCACAGCTGTACAGGTTTGGTTCATCAGCGCCGCTTCCAGCTGTGGCAGGCAGCTGTTTCTCATAAACCCACTGTACATTACCAGTCCAGCAGCTGATAGACAGTTTGTTACTAGCTGGTGAAGGTAGTGGAGCATTTTGCCCCGTTATGCCCCGTCTAGGGGTAGCTGAGGCACATATATATATATACACACATATATACGCGCGCGCGCGCGCACACACACACACATTTGTTAATTTATCTACAGCAATTGGTGTTTTGGATGTACATCAAGTGGTTTAGACTTTACAAACAAACAAGCTCTAAACTATAAGAAAACAAGAAACTTACCACCCTAAACTAACAAAGCAAGAGAAAGCGGCTGTTCACCCAAGGATTACACACAACTCTAGCCCCACATCAGAGCAGAACTGGTGGTACTAGATGTGAAGCATGGCCACTTAGAAAATGAGAAATTTCAGAGCATTTCAATATCCCACCGTTTTGGATTCAACCGGTTCTTTTATCTGAAGGCCTCAAGAAGTAACACTCAGGAAACAAGAATCAGCTTTACGTAGATTTATTTTCTTCTGGTTAAATGCAGAGTTATTACAGCGCTGGGCTCTATGAGATGACAAGTCCCAAGAGCTCTGATAATAAATAGGAAGTAATTCACATTTATCTTCTCAGGCTGGGACTGCCCTGAACATGGGTGGAACTCTTACCTTTTAATCTGCGGACTCAAGGTTCATACAAGGTTCATACAAATATGAACTCATATTATCTTCTAATCTGTTGGCTCTACACTCACAACATGAACTGGACACAAGGTTCATACAAGGTTCATGCAAATATTCTAGAATGTTCGGTTTCTTTCTAACTGAAAGTAGACATGCAGTTAGCATCTTATCTATAGTTTCCAGGATGACACTTATCTCTGCAACCAATTTATGCACATTTCACCAAGAAGACGAGAAATACTACAAGTTGACTCAAAGCTGAATATTATGACTATGATGCATGCATAAGAGCTGGTTAATACTGATACATGGAGCTGTCAATGAAACACAGACAAATAGTCATACTGAACTCTTCCATTATAAAAGCAAAATAATACTGATAAGTAGAAAAATAACTTTAACTCCTGAAATTTAATCCTAACAACCGTCAGCTCCGGATGGCCAGTTGGTGTTGAGATGGAGCAGGAGGAACCAGTCCAGCATTTGCTTACAATCACAAACCAAAACTAGAGAAATGCATTTCCTGTTGAAAATGTGTGTGGATGCTGATGTGCTGAAGGATCGCCCTGAAAATATCTGAAATCAGTTGCTGAAACAGCTGAATGATGAGAAGAAATGGCTGAAGTTCTTTGTTGAAATAGCTGAAGGATGAGATGAACAGAATGATTGTGCACATGTCACTAATGCTTTGTTACTTTTATGTAACTTTATTTTTAGACCAAGTGTTCTTTCTGGCTTTTGACTCTTTACCTGATTCCAAAGGAGAGCTGCAAAAGAATTCCTATATGCCTAGACTGTCTGTTTATGCATACATGGCAAATAAAAATCTTGACTGACTTGACTTGTGAGCACAGACTGATAAAATGGTCTTGTTGAAATGTTTTTAATATTAGGGTTGTACAGAGCTGCTGACAGAAATGCATTATGAACACTGCTGAAAGCTTAAGGATATGTCACGAGTTTGACAGTATGTCAGAGTTTTAATTTGTCAGAGGAGGAAGATTTGAAGTCTACCACTGACACAAGGTGGTCCTGTTTTGTGTCCCTCACAGTGGCAGCATGTCTCATCACCCATGGCTGCTGCTGTATCCCATGTCTCCGGGGACTTATCGACACTGCTCTAACTGAAACCAACTGTCTTTCAACAAGTCCCACAGATTACTGATGACTATGCCAATGTGGACTAGGTGTCTGATCTCCTTTGTGCACATTTTTATGAATGTTTTATGATATCATGCTGATAATCTTTGCTTTGCTAGAGGATGAATGATTTTCAGGATACAGCAAGAGGTGAACCAGCAGAAGGTTGTCATAGGTTTAAAACTTAATGACATTTCATAGTGAGTTGAAAGTGGATAAGCAGATAAACTAAGCTGTGAAGTCAACCTTCTTCCAGATACCAGTTACTAAGTTACCCCTCGCTCACCTTGAGATGGTTCACAATGCTGCAGCTCATTTCCTCATAAGTATAAATACATTTGATCATATAACGCAGTTCTGGCCTGTCCTCACTGGCTTCCAGTCTGTTTTCAAATTGTTACATACCTGACAGCTTTTTACTCATAGCTTAAGGCATTCATTCATTTATTTACATTGGCTTTTAATCATAGTGCAGTTTCACACATTCTAATTAATCAAGGTCTTATGGTCTCTGCATTTTATGGGGGTGTTTCATCCCTTGTAATGATCTGATTTGACTTGTATTTATTCCCAGTTTTGTGTTTTCTTTGTTTGCTTATGTATGTGAAGTACAGCACTTCGGTCAGTAGGAAGTAGTTTATAAAGTGCTGTAGAAATACATTTGATTTGCTTATAAATAAAAATATAAATACCGTAATAGATTTCTGTTTGTGCAAGTGTGATATTAATGTATTTTTTTATGTTCCTTTATATCCTGCTACCCCTGAAGGTCAATCTGATTATTATTATCTTTACTGCTCCTCGTTTGTTCTACGATTTTTCACATCTTCTACATTTTCAAGTCTTTGAACAAATTCTACAACTATTAAAATGCCTCCAAGAGGGAAAAGAGCTAATAAATCAGAAGTGAACGAGGATGTTGAAGCAGAAGAGGATTATATTTCAGCGGCGCAAGTAACAGAGATGTTGAGTCAGCAGAAGCAGATGTACACCGCA
>NW_018127944.1:901767-924265 GCF_001952655.1 Monopterus albus | reverse complement strand
AGGACTATCGGTCGGCCTCGAAGAGATTCTGGCAAACCGTCCGGCGCCTCAGGAGGGGGAAGCAGTGCCCTGCCAAAACTGTTTACAGTGGAGGTGGGCAGTTGTTGACCTCGACTGGGGATATTGTCGGACGGTGGAAGGAATACTTCGAGGATCTCCTCAATCCCGGCGCCATGTCTTCTGATGAGGCAGCAGAGGCTGAGGGCTCAGAGGTGGACTCGTCCATCACCCAAGCTGAAGTCACTGAGGTAGTTAAGAAGCTCCTCGGTGGCACGGCACCGGGGGTGGATGAGATCCGCCCTGAGTACCTTAAGTCTCTGGATGTTGTTGGGCTGTCTTGGTTGACATGCCTCTGCAACGTCGCATTGCGGTTGGGGACAGTGCCTCTGGACTAGCAGACCGGGGTGGTGGTCCCTCTTTTTAAGAAGGGGGACCGGAGGGTGTGTTCCAACTATAGGGGGATCACACTCCTCAGCCTCCCCGGGAAAGTCTATGCCAGGGTACTGGAGAGGAGAATTCGACCGATAGTCGAACCTCGGATTCAGGAGGAACAATGCGGTTTTCGTCCTGGCCGTGGAACACTGGACCAGCTCTATACCCTCTTCAGGGTGGCGGAGGGTTCATGGGAGTTTGCCCAACCAGTCCACATGTGCTTCGTGGATCTGGAGAAGGCATTCGACCGTGTCCCTCGCAGCGCCCTGTGGGGGGTGCTCCGGGAGTACGGGGTCCGGGGCCCTTTGCTAAGGGCTACCCGGTCCCTGTACGATCGGAGCAGGAGCTTGGTTCGCATCGCCGGTAGTAAGTCAGACTTGTTTCCAGTGCGTGTTGGACTCCGGCAGGGCTGCCCTTTGTCACCGGTTCTGTTCATTATTTTTATGGACAGAATTTCTAGGTGCAGCCAGGGGCCGGAGGGAGTCCGGTTTGGGGACCACAGGATTTCGTCTCTGCTTTTTGCAGATGAGGTTGTCCTGTTGGCCCCATCAAACCAGGACCTCCAGCATGCACTGGGGCTGTTTGCAGCCGAGTGTGAAGCGGCTGGAAAGAGATCCGGATACAGGCCGAAATGAGCTTTCTCTGCAGGGCGGCCGGGCGCACCCTTAGAGATAGGGTGAGGAGCTCGGTCACCCGGGAGGAGCTCAGAGTAGAACCACTGCTCCTCCACATTGAGAGGAGCAAGCTGAGGTGGCTCGGGCATCTGTTTCGGATGCCTCCTGGGCACCTCCCTAGGGAGGTGTTCCGGGCATGTCCCACCGGGAGGAGGCCCCGGGGAAGACCCAGGACACGCTATCGCAATAACAATGGCATATTCGTATTCCTGACAATTTTCTCTACCATTTTCATGTATAATATGCGTGTGAAAGCTTATGGATAGCAGAATAAAAGCAGAAAACCGGCAGGAAATTGATCAAAAACACACAGACACGGAGCCAGAGCGGGAGTCACGTGACTTTGACTGTGGCCATTGAAAATGAAAGGGGCCATTCAAAGTGAATGGAGAAGTGCGTATGCAAAAACCATAAAAGATATCAAGAAGATTTTTGCATCAGTAGCCGAATATCTCACGAGTTCAATTCAGTTCAAATGGCGTTACCACCCCAAGGTATGCCTGAGCTATTAAGGTTCAAAGAGGACCAAGATTTCAAGACTTTCCCATTCATTTCGGTGGGATTTTTTTTTTTTGAAAAAAGCTGAATTTATTAAAAAGTATAAATGTTACAAACAAGAAAAATACAAGGAAAGCATGTCCTTAAAAAGCTGAACATTCTGATACCTGAATGGTATTTCTAGATGAAAGTATGCTGGAGGAGTTAGGTGCCAAAAAAAACATATGGAAGAAACCAGAATAATAAAGAAAAGGATTGTGGATGCCGCTTAACAGCATCCACAGAATAACTAAAGAACAGGAAAACGTAGTGTGGATGCCTTTCAGCATCCACACAACTAACAGTCATCTCACACACACTCATTCCAAGGGAGGAACAACATAGGCAACTAGGCAGATCACACACACACACACACACACACACACGATATAATATAATGACAGCTGTAACACCCTCAAGAACCAGAGACCAAAACAAGGTGAAAAAGAAAAGCGGGAAATCTGGACATCAGATTAATTGAACAGTTGTTTTAGTATGTCTGTGTTCACACTGGTGCTTGTGCTTGTCATGTAAATGTTTGTATTTTTCTTTTTATACGTGCATTTCATTCAGATTTTCCAACATTACCTGCAGCACATTTGCTCCTGTGCTGTCATCCTTTCGTGCACACAGAACTGATTCCGCTCTGTGTGTGTTTGAGAGAATTCATTTGCTTTTGTGAAACATGACTGCTCATGTGCAGTATCGCCATCCGTGTGCGCGTCCACCTCTATGAACACATCTCATAATTAGGTTTTTTATATGCACGGTTCGCTCTGCCACAGGAAGATATTTGCTCCCATCCACACGCACACAAACAACCCTGCAGAAAACTAGCAGCCCATTTAAGAAGTAGGCGACTTGCTCTGTAACTCCTCTGACTTCTGGTTATCTTTTGAGTGTTTTCTCTATAGAAGGCGCTTATGAGATTTCTGCAAATAGTAGGGCTTCATCCTGATGATGACAACCAGAAGTTGGTGGCTGAAAAAACAGGAAAAATTATACAACTGAAGAAACAGATTTTAAGAACATGTTAGTCATGTCAACAATATCAGGCCAGTGGTTCAATCAGTGCATTGGAGCAGCTCACACAAGCTGTCAACTGTGGACAGTAGAATTACTTAAACGTGCATATGACAAAAGAAGCTTTATTTATTGTCATTGTAACATGTGCAACGAAATTGTGTTTGGAGCCGAAGGCCCCAGGTCGCTGTGTGCATATCTGCTGCCATCATGGGTGATGGGGGAGTTCAGTGTCTTGCCCAAGGACACTTCGACATGTGGACTACAGGCACCGAGAGTCAAACCTTCAACCTTTCAGTTGGGAGACGACTGCTCTACCCACCGCACCACTGTCGCCTCCCCAAAAGAGTCGCAGCCTAACATCACTGTTTAAACAGAGGTTACCTGCATGCTAGACAAGAGGCCAGGCTGTTTGCAGAGAGGTTGAGGGAAGTGGACTGAATCTATAAAGTTTGTTTACTGCGCTATTCAGATGCTCCTCCATCTGCTTTTATCCACTAAATCAATTCTGTTGCTTTGTGCTGTTCAAGGAGCTCTTCTTACCAAAAACGATGTTGCCTGCATGCAGATTCTCACATCTTCTGAATGCTGTTTGCTACACAGATTTGGACTGTGCTGTTGCCGAGTTCCCCTCCTTTAGAGTGCTTAGCATGTTGTCTTGCACACACCCAGCGGTCGCCGCCGTCACAGAGTCTACACGTGTCTCACAGCAGGATGTCTAATCATGACAAATCGGGATGCAGCTAAATGAGTTGCTCATTTGTGTTTGCATTTGTTTCTGTGTTGATGGATGTGGCAGCGGAGAAGAGTGCACAACATGAAGACATCAGAGCGGGCATGTTGGATGCTTCAGCCTGTTTGTGTGTGTGTGTGTACGATAACGAGGCAGCTCTTCTCTGTTGTCTTTGGATTCGTTCATACTCTGTGGGTGCTACTGTTCCACTCATGCATCACACCGTTTCTATTTATAGCTTATGCTCGTAGTTTTGCTCGTCCTGACTGATTTGGCTGACCAGTTTATTCGTTCTTTCTGTTTGATGTGAGCTTTTCCTAAGCCCCCTCTTATACTGTATCTCCTCCACAATAAGTGCTTTTCTAAATCAGCTTTATCACAAGCTTTTTAATCATTTTTGTTGTTTATTCACTTGCTCATTTACTAACAGACTCTGTTTAACAAAAAAACTCATGAGTTCAGTTAGTCTTTTGCAGAAAGAATGCCTTGCCAGCTCTCTCACTCATAAAGTCTGAATGACCATGTGGTTAGTGAGTAAATGTGTCTAAAATGGGAAATTGAATGATGAGCGATTCATTCAGGCAGTATCCAGGTAACAGTCCTCTGTCAGATGTAACTGGCTGTAGTCAATTCACAGAGCACGTCTGCAATTATTCTTGTTCTCACCAGTCGCCGTGTGAATAAGTTGTGTGTGTGTGTGTGTGTGTGTGTGTGCGCCCACGTTGCTGCTTGCTTCAGGTCACCTAATTAAAGAGAGGAATGTTGACCTTACTAGTCTGTAAGACACTGTACATGCTGTGACGCTCTGAGTGGTTTGGAGCTGCAGCTAACAGTAATTTTTGTTACGGATTATTCAGCCAATTATGTTTTGTGAGTAGCTGATTTATCCTGTGGTATTTAAAATGTCAAGAATAATGACAAATTCAGATCTCAATTACTAAGAGAAGTCTCAAAAATTGTGCTTTGTCAGAAAACCCCAGTGTTATGGAGCTAAGAAAAAAGCGTTCTACTCATATTTGAGAGGCTGTAATTACCATTATTTGGTAATTTGGTATGACCTATGAGTCATTTATCAAAACTTTTCATTTGTTGATCCACTTATCCCTTATTGATTTATAAAGGTTAAAGGAAGCTATGCTTAACCACTGTGTCTGCTCAGTATGAAGCTGGAGCAAGGAGGCAGTTAGCTTAGCTTAGCATAGACACTGGAATCAGAGAGAAACAGCTAGTCTTTGTCTAATCTGTAGCTGTAGAGGTGGTGGTTGTCAGAATCCCAGTTCCCTTAGTTGTATCCATGTTTCCCTCACATGCATCTTTTCCTTGTTTCTTAGTCACAAAGAAAAAATTTGGTGAAACTGTGAGGAGAGAGGAACTGAGGAACACGTTTTAACTGACATGAGACATCCTTTCTGCCAATCCTTACATGAAGCACCCAATCACAAACTGATTTCTGGAAAAGGGGAATGTCAGTCTGTAACAGAGTGAAGGATGCACTCATGTATCCTCGGTTATAGTTCCTCCATGCAGCCTCCTCACCCCTCAGAGCAGAAGTAAGCTCTTTGGGACGTCCTTCATTAAGGTGGGCCGGAATAACGTCCAGGTCCATCAAGGACTGAGGAACAGTAAAATAAGGGAATGGGATTCACATATAGTTTGGACAGAACCAGGGCAGCCATTTGTCCCACTTCCTAGAATTTATGCTGAGCTAACAAGCTTAGCTGTAGCTTCACTTTTCATGGACAGACATGAGAGTGGCACCTAAACTGTTTCTCAGCAACAGTGTGAGAATATTTTGTAAAATGTTTAACAATTGATTTAGAGGCAGTAACTCAGAAATGAAGAGTTCAGCTCTCGCTCTCGCAGCTGTTAGAACACAAAGGCGTGTTGGGAGATTTGGACACAGGCCCACAGACACATGCAGGAGTTTAATGCGCTGGCTTGCTCCACAAAGAGAATCCAGGACGTTAAATTTAGACTTTTTTTTTTTTGCTTCTTCTCATCAGGCTTTACCCTAGGGAGAAAGACACTTTCCCATGAGCTGCTTCTGTAGCTGTAGTAAAGATATGATAGTAAAACCTTTCATTTTCTTGGAATTTGCCGACACAATAACCACAGCCAACAGGCAAACACACTCAACAGAGTGCTGTTGAGGGCGTCACCCTGCCGTATGATCCTCGACCCCATGTGAACATGCGCTGATGCAGACATGCCGTGTGCGATTTCTTTCTCAAGTTAAATCGCAGTGCTGCCCTTTTCATGCACATATTCCCTGCCAGCAGTTCAGTGTACTGAGTCAGAGGCCAATGAAATGTGTGTCGGCTTCTTTTCACACATAACTCCATAAACATCATGTCCTTCATCACTGTTTGACTTCTGATATGAGTTGAAACACTAGGAGATGCATCTCAAACAAACAATCAGATATTTGACTTTTCTCCTTTGTGATATATTTGTATATTTGTTTCACCTTTGTCGATGTTTTTCCTGCTCACACAGCAGTTGCAATCGTTTCTGTTTTGTTTTGAGAGGCTTACTGCTGATATTCAGGTCACAGTGTCTTGACATTTGACAGTTTGTTTCTCTATTCGTAACACTTTGGCTGTTTGACAAACATACAGACTCATCACCCTGTTTACTCTGGTCTCCTCAACCTCCTCGTTTTCTCCCATCATCCTCCCCTTCCCTCTGCTCATCACACTCTGCAGCTTTCATGTCATTACAGTCCTCATCTTGCTCTCTCTCCTTTTCTAATCGTCCTTATTTCTTTGTCCTTTCACTCTTTCTTCAGCTTGTGCTCCTCCTCTTCCTCCCTCCTCCTCCCCTCACTCATCATTGCCCCACTCCTCTTTCTCTGGCCAAGGTCCATGTTATAAATCACAGCAAAATGAGACTGACTCCAGCTTGCAGTGCTGGAACGATACCAAGTACATTTACTCAAATACTATTAAGTCATTTACTTGATTATTTCCATTATATGAGCCTTTCTACTTCCACTCTTACATTTTAAGGGGAATTGGGAAGTACTTTTCACTGTACTGATCTGATGGCTACAAAATAGTGTGCAGATGAAAGTTATTCATACATAGCATAGGTTCACCTTCATGATTTTGACAGTCAACAAATAAAATAGTCAAAATGAGTTTTACCTCTACAGCAGTGAAATGTTGGGCACTGCTTTACAAACAGTTTAGGCTTTGTGATTATTGCCTTAATTAATAGTTATTTAATCATTTACTAATGTTTCTCAGCTAATATTAGGGATTATTTTGGTTGCCAGGTTGTGATAACTCAGTGATAACTGATTTTACAATGTGTAAATGCATGGTTCTAGATGGTAGTAGTGCTTCTGAGATGTACAGGCAGCTCCAGTAATTCTCCCGTGCACTAACGAGACTGAAAATAATAATTTACGGTTTGCAATCACTTTTGTCATATAAACTTTATAATATCTCTGTGATGATATTGTTGCACTGCCAAAACAATCGATTATCATGCTGCGCTGTGTTAATTATACTAGCACACCTTCACTAGTGAAAGTTTTGATGCAGAACTTGTTCTGTATATTTACACTTCTTCTAACTCTGCCTCACTGATTTGAAAATGTGTGAATTATTCCTTGTAAACCAGTGTTTTCTTAACTCCTACTCAGTAACTGGAGACGATACACACTGGCATCATACTGAGCAGGTTCACTGGAGGGTAGACTATCTGTGGTTACCTCTCACTGACCTCCGCACTCCTCTTCTTCCTCCTTTTCCCTAGCAACTTCTGAGGGAGATGCAGCAGATGGCAAGCCGGCCTTTCGCCACAATCAACGTCGCCATGGAGACAGACGAGGAGCCGCCTGACCTGATAGGAGGAAATGTCAAGGTGAGCGCAGCCTTTTCTTAGGACAATCGTCGCCGAACCACAGAGATCTTCCTTCTATCTGGGCTGACAGGAGCACATCACCACCGTCAGCAGGAGCCTGGTCTAATGCTCGTCAGCTGCGGTTTGTGATTACAGTCACGCGTTTGAGTCTGAACTCTTTAAGTTGATTCCAGTAGTTTTCAACAAGCCAAAGAGGTTAAATTGAGCTCACTCAGGAAGAAGTGCAGGGCAGGTGTAGTACACCTAATAAGGGTCACTGCAGTGTACATTTGCTGGGACAGTGTGAAGGCCGGATGATAATGAAAGTGGGCTGTTGATGAGTAACAGGCTGAATTATGCCAGTTATAGCCTGTTATAGTTGGGTAGGCGGTGAATTCTAATGGGAATGAATTCAGTTAACCCTGGAGTTAAATACATGCAGATGAGAGTAAAGTCTTGGAGATTAAGTCTATACTTATAAATGAGATAAGACTTTCGTTTCAACATTGAGATATTCTTCATTTGAAAAAAAAAGATTTAACGCTTGTTTTAGTGCCTGGAACCATCTGTGTCTCTGACACTGATGCAGAAACTGGAGGTCAGACGTTCTGCCAATACAGATAAACAGCTTCTTGGAACACAGCCATTCATACAGGAGTGCAGTAAACTGTACCAGGTGATAGTCAGAGGTAGTTGGAAAGATCGGCTCTGTGTTTCATGGTAAGTGGGTCTAAACTTAGAACGCATTCATAATACTGGTGCTGGGACCACATTTTATTGGACCCGGTCAAAAGGTCAGCTTCAGGTTCTCAGTCGCGAAGTGAAGATTTGAAGCGCGTGACACACACAAGTGTGTGTGAATTTTAACCTCCAAGACCAGACACAACCCCAAACTGCTCACATTTAGTGTGTTTCAGTCTAGCTACACAAAAGAAAGTAAATATTCAGTTAATCCAAAGTTTTCAACCATTAAATATTAGTTAAACAAGTCGGTTAATAAATAATCGGCACTTGTCGGCACAGTGCAACCTGAGAAATGCAATGCATAGAAACACCAAGTAAAAAAAAATGCAGTGTTTCAACCCTGTTTCTTTGGTTTCACCTGTAGCCTTTATTTTTGTTATGATGCTGTTGTTTGGTTTGAGGAAATAATTTCCTTTCCCAGTCAATTTCAGATGGTCCCTCTCCTGATCCAGGTCCTTTAAGGGAGAATTACAGATTTAAATAGAAGCAGTAGATTTAAAGTAAAGTCCAAGCTATGTTGGCCATGGTGGGTGAGAAGAGCTGGATGTATAGTTTAGAGCAGATCTGCATGCAGATCCGGGGCCTAGAGGCGTTAGAGAACATTTAAAAGTAGGAAATTGTGCAGAGTTATAGAAATTGCAGTTGAGTATTCAGCACGGAGCCACAGTACCTGTGACTGCACCCTGTGATGAATGGCCTCTGAATGCAGATGCAGTGCAGAATTATAGGGCTGTTTCAGCAGGGTGGCTCAGGGGCCCTTGGCGCTGACAGGGGCCATGCATCTCAAGGGGCTCGGCTCCTGAGCTCAAGGTTACACTGAGCAGAAGCCGCCGGGCCCCTCGGGAAGTTCAGCAGCTAATCAGATCCGTGGCTGAACAGAAACCTTGCCCACCTCTTCAGTCCTCCTCTGTCCTCACTTCTGTTCTTTCCTTCCTCTTTATCTTATCTTTTTCTCCTCAGACCTTTTTTCCTTGTCTTGTTTGTTTTTTCTCTTTAGTTTCTGTTATTTTCTCCTTGCCCGTCTTGTCCGTCTTGGTTTTATCATACCTTTTTCTTTCTTTTTTGTCGCCTTCTTTTTCTCTTGAATCATCTCCTATTTTGGCCCCTTCTCATCCTTCCTTTTCTTTTCCTCATCATATGTTCATGTCGTTTGGGCCTTTCTTTTTTATCTTCTCCTCTGTCTTGTTTTTCCTTTTGTTCCATTCTCAGTTTACTCATCTTCTTTTTCTCATTTCCTGTTTTTCCGTGCTCTAGTCTGTTTTCCACTCTTCTCTTCCCTTCCTCCTCTTTTCTCCCTAGTTTATCAGCTCTGTTCTCTCTTGTTGTCTCTTTTCCTAATGATCCTTTCTCTGTTTTCTCTTTTCCTACTATTTTCTTTCATTTCTTGTCCTTTGTTTTTTTTCCTCTTCTGTTCTTTTTGTTTTCTGTCTGTTTTCCTCTTCTGGTTTTTCTCCTTTTTTCTTTTCACATTGCTTTTTCATGTCTGTTCACTATTTTTCCTTCACTGCTTCCTCTCCCTTAGTCTTCGTTCTTTTCTTTCTATGTTTCCTTTTCCTTCATTTGCCTTTACTTCACTTTGACTCTTTTCTCTTCTTCTTGTATATTTTCACTTCTCGTCTTCCCTCTCTCATCGCCTCTCTGACATCCTTACCTCACCATAGTGCTCTCTAAATTACTAGCCCTTTATTGATCCTATCGGCCGTCTGAGGTTTTCTGTTGGCCTTATCTGCTAGTTCTGCGTGTGTGCTTGTCTGTTTGTTTGTGTACTTCTGCATGTTTATGTGGGTGTTGCATGTGTGCACTTGTTGTGCTGCTTTGTAGAAAGAAAAGATGCAGCTTGGTGTGGAAATCAGGCGCCCTCCACCACCTCCTCCTCCATCTTGGCTTTAGCTTTTCTTCTCCCGCCTCTTCTGCTGTATTCTTCCTTTCTTCCCGCCTGCTCTCCTCTCCATCAGGGTAGGAGCAGCTCAGGAGCAGAGATCCAATTTAGATCTTCCCCCTCAGCTTTCTGTGCCTTCACCAGCCCAGACAGCAAGCGGACACTATCCTATCTCCTCCCGGCTCAGATGGAGTGACTAAAGCAGGTTCTTCCCCTTCTTTCCATGCTGTTTTATCAGGAAGCTACAGTAGTGTATTAAGACCCACAATTGGTGTATACAGGGGCCAGGCACTGCACAGTGAGCTAAACATCATTAAAGTTGTTTATAACCTCAGTGGGAAGTCCAAACTTGCTCTACCGATGAGATATATTCACTCAGCTTGTGCTAAATGGAGCCTGTGGCCCCAACATCATGGGCAGATGATTACCTTTGCGATGCCTCCTGCTCTGCTGTTATTTATAGACACTGTGGGACGAGAGAAAATCAGGACGTGATGTAAAAAAGGGGGAGGAATAAAGAAACACTTCTGGTGTATCTTCTGGTGTACCATTATCTTGACACCCACTCATTATATGTTGCATTAAAATTATAGGCATTTGGCAGCTTTTTAGACCAATTGTGTGAGTGTGATATGCTTAAATTCCATGATTACCAGTGCAAAGGGCAAGAACAGCTAAGCTGGAGGAAATGTCAGTTATGATCTTTTCTGGTAAGTGTGTGCTAAAGATGTGTGTTTCATAAATAACAGACTGACGCACTCTTTTGTTGAGATGCATGAGGGAAGGCATGCAACAAGCTCAGGTGACTCAGTTCTACCTTTAATGGCTGAAGGATTATTTTTATCTAGAAGTGTTGGTGATATTTGTGGCATGCTTTATAGCAGGAATAGTTTTCTCTGTGTTTCTCGTGTCTACTGGTTACCTGAGGAGAGGAAATCCAAAGTTTGCAGTTCTCATGTGGTCTGTGCCTGAGAATGTAAAAGGTGTTGGAGGTAGCCACTGGTGTGAGTCAGTTTTCATGAATAATTTTCACTTAAACCAACAGCACAGATAAAAAAAACCCTATTTGGGCAGCATGGCAGCCCATGACAGCAGCAGCCTAGTGTATTTAGGTTGCACCAGTCAAGCCACAAGTAAGCAAAAGAGCACTCGGTGAGAGCAGGAGTGGAAGATGACTCACAGATAGGACACCCAGTGATTGACCTTGGAATGGATTTGACACTGAGTAGGTGGGAACTCCGGTGGAAGCTACAGTATCAAAGGTAGAAGAAAGACAAGTGCAGGTATGTAGCTGCGGCTGGAGGAAATGACATGAAACAAGGGCCTTGGAATACATCAGGGAAGGAAAAGGGGCTTGGAGGCAGGTGAAGGGCGCAGGGCTCAGGGACCACGCATTGAACAGTACTTCCTAAGAAGTCAATCACATCATCTGGGTGAAATCCAGCAACAGGTGAGTAACCGAAGAGTAGAGGATATCAGCATCCCTACCAGTGAGGAGAAAGCAGAAGGTAGCACCGACCAGCAGAGTCAGGAGAGTGGTGAGAGGAGGCAGCCAAAGAAAGAGGAGGGCATAAGGCAAAACCCAAAGTAAATTGGCCGAGGGCTAGTGAGAGGGACATCTGGGAAACAGTTAATTCAGATCCAGTAGATGCTCTCGAAGCCTTGAAAGGGACAGATGAGAAGAAGCTAGAGAAAATGGTTGGCAGTTCAATTCCTGGCATGTTCCGTCCACATGTCAAAGTGTCCTTGTGCAAGACACCGAACCCCCAGTTGCTCCCAGTGGTGTCACTGGTGTGCGAGTGTGAATGGCCAAATAGTGTGAAAGCGCTTGGAGCGTGCTGTAATGAATAGAAAAGTATAAGGCAATTTCTTGCTGTGGAAAGAATGAGCTGCCTCCGTTCACCTACTGAGTGGGGCTGGGTTTGACTAGCTGCTGTGATCCATTACAGATGTTGGAGGTGGCCATTCTTCATTTGTA
Source organism: Monopterus albus (assembly GCF_001952655.1). Classification (NCBI taxonomy): domain Eukaryota; kingdom Metazoa; phylum Chordata; class Actinopteri; order Synbranchiformes; family Synbranchidae; genus Monopterus; species Monopterus albus. The sequence goes on along the minus strand of NW_018127944.1, from coordinate 912,416 downwards.
TTGGTATGTTGAACATTGGTGTGCACCAAACCACTGTGTGTCAGTTCTAGAGCAGACCTGATCCATTTCACCTCAGGTTACCTAGTTAAGTTTCAGAATGTGAACCAGATTTCTAACTTAGTCAAATAAAGTTCACTAAAACTTAAAACTTGCCTTTTATATTTTCATTCTTCTGCCGTGTTTAGTTTAAATACGTTGCAATATGGCGATATTATTACTGGCAAACAAAACATTTTCTTGGCAAACAGAAGCCAGCTGAATAAAACCTCATCAAAATTGGCTCAGTGGAAACGGCTGTACCTGGTGAGTCATAGCAACAGGGAGTTTGACTCTCGTCACTGGGGGGGGGCGGCTGCTGCTGAACTCGAGATGAATGCAGCGGATGAAAGCGGAGCAGCATGTGGTCACCGTGTATGCCTGCATCAGTGTGTGTGTGCAGGCGCGGCAGCGATGCTGCGTGCTGGGCTAATTACTGGAGGTAATTTAACAAAACCTTTCGCTGCTCTGCCTGGCCAGTCTAGATAACTCCCAGGAGTGCTTCTGGTGGGAGGCTGGGCAGCGGGGCGTCGAGGGGAGGGCTTTGATGCTATTAAACAAAGGCATCTGCTGGGGAATGCTATTAACCCGCAGCCTCTGAAGAAGAACACAGGAAAAGACACTACATCTTAGGCAAAGAAATAATCACATGCACAGAGTTAAAAAGGATAGATAATTGAATTTTTCAAGGTGTTTTGTTTTGTTTTCTCACTTAATTTCTAGCCTATAGGAGGCCAAAATTAAATGGTCATGTGTTCACGGAGATAAATGATGTTTTTCTGTAAAGGCGTACAGTTTTCTTTTTGCTAAAAATGGCAGGTGACGTGTCTACTCATGTTGAAATGGAGGTTGTGTGTCAGATACAGTCGTTGTACAGGTTAGCACTCAATGCAGTCAGTTATGAAACGAGGCTGTTAATATCTCTTCCAGCTCTGCCTGTTCCCTCTCCAGTATGAATACGAGATGCTGGTGTTAGAAAATGATAAACACGTGTCAGCAAGTGAGAACCTAAGAGCAGCTCGCAGCTGCTGCGGTGGAAATTGGACTTGGCACGAGACTTAGGACAGCCCTCAGCTGTACATTTTAAAGCTGCCACTCTTCTTCTTCCTTTTTTAAATCTATATTTTACACCTGAAGTACAGCTGTGTTGGGGTTATCACAGGCAGGCCTCATTTCTCCAGCTGTAAACACACTGGATGAGAAATATGCGGAACCCGACCTGTAGGCGGGAGCCAGCCGAGCCTGGCTGGACTGCTGCGGGCGAGGCCAAAATCACTGCTTCATCTTTTCTCGTACTGTGGGATCCAAATTAGCCAAATGTGATACTGCACCACCTAATGTTGTATTGGAACAGTAGTTGGTGTTTTTCTCAGCAGTTCATGTCAGCTGCATACAATGATGTTCTGATGCACTGTGATTTTGAAAATGGAAAGAAATGATCCTTGTAGTGAAAGCATGGTTGTCTTATCTAGTTATTGACTCATCACTCATTTATCGCACAAAGCTCCAAGTGATATTAATGTTTTGTTGCCCTGAAAGTTGATACGGGCTGTTCTCGAGAAACAAAATGGTAATTTGCTCTCTTTCACTATTTAATTAGGACACTTTTCTAAAGGGCTTCCAGAGCAGGATGGGAGCCTTTTGACAGTGTCCCACAGGCTCCTCTGCCAAACTGATAGAAGTTTAATTTCACTGTTATTTTAGTCTTATGATTCTAATTAGTGTATTCATTCTATCTGCCATTTTCTTCCCACATCACAGTCTTGACATATCTGACAATTCAGATTTTACCAAAAGGAGTTGACAGAGGAGTCTGGGGGTCTGTAGGCTCTGCTCTGAGATGCAGTAGGTGGGAGGGGGAATAGTTGGTTTTTAAAGTGAAGAAACACTTTCATGACGTTAAACCTCGTCCTACATCCACACTGAAAGGAATCAAAAGCAACCTATGCATGTGATGTAGAAGATGTGTGCCAGTGTGTGTGCATGTGATTCAGGTAGTTCAGTGTTACTATGTTTACTTCAGGCTTTCTTCTGTTTACACTTATCCACCTCTCAGCCTATGATTTTTGGGTGTGTTAATAGATAACACAGGTTCTTCTTCTGTGGTGTCCTGGCTCGTAGTGTATTGTTCAAGAGTTCCTAAAAAAAAAACTGTTGCTGCTCATCCTTCTTGGATTTTCTAGATATGTATCTGTATGTTGTTCTTACTTTGCTGTGGAGGATAAATACAGTCTCGTTTGTTTATGGTAATTATTATTATGTTATCAGTATTGAACTAAATGTCATGAAAGCTTATGTTTACCTGAATGTTGATATTAAATTACCGTAGGCAGCACGTCAGAGAGACGATACAGGACATAAACAAAACAGAGAAGAGAACAGGGAGTGAAAGTCAATATCTTTTTGTTACTGGAAAACATTTAATGGCAGCTTTTGTTTTTTCCTTGACAAGGTATTGAAGTTTATCTTGTCTGGTCGAGGGTCGAAGGATGGAGGGCATCATACGCTGGACCAGTTGTACTGCCCTTTTTGGCCTTTTGGCCAGATGGAGCTGAAGATGAAGGGGTTAGAACAAACCCCTATGGTCTTATGAGCCTCTGTAACGCTTTTTGGCTTTTAAATCTGGTTCCTATGGTATAAACAGAACGACAGGGCCGTTAACGCCACTCACCGCTTTTCAAGTCTAATCAACCTTGTAGAGTCCCTAATACATTTGATCATCAGTTTAATCACGTTGGATGGATCATATACTGTGGTCTGACACGTCCGAGCAGAGTCGGCCATAAGGTGATACATGGTGGGTCCCAGCTGATTCTTATTTCCTCACCTGCTCTAAATAAAACATCATGCTGGATGTTCAGTTTTGCTGGAAAGTTGAACATCTAAGGAGACTGATGGACTGATGATTATTGCCTTTCCCAGTCGGCTCACTGTGTTCATGTTGTTGAGCTTTGGAAGTAGTGTGCATGTGTTAATTGTATAAGCTTTGTTTCAGACACAAAAATTCCATATCAGTACAAAAACACCAATAAAAGCAAAAATACCAAATCACTATAATTCCCTAGCACATAGTGATTAAACATGCAAACATTTGTTCCACTGTTTCCAGTAACAAGAGGAATACCTCGTGTCACTTTGCTTAGGCTCAGTTAAAACTTTTGTTTTATCAGTTAATCAACACACAAATTTATTCATAAAATTCCTCAACGCACCATAAAAGGTAGGAACATGACTAGTCACAAACTTATCACTTGCTCTTATCCATCTCGGCAGCTGAAGCAAGATTCTGGATGCCTCATTATGTGCCACCTGAAGTGTCTTCATTTTGGTTTTACTATAAGTGTCTGTGTAGAATGAGGTACTGTGATCTAGAAAAAGCAATAGTAGCAGTAGAGCTAAACGTCATGTCATATGTGAGCAGACTCTGAGCAGTTGCTGTCTGCCAGCACTCTAAGTCATCAGCGTACATAAGATGGTTAATAAGGCCACCGCCTGCCATACATCCTGTCTTTTGGTCTTTAAATATTATTGAAAGATTGTCCATATACAGGTGAAAAAGAAGGGCTGACAGGATTCCAGGCTAGTATAGTTTTTAATGCTTTAGAAACTATACTAGCCAGAGCAATTGGTCTGTAATTGTCTATGCTAGATATTTTACTGGTTTGATTACTGGCACTGGTGGTACAGCCATCGTGGAGTTATCATTAACTCGTCTACAACCTACAATTACCCATAACATTTCTCTGTGCAGACCTGTCTGTGGCACCTACACACACTGAATTCAACCTCTGTTACAACATTAGTTGCACTGAATCTACACACATGCACACACACACAAGTGTTTGTGCCACTTCCCTAGCTACCTGTGTGATAGCCTGTGTGTCCTGCTGGTATGAAAGGTAAGCCTCAGAGGGATGGAGCACAGAATAAATGTATAAAATGGGTCAGAGCCTGAATATCATTACTGCCCTGCTCCCCATCACTACACTTACACTGTGGTGTGTGTGTATGCAGGGGAGGAGGGCATACATCTGTTTATATATCTGTTCATACAATCGCATTGTGCAAATTTGATGTCCTTACAGGAACAAATGGCAAATCTCCAAAACACAAATCATTGCATTTCAGGGGTTTTAGTTGCGGGTTAGGCAGGAAGTGGTTATAATGAAGGGTTAGATTAGGTCTCGGAGTAGTGAATGTAATTCAGTGCAGTGTCCCCTGAAGTGTGTATGTGTACGTGAATGGCCAGCAGTGTGAGGGCTGGGTTGAATTTTACAGTGCCTTGCGAAAGTATTCGGCCCCCTTGAACTTTGCGACCTTTTGCCACATTTCAGGCTTCAAACATAAAGATATAAAACTGTAATTTGTTGTGAAGAATCAACAACAAGTGGGACACAATCATGAAGTGGAACGAAATTTATTGGATATTTCAAACTTTTTTAACAAATAAAAAACTGAAAAATTGGGCGTGCAAAATTATTCAGCCCCCTTAAGTTAATACTTTGTAGCGCCACCTTTTGCTGCGATTACAGCTGTAAGTCGCTTGGGGTATGTCTATCAGTTTTGCACATCGAGAGACTGAAATTTTTGCCCATTCCTCCTTGCAAAACAGCTTGAGCTCAGTGAGGTTGGATGGAGAGCGTTTGTGAACAGCAGTTTTCAGTTCTTTCCACAGATTCTCGATTGGATTCAGGTCTGGACTTTGACTTGGCCATTCTAACACCTGGATATGTTTATTTGTGAACCATTCCATTGTAGATTTTGCTTTATGTTTTGGATCATTGTCTTGTTGGAAGACAAATCTCCGTCCCAGTCTCAGGTCTTTTGCAGACTCCATCAGGTTTCCTTCCAGAATGGTCCTGTATTTGGCTCCATCCATCTTCCCATCAATTTTAACCATCTTCCCTGTCCCTGCTGAAGAAAAGCAGGCCCAAACCATGATGCTGCCACCACCATGTTTGACAGTGGGGATGGTGTGTTCAGGGTGATGAGCTGTGTTGCTTTTACGCCAAACATAACGTTTTGCATTGTTGCCAAAAAGTTCGATTTTGGTTTCATCTGACCAGAGCACCTTCTTCCACATGTTTGGTGTGTCTCCCAGGTGGCTTGTGGCAAACTTTAAACGACACTTTTTATGGATATCTTTAAGAAATGGCTTTCTTCTTGCCACTCTTCCATAAAGGCCAGATTTGTGCAGTATACGACTGATTGTTGTCCTATGGACAGAGTCTCCCACCTCCGCTGTAGATCTCTGCAGTTCATCCAGAGTGATCCTGGGCCTCTTGGCTGCATCTCTGATCAGTCTTCTCCTTGTATGAGCTGAAAGTTTAGAGGGACGGCCAGGTCTTGGTAAATTTGCAGTGGTCTGAAACTTCTTCCATTTCAATATTATCGCTTGCACAGTGCTCCTTGGGATGTTTAGCTTGGGAAATCTTTTTGTATCCAAATCCGGCTTTAAACTTCTCCACAACAGTATCTTGGACCTGCCTGGTGTGTTCCTTGTTCTTCATGATGCTCTCTGCGCTTTAAACGGAGCTCTGAGACTATCACAGTGCAGGTGCATTTATATGGAGACTTGATTCCACACAGGTGGATTCTATTTATCATCATTAGTCATTTAGGTCAACATTGGATCATTCAGAGATCCTCACTGAACTTCTGGAGAGAGTTTGCTGCACTGAAAGTAAAGGGGCTGAATAATTTTGCATGCCCAATTTTTCAGTTTTTTATTTGTTAAAAAAGTTTGAAATATCCAATAAATTTCGTTCCACTTCATGATTGTGTCCCACTTGTTGTTGATTCTTCACAAAAAATTACAGTTTTATATCTTTATGTTTGAAGCCTGAAATGTGGCAAAAGGTCGCAAAGTTCAAGGGGGCCGAATACTTTCGCAAGGCACTGTATGCCGTGGGACTGAGAACATTTTGTCCAGGCCTCACTTTCTCAGACCCCTTCAAAATTATTTTTGGGGGTTAAGACTTGGTTTTAGGATTAAAAGTAGAACTAGGTTTAGGGGTAGGTGTTAGGGGCTAGGTAATGTGTAATATGGCTATGAATGTCCTCATAAAGATAGCTCTGCAAATGTGTGAGAGAGAGAGAGGGTGTGATGATTGTGTGTGTGTACATTTGCATGTGAGTGTGAAAGTTGCATGTTAGAGTACGAAGGCCTTATTTATCTGCCTGTGTGTGTGTGTGTGTGTGTGTGTGTGTGTGGGTGTGTGTGTCGCTCTAGTGGCAGTGCCACTTGGGGTTTTAAGCTCAAATCTCTGGCATGGGAAGGGATGGAAATTGTCTTCAGAGGTGTGTGTTTTGTCCTCACATTGTGGGGACCTTCCTTAGTCGTCTTATACTGTAAATCATTGACTTGGTTTACGGTTCGGGTGAGCTTGGCTTTATGTTGAAGACAGGGTTCGGATAAGTTTCAGGAAAAGGAATGTATTTCAGTGTAAAGTCTCCACAATGAATGAGTGTGTGGGAGAGAGGGAGACAGAGCCAGAGAGACTGAATTAAAATACAGAGCAAGGGAGAGAGAGAGGAAGTTATCAGTATGCAGCAGAGGCGGCATCCTCCATATCCATATCCTCCATCCAGGTAAACCTATGAATATTGTACGGGCCAAGCAGCAGCAGATCTGGCCAGTGTTTACAGGGGAAACCCATCCCCACATGTGGACGAATTGCTGATAAACAGGAGATATTGGTGTTAGAGAGTCAGGTGTGTCAGCCAGCCTGCCGTGACAGGAGTGCACCGCCGGCACATTTCTCCGCTCCCAGCACCACCACTTGATATCCAGTCACGGCCCACGCTGCACGCAGACAGCGTTACCATGGCACTGTGCAGAGTCGGGGATTTTGGGGCAATCCAGTTTGGGGCAGTGTGTGTCTCTCAACGGGGATGGAAACGTTGGGGGGGGTTCCTGATTGCTGAGCAATGCTGCTGACACAAACAAGAACAATAAGAGCCTGTGTGATAACCAGGATTTGAGAAGCTTGTGATGTGTAATACTGTTTTGTTTCTTTTTCCTTTCTTTCTTTCTACAGTCTGTCCCAAAACCCATCGCCCTAGAGCCCTGCTTTGGCAACAAAGCCGCCGTGCTCTCTATCTTTGTGCGGTTACCCAGGGGCACCGGTGGCATCCCTCCTCCCGGACAGTCTGGTAAGACGCAGCCGAGTCCTTCACTCGTTTCCTTTTATCTCTGTCTGTTTGATTCTTCTGTCTTATGAAGCTTCAGTTATAGTTGGACAAAGACCATTTTGAACCCTTCACTTAGCTTCTTTCACTACCTTTCCTTTCATTCTCCCTTATTGATTTTCTTATGATCCTTTCATCACAGAGATTTAGACGACGCTCACAGCAAAGCAGGTAAAACAGAAAATAGTTGGTTTAAACCTGAAATGTTCTGTCCACACTTATGTTTACATGTCAGTCTCAGAACAAGAGTAAAGACCGGTGTGGGAAGGGATGGGTGTGTGGGTTTAAAATGAAGCTGCCACCCGTTCTCTGCTGTTTGTATTTAACAGGAACTCGGAGATGAGGTCCGAGGGGGCCTAATCACCAACGTTCTCTCTGCCTCCCTGTCACGTTACATACACCCAAATACTGTTTGACCAGTACAAGCTGAACAAAAGTGTCTTTTCAAGGCTCAGTGAAACAAGAGGTGGAAAAAATCACTGCCGTCATTTAAAAACTCAGACTGACGAGGCTCAGTGACACAGTATTAATGACAATGAGAACGGTGGTTTTAATATTTGGAAACACTGACACGAACATGTAACACAGAGGGCGTCAGTCATCCTGACTGTGTCATGGGGTCAACATTCACTGGACGAGGATGTCCTGACTCCCACAGATGCTTCGGGGGAAGGCTGCAGCGTTCTCCCTGCGTCTCCTTTTTCCTGGTCCCCTCCCTGGTTTCTGTTTCCCTCCATCCTGTGAGCTGCTTGTTTCTTTCCTTCTCATCTCGGCGTCCTTCCTTCATCTAGCTGCTCGTTGTTTTGTATCCCCAGTAAGAAGTAGGCTGCAGCTCTTCTCTTTCCCATTCTCATCTTTGTTTGTCTCTGCGTTCTTCTCTTCGTCATCTTGCCTGTGATGACTGGAAGTGCAGTCTGGTGTCTTGTCTGGCGCTGTCTGTCCCTGCACTCCCTTCTCTTCCTTTTTCTGTCTTTCCTAGACATTCTGATAGCAGGGAGAATCAAGCATATTACTTTCATCTTCTGCTCTGTCACTTGCACTCTTTACATTCCTATTCATCTTTTTGCCAAGACAGTTTGATAGGACCAGGACTGAGCTCACATCACACACGCCTTACATTTTTCCTGTTCTGTTCTTTCACTGTCTCAGACAAGAACTCGGCTCCATTCCTTTTCCTTCAGGATTTTTCTCCCTTCTGTGTTTTATTGCCTCTTACAGTCGCAGTCCCCAGACCATCAGCACACCCCAGGCTCTTATTAATTACCACACAGTCCTTTTGTCATAACAAACCACCTCGGCTCTCAGTGGAGCTTTCCCTCGAGCCGATTTCATTGAGACCATGTTAGCGGTGTTCGTACCATCTCCTCATGCCCGCCAGGGTCTCCTGTTTTTAACTTGTTTCCCATCTGACCGCGTTTGTGTCGATTCCTTAGGCTGGCATCTGTTGTCAGCATCGCAGCCTCACAGCCCATCTGCTTACAGTTTAGCTCATTCCAAAATGGCCGCCCTTGTAACTCTCCAAACAGGCAAGAGGCCAACATAGATTATCTCTGATTTGTATCTGAGCATTATTTGGGTGATTTGAACCATCCAGAACCCACTTTTAGATCAAGAAGCTAAAATACTTGCAGCCTGAGACACTGAAGACCGTGTGATTTCAAAACGATGTGATCCAGCATCTTCCCTTAGAGCTTGGATTTCGCCATTGGCTGTGTGTACTTGGTCGGATTGAGGATAAATGGAGTTTACTGGAATTTCATGGCTCTCACAGTCTTAATAAGTGTTAATGAAGTGTGGTCTAGGTTAATGTTTGCCTGCGAGTCTATGGTCTCACCACCTGCATATGTGGTTGTGCGTGGGAGCTTGTGTGTGTGTGTGTGTGTGTGTGTGTGTGTGTGTGTGTGTGTGTTTACACTACACACTAATTCCAGACAGGTTTTCAGTAAGTAGTGGGTTTTTGTGTGCAAAGTGACAAAATATTCAAATTCTCATTTAACTTGGAAAAGTAACACTCCTACAGTAAAAAAATAGCCTACCTATGGCTTATACTGTCCATCTCTGCATAGTCCCCAGCTAACTGTAACATTGCTGTGTGTGTGTGCAGGTCTGGCCGTGGCCAGCGCGCTGGTGGACGTCTCCCAGCAGATGTGTGTGGGCTACAAGGAGAAGTCTGGAGGCCTGAGGAGCCGCAAACAGCAGCCCACCGCACAGCCATCCACGTGTATCTGACCACACCCCCGTCCTCTTCCATCATTCCGAGCCCAGCGCTCTCCCATCAGCCCCCCGGCTCGCCCCCCTCCTTCAGAGACTTTCAGCCAGCTCAACTCTGGCAGGGAGAGGTGCATGCTGGGACACAGGACTGAAACATTTTGGTGGACGAGCCGTCCGGCGGACTGATGCCTCAGCGGGCTTCCCCTCCCTCTCCTCCTGTGGGGAACTTTGGGTCCCTTTGAACTGAATGACAGAAACTGGATGGAGATAGGAGGAGGGAGGTAGGGAGGGACGGGGCGGGTGCTGACGTCACCCTTTCCTCTCGAACATTTTACATTTGTCGATACCCCCTCCATAGAGGTCAGGGCCTGCTAGAAGAGATCCTCGTCTTGTAGTTTTGAAAAACCCAGAGACTTTGCAACACTCTGCGTTTTCGTTTTACTTAAGTTATTCTTTGTTTCATATTGTGTTATTTTGAAGCCAGGAACAAATTGGACCTGTTCTGCTGCACATGCTGGAGTTTGTCCCCAACCCTCTCTGTCTGCGTCTGTGGCCATCTGGCCGCTGAGCCAGCCACCTTCCCAACATCTCTGGCAGCGTGTCCGAATACACAGCGAGACCGCAGAAACGTCTCCTCCACACTGTCTGGAACGTAAAGCGCTCACTGAAACCTTTCCAGCTAAGTGCCCCTCCAGTGCACACACAGGTGCACACGCAGGACACTCACACACTCCCAGCAAAACAACTGGTGGTGAGAAAGCCCTCCAGTGTTTAATGATTGTCCCTTTGGCAGAGCTGTGCCTCAGGCCCATATGAAACAGGCTTCCTATAGATTGTCTCACTCTGATTGACTGAGGTGACTAGGCTGATCTGCATGAAGGGAGCCAGGGCAACGGTTCACCGTTCACATCCATAGCCTCTAATTGCTGCTCCTGTGTCCCTAAACGCAATGCGTCCCCCACCCTTCAATACCAGAAACCCTCTTGTTCGGTGGCGCTTGCTCCGTGTCCCTGAACTGTTTACAGCTACCGATTAGCCTCTGCAGCAGTGTTCACCTTGATGTAGCTATAGTGGAGCTGCTCACAACAACACTGAAATGATACTGGATCAACAAGTTTGAGCATGAAGTTCACACATGATTCAGTGGAATGAGCAGCCACATCGCAAATGTCTGCATCTGCTTTGTTAAACAGGGCTTTTCATTGAAAACA
>NW_018127944.1:900256-901749 GCF_001952655.1 Monopterus albus | reverse complement strand
GTTGCCTGGTGTCATGGGCTCTTCTCTCTTCTTGTGTTTCATGAGGTTGCTCTAAGCTGAACCTTTCTTAAATTTTTCCTGTATATGTTTTAGCTGCTCTTTCCACAGAATCCTTATCAAAGTCACTCATCCACTTTTAAAGTAACTCTGCTTCTTTTTCTCAAATGGGAAAATGAAGGAAACCAGAATGAGGCAAACACAGGACAAAAGAAAACTGAGGCTGCTAGTTTAAAACTGAGCTGTTGCTTTGAAATATCACAAGAGATTTTGTGTTGTGTAGGTGCATCAGGGTGTCGGCTCTGTATCTCTTGCCTTTTTGTCTTTCCCCTTCAGCACCAAGGCTTGTGTTAGTCCATACTGGCCACCTTTGTAGAATGGTAGTTACGTAATACACCTGCAGGTTTAGACTGAAGCCAGACACACAGTGACAGAGAACATATATCTCCTTCTGCCTTACAAAGTTAATAACTTCCTGCCCTCTGAGAAACACGGTAATAGAACAATTTAATAACTTGCATTCTGCCCTAAAGAGCTCGTCATGTTAGGTTCCAGGCTCCCACATGTGCTCAGTGCACTAGAACTGCTCACCGTCTGGTTAAAGGGCGCACGTTTAGCGCTGGGAAAAGGTCAGAGCAGAAAGCATGAACAAAGCTGGCGTTCAGTAATTATAGAGAGCTGGATGTGTTCACAACCCCGCTCAGCGACCCTGATGAGCATCAGTGTTGAGGTGTAAGCACTCTTCATTTGTGCACTGAAGAATCAAAGCGCTTCATTTACACTCTTTATTATTGATAGTTTTTGCTCTTCTTCCTTAAAGTAACTGTTTTTAGCTGCCATGGCTGGTTTATTCTGTGACTTCTGCAGAGACGTGATGATGGAAAATTACCGTCAGCTGCCAACCAAATGTGAGAACCTTTAGTTTGTGATTGGTAATTTATTCATCTGAGTATAAATTAAAGAAAAACCTCCCACAACAAGCCACTGCAAGTTGTATAAAGTATCTTATTAACCACAGTACCACCGCTTTCCTCCTACGCACCTGTCATTTCTCAGGTGTGCAGGGCTTTTTTTGTCTTCATGTTTTCCTACGCTACCAGCGTGTTTGACAGATAACTAATCGACTTTGGAAGCGCTGTTCAATTCCAGACATGTTGGGTGGTAAAAAGCTGACACTAAGAAGAGCTTTTTGGGACGTACAAGCCTCTGTGGCTTTAGCTGCATTGTTCTTCTTCCTTGGCAGGAATGACACTAGTACTGCTGATGTGAGGAAAATTCAGTCTGCAAAGAGGCCACAGTTGAAACTGCAGATAGTTTTTAACTAAACAAAATTTCCATTCATTGGGGTTTAATGTGTGCGATGCCCAGCTGCAGCGTAAAACAAAATCTTTACAGTTGTTTGGGCTGAAAATGTGACCCTGAGGTGATGGTAACCTGCAGCACCACAGGACTCCTCATCAAATAGGTGAACATGTATAATAATCACACTCGGTTCA
>NW_018127944.1:888108-900244 GCF_001952655.1 Monopterus albus | reverse complement strand
AACACTTCACATACAGTATGTGATCTGGGCTGTTTGTGATACTCACTGTTAAAAATAATCCATTGCTTTATTCCCTGGTAACAGTATACAATGACAAAATGTACAAACACAGTCATCCTCACACAAAGCAGAGATCTCATTTTACCAAGATGTGAAACTGTTTAAAGGCTGATTCAAATGTACTGTAATGTATGAATGAAGTTTTTGTTTTGTCTTGTTTTATTTTGTTTTTGTAAATGAATGTAAAATCATCTGTGCAGCCAAGGAAAATGTGTAAACTGGAACCCGCCGGGGCCGCTCCCAGCCTGCACTCATTAGTCCCTGTCTGGCCCCGGGTGGCAGGGCGGTGCAGTGGTTAACAGACAGCACAGGAACTTGAAAGGCCAAGTTTGTCTTGTTGAAGTAAGATTTCCATCCCAGAGCCTCTGGAACACTGATCTTTTTCTGTGTGGCGATTCAGATGAGCAGAACCGGGTCCGGTAGTGTCCACAAGAGAAACTCGGATGTTGTGGTCTGACTGGGTTAACACACTTGGAATCAACAGACTAAACTTTCTGGATATTATTTTGTCCTGTGTGACCAGTCTCACCCATTTCAAATAGCAGTATTGGCAGGAATGATGAGAAACAAACGTGTTTATCTGTGAGTACTATCTGACCCAGATCTGTTCGCACTGGGCTCCTACACAAGGCTCAAAGCATCAAAAGTGATTTGGGATGTTTAGAAGAATAATTGCAGCTTCAGCGATTATGTGAGACTCTTCACCCCTGGACGTCCCACACAGGGATTTTCATTTATGTTTGGCTGACGAAGCATCTTAAGACTGGGGATGCTTGATTGACAGCTCCCCTCAGGGTCCTGTTAGTTAGTCCTCTGTGGTTCTGGAGAGCTGGACTTGATGACCCAAGTCTAAATCACAGCACACTGACTTTGATAATGATGTGCACGACATTTACTTCCTTGTGTTGTCTTTTTTCCCAGATGCGTCCCCGTTAACAGCCTGACTGCACTGTGCGCTCGCAGTTTGGTTGTGGTGGCTGTTTGCAATTTGATGTCAAATAGTTAATTGAAACTTGTGATATGAAGAAATTTAGGTCTTAAAAGACATTTGCTGAATAATGCCAGTTATATACTCGTACTCACAGGTTGGTGCGAGTGTTCCCAGACCTGTGCTAAAATAACATGACTGAAAAGTCCTGTTTGGATGTGGCAGGAGTTTAAAATGACAGTTTTATGTTTAAAAGCCCCTTTTTTCTGAATCCTGAATTCTAGCTTTAGTAGAGAAGTGTGTCCCGCCCTTACTGTAGAAGTGACAAATCTAAACTTAAGAGCACAGTACAAACCTCTGCTCTGTCCAGAGAGAGCTGAGCTCACTAAGGTTGAATCTGGAGTCTGTCTACTCCGTCGGTGGACTTGACTTCGCATTAGGGCGTCCGGTTCAGGCTTTCCAGATGAGGACCGCTGGCTGGCACCTGGAGCTGCCCTGAGCTGCTCAAGGCATCTGAGAGGGAAAGTGAAGGTTTATCTGAGGACCCCTGTGCACTGTCTGCCGTCGTGCCACTGTACCCATGAAACACCTCAGTCCAACCCTGCTTTCCAAGCCTCAAACTTTATTAGGTAACACTTTAACTTTACAGTGGCCTTATTTCAGCTTATTAACGTCTGTATTAACTGTTAGAAATGTACAGCAAATGCATCTTTATAAAGTGATTAGTTGCTGGAAATTAATAGTCAAATACATCTAGTTTTTTTCTTTTTTTTTGTCAAATACTGGCAGCATTAATATCATATCCATTTAAAATACACAGGTTGAAGCATCAGAATAAGGTCATTGTAAAATCAGGCATTACCCGCTCTTGCTTTCTCCCTCTCTTTGTATAACGGCATTACATATACAGAGGAAGACGTTTGTTAATATGTATAATTTACCAGTTGCTCTGGTTTTTGTAAATAATGAGAAAGTATTGTGAATGACATTTGTTGAATGGTTGTAAAAATCATTTATGGCACACCTCTCCAGGCTTTTAAAGATGTGACAGCACTACATAGCATATTTTGTATGTAAGGCAGCGGTGCAAAGATGAAGATGCATTACTAGAAGCTGATCAAACTACATGTAAAACTTGATAATAGCTTACTGAACTTGTAATTACTGATGTACATAAAAGAATGACAGAACATTTTTGTCTATTATTAAATGTGAAAATCCACCCATAGCTGTTTGTCTTTAACTAAATTTCACCTGAGCTCAGGCTTCTGCTGCAGTGCCAGAGGGGATGGCACCTTGGAACGTGCACGCCTTCTGGTAAGATGACTCTCGAGTTCACTGAAATGCACGAGATTTTCTTTGATGGTGTGGCTTCAAACACCAGACCTTCCAGAGGCCGCGGAGTTCGCCACGCAATACTCAGCAGCGGCTGGTGTTCAGGGCGTCTTTAAAATGGAATATGTAAATCCTCAACCGGTTTCATGATACTGTGTCCCGTTGTTTGGGCTTGATTATGACAGAGGAGTGTTTATGGTGCAGGAAAATTGTAAAATGTTTATTAAAGGTTTTATAGATTGTGTAGAAGTGCTAATATATACAACAACATAATTGTTCAGTGTTTTACTTGCACATTTAAACCAGTGATCTGAGGCCAGTTCTGAATGGTTTGCTCAGAAATGTTCTCGCTCTTTTGTGATTTAGTTTGAAGTGTAGAGGCAGACATGTTGGCCAGTCACTGCAGAGAGAGGCGACTAGCATAAAGGTCAGTAGGTCGTCAAAAACATCAGGATTTATCCTCTGGGGGTAATGCATGTAATCCGTTTGTTTGGGGGTAAGGAATATTGGGCAAGTGGAAATTGTGACCTCATGGCAATGCTAGAGGAAAGGTCATAGGGTCACAGCGATTGGGTCATTAATATCTAAACCAAGTTTCCTGTCACTCTGGTCATTAGGTGTCATTGGGTAAATCCCAGTTTGTTTAATTGAATCCACATTTCTTCTCCATGCGTCTTAGCCCCGCCCACATAAGATGGAGGAAGGAGAAAACGCCAGGAAAGAGGAATTGAGGGAACATCTTTAAAAATGTGAGATGTCTTTTCATCTGATCCTTCATCTGAAGCATCTACTCACAAACTTATTTCCTATAAAGGGGCGTCAGTCCATAAATGATTTGTGCTGACGATGGTCTCCTGTGTCCTCGCTCATGGCTCCTCCAGGCAGCCTCCTTTGTCCTTGCTCCTCAGGGAAATAACAAACATGTTTCAAGATGGAGGAGTGGAACAACTTCCAGAGCGATCGAGGAACAATCAAATAAGGTAACTGGGATTTTACCCGCCATGTTTCACTCATCACATGTTGAAAAGAAAGGTGAGAAAAAGAGTTTTTCCCATGTTGGCCTGTCATATTGTGACACACCTCTCCCGCTTGCTGCTCCAAGTAGGATGAAATAAATGAGAATGGAGGATGATTATTTGTAAATACACTTTTTCCCCAGGCCTGTTTTCAAATAATTGCAGTTATTTTTAACGCTGTAGTTGATGCTTCCGAGCCCTCCAGCTAAGCGGCGGCGGGAGACGCTGAGTGTCGCTGAGCTGCTGTGTTCTCACCAGCAATTATTCATCACTAGTCATCCTGCATCTCTCTTTCATTCTTTCTCTCTCTCTAAATTGTCTCCCACCTCTGCTCCTCACTCACTCACGTCTCTGTTTGTTTCTCTCGTTCACTCACACTTCTCTCTTACCTCCTTCGCTCCTCTTATTCTTTCATTCCCTCCCTCTGTCTGACACCTTTTTCTCTGTTCCCCTTCTCACACTGCTCCACTGACGCCGTCCTCCTGTGTTTGCTTTAGTCCCTTTCTCACCTTCCTTTCCTTTTCTCTCAGGTGTTTCTTCTTCACTCTTCCTGTTTGCTCATACGTTTCCTCTGTCTCCTCCCTGTCCTCCCCCTCTTCTCCCTACAACTGTCACCCTTTGTACCCACTCTCCTTCGGCTGTGGCTCAGGGGGTAGAGTGGGTTGTCTCCCAACCAGACGGTTTGATTCCTGGCTCCTCTGGTCCACATGTTGAAGCGTCCTTGAGCAAAACACGGAGTGTGAATGGCCAAATAGTGTGAAAGCACTTTGAGTGTGCTCTGATGCATAGAAAAGTTCATTTCCTTCTTCTCTCTCCCCCTTCGTATACATCTGTCCTACATACTTGCTCCTATCCCCAATCCTTTTTCCTTCCTCCCTTCTCCTTCTTTATCTCCTTCCCATTTTCTTCTTTCACCTACATTTGTCACCTCTCCTTCTCCCACACCTGCTCTTCTCTCCTCTTCCTCCCATCCTTACCTGACCTGACTTTCTTTCTTTGATTCTTTCTTTCTCATCTCTCTTCTCATATCACCAACTACTTTTTTTATTCACTCTCTTTTTCCCTTTATTCCTGGTTCCTCATATACACCTCTCTCCTCCACTGATGCTCATTTATTCTCTCTTCACTCTGTTTTCCAGTCACCCTATTATTCCCATATCCTCTGTCCTTCATTCTCAGTCATTCAGTCATTCTCTTGTCCTGCTGCCTTCCTCCTCCTCCTCCTCTCACTTTCCCTATTTGACCTCTTCCTCTCATGGCTTCCCCCACTTTCTTTCTTTCTTGGTTTCTCTTCTGTTGCCTTTTCTACCCAGATCTCATTTTTCCTCCCAGATCCCTTTCACCTCTTCCCCTTTGTTATTTTCTATCTCTCTATTGTTTCCATCTTTTCTTTCTCCTCTCTTGCTGTTCCTGTGTCCTTTTCCTTTTTTGTCCCTCCACTTTCCTTTCTTATTCTCTAACCCACTCTTTCTTTTCATTACTGATCCCGCTACCTTCTGTTTTCTCTTTGTCTTTCTCACTTCTGTTCTTCATCATTTTCACTTCTTCTCCCGTCTCCTCTTTTTCTTTCGCCCCTCTCTTTCCTTCTCGTCCAACCCACTTTTCTCCTTTCTCCACGCCTCAGGAGCTTCTTTACGGTGTAAACAGATGATTAGGTGCTGCCCTTTTATTCTTGGTCTTTGACTAAATCCATCCTGATCATTTTGACAGCCAGCACTGCTGCTCTGTAGCAGTTGGCTGATAATGAGGCTCTTAATTTTTCACCTCCTTCACATTATGGCGATGCTATTTATGAAACCAAATTCTCACCCTCTTCCTCCTCGTTCTCTGAGTCTCAATAAGCAGAGATTGTTTGCAGACTTTACATGCGTTTGCCCGTTTTCAGGTCACCTCATCTTTATTGCTTTCACCAAACAGTCTAATGTAATTATCTCTCCTCAGCTTTGATTCAGTTAGTAGCGCTGTCAGGGGCAATAATGTCTGGACAGTATTTCCCCATCGTGTTTCAGATTTGCTGAACAAAGTTTACATGATAAAATGTAATTCTCAGAAATGCTGCATTTGTGTTTTCTCGTTGCAGACGTTTTGCTCTGTCATGTTGCTGACAGCATTAGGCACATTAGCACAATTAGTAAACATTTCTCAGTGGATTTCCTCCAGTGTGTTTGCCCCCACTTCACCCTATATACCGAGCTGTCAGATTCTGACTTATGATGATGTTTTCTCCCCTCAGCACTTGTTATGTTGAAGGGTTTCACTCATAAAGAATCCACGGTAGAAAACCTGCTACAGAAACAGCTGTCCTCTACAATTACATACATCAACCAAGAGGTTTCTGGTTTCACAAATAATAATGGTTTCAAAATGCTGTTCGTCTGCTAGATTTTATGAAACATGACTCAGTAATTGGATTTCTAGGACCTAAGGTGTCTGGCTTCATTCTTCAAAATAACCCGCTACTGTATTCTGGAGCTTTTATACAAGAGGTGCAACAATTAGTGGATCAACAGAAAATTAATGGTAATTTTTGCAATGATTTTATGCAGGTTCTGTCATCTTGGCCAGGTCCCCCTTGAAAAAAAGCTTTTTAATCTCAATGGGATTGTTTTACCTAGTGAAATAAAATTTAAATAAAAAATCTATTTAAAAATTGGCGGCCATTTTAATAACAGATTTTTCAAGCAGAAATATGAAACATTTGCTGGTTTCAGTTTCTCATATATGCAAGTTTCTTGCATTTCTTTGTCATGCATGGGGAAAAAATGCCACTTAAGGCCATAGGAAATTATATTTTTCACAATTTCTCCTGACTTTTAGACACTATCACTAATCGAACATTCAAGACAACACTGAGGCCACATGTCCTCTTGTCTTCCACTGCAGATGTTTTTTCCTGTCAGTTGTTGAGGCTCAGTTCTTTTTTCTAAGCCTTTTTAAAAACTTCTCTCTGTGTTGGATTAAAAGTTGGGATTTAACAACCATGGTTGACTTTGACAACACAATCTCTCCACAAGGTCCATTCAGCTGTTGTATCATTCGGCTTTTCTACAAATCCATGACTGTCTGAAAAATAAAAATCAACTGAAAGGTGAATGATTGGACCTTGTGGTCAGATTGTTTCAACAACCAGGTTTATATGAAACAGTATCAATGGCAGTGGTTGAATAAGTGCTTGGATCCTTTACTTAAGTAAAGTACTTCTTCCATCACTGTATTGAGATGGAGCCACTTTATATACTGTTAGTCTGGTCTAGTGGCTCCCAACCTGTGATTAAGATTAATGGATTAAGAAAGAAGAATCTGTCACACAAATTTGTCTCTGAACTTTTTCCTTTTTATCTTTTAACTATTCTTATATCTGTAATGTTTTAATTGAATATTAATAACACATTTAAATGGAACTACCTGAGAATTTTAGCCAGAAAATATTTATTTGGTGTAACATCAAACAACCCAGTTGCATCAGACCTCATAGACGCTGATTTTTTTTGGTAAAGGATCTCAACACAAATAGCTCAGGAAACACTGGTTTAATCTTATCAATATTTTGCATTTTTTAAGCTTATTTTTTGTGTGCATGTTTTTAAAATATCATTTAGATCTAGGGCCATAACATTTTAAGATTAATCTGATATATATCAAATTAATATAGTGTCGTAATAAGTACTTATGTTCCTCTGAAATATGGTGAAGTACAAGCACATCAAAGATACCGAGAGTTACCGCCAGGGGCAACAGTGAGCGCACTGCTGCCGAAAAACACTTTAGCGATGAAGAAAGCCTGCGCCATCTTGGATGTAACACGTTTGCTATGTTTTAATAAGAAAGATATCACTTTCGGAAAAAAACACCTTCGGTTTTTTGTTACTTTACATCTACCTGACGTCTTTTCTGTCGACTTAGATGTTGTCACAACACTGGCAGACCACCCGGTAAGGTTATATTTTTGACGTTCTTTCCCAAGACTTAGCTGTTGAATGACACACGAAAGAGCCAAACTGCGACTATTCTCCTTGCTAGCAGGTAGCTAGCTGTTGTTACACAGGTGCAAGCTGAATGACAAAGTTTATCAAAACATAAAAAACCAGCATGTAACATTATGCATCCCCCGATATTGCATATAAACTGTTACGTAAGATAAGATATTATGTATTTTACTGTGAAAACGGCAACGTACCACGGTAGAAAACAAATACAACCACGTTGTGAGTTGTAAATCACAGACATGAAGGTTTGTTAGATATATATCATAGCGTTAATGTTATTAGTTGCCAATTAAGGATATTAAAACCATCTAGGAGAGCAAAGACGATGGTGAACTGTAACTAATTACATTTATTGTATTGTTCTTGATTACACATTTGAGGTACTTGTAATTTGTAGCTTGTAATTTTTCAGTTTCTACTCCATTACATCACTTCCCTACAGTTACTTAGTGTTAAGTAAACTGTCCAACAGTAAATACAAGTACCGCTTGATTAGTTGATCTAATTGATTTGATTTACTGTAGCCATTTTGAAAATTATTTGCCAAAAGTTAAATGTCATTTTGTGGTTCGAGCTTCTCAAATGTGAGATTCAGCTGCTTTTTAAGAGTTTTAATAATTTAGATTTCTTTTTACTTATTTTTGATTATTGGTTGGACATAAAAGACTTGCAGCTTGTTGCTCTATGTAACTGTAATGGGAATTGTACTGTTTTACATTTCAAGACAATAATCAGCAATCTACTGATTAATCTTTAATGAAAACAGCCATTAGTTGCAAATCTAAACAAAACAGCTAAAACTGATCTCCACATTAAACAGAAGAGTAGGAGCTTGTGTTTATATTAATGAATGACTGATAATGAATGAATGGTGGTTTAACTACCACATGGGTCATTTTCCAGCATTGAATAATGATTTTGCTTTAGCAACATTTTATGTCCAGGATTTTGCAACAGAGCATTTTTACACCGCAAATGATCTGAATATTTCCACCACAACTGTTAGTTTTAAAGATTTCTGTCCTTATAAATTGATTTTGTAAAACCAATAACAATAGCAGTTACAGCCCAGCTTTAACATTCGAGATTAGACTAGTGTTTTGGTTTGATATTGCATGTGAATAAAATAAAATCTTAACCTAATCATCTTTGTTATTGTAGCAGAAGTAAAGCTCCCACCAGACTGCAACTTGTGCATAATGTTAGTATTTTTTCCCAGTTTCAGTAATTAACTATGCAAGCTTCAGGGCGTGGACTGTGGAACCTGCAGTGAAATATGCCTTAATTTAAAGGAACAGTTCATCAAGTTGTGTCAGACTTTGATTTTCCATTTGTCACATTGGTTTAAATAATGTTGGTGTTTGTAGAAGCTCACATCAGGCTGCTAGTAGCTAGAGTCACCTGACACCAAAACTCGGATACAATGGAAAACAATTTTCATTTTTTTGACTTTGTAATATCTAAGTTGTTCATAAAATGTTCATATGAACCCATGAGCTCCATATCTTGCTATTTTCCATGTATCTCAAAGAAAACTCACTTGTGCAGCCATGGGGCAGCAGCTTCTCAGATTAATGCCCGTTTGGTGGTCGGCAGTGACACTGGAGATGTTTGATTAAAAATCAGAATGCCACATTTTAAACCACAGAAGTGATTGATAAGTAAATGTCACGTTGTTCTGCTCCGTGAGGAAGGGTTAAGGTACCCGGGTCTAGATGTTTAAAAGCCCACACCACTGGTTTGTTTCAGGCATCGTACTGTGCTCGGCTTCCTGCCGGTGAGCTTCTTAGCCTTTTATCAGACTGCAGCATCAGTAGCGGCAGGCCCAGCAGCATGAGGTCTGTCCCACATAGCTATTGATCCAAAACATGATGATTGGCACCAATTACAGCAGCCATATGCAAAGCGCAGGTGGCACACAGGCAGCATAAGGCTGTGTAATATAACAAAATAGCAGTATTAACATCAACAACCAGTGCAAACAATGCAGACAAAGCAGTATAAATGTACTTCCTGTGAAATACAGGTCAGGAGTCAGGGGACCAGAAATCATCTCCATTTACAGTGTTGTCTTTATTTGCAGGTAGTGTCACGTCACATCCGGGCTTCTGCCAGAGCAGAGGACGCCATGTCCACCGACTGATGTGTCACAGGACGCATCCAAATGGGACGACAGAGCTCAGCTGGTGACACGTCACAATAAGAGACGGAGGCTTTGTGACACCCAGAGGTATCGCTCACACTCTCATCACCAGCAAACCACATAACTGCAGGTTTGACTGTGTTCTTACTGAAAGTCTAAACAGTACGTTCATATACATCATGAAGAAAAAAACAACATTTTCTCACTTGCATCTAATGGCATGCAGAGTTTGGATGCCATGTGCCCAAGCCGTAACGAGAGCATCCTTTAAACTTGTGCTGCCACCTTTAACATCCTTGTATTAACAGTGGTTCAGATATTTTCTTGTAGTGTTAGAAAGGACAAATCACCCAGCGTCTTGGTTTCTGTCCATGTCTTTACCAGCTTCAGCTTTTAGCGGTCGTCTCTTTGATACCCTATCTGCCAAGCGCCAGACTGTAGACAAAGTTGCAACTAGTTGGTGATTGCACTGCAATGTTTAGCTGGCAGGGGCATTTCCCTTGTTAACAGCACTACAGAGCTAAAATGAGACTTAAATGTATGATTGAAACTGCATCTGAGAGTTGGAGATGCAGAGTAGGAAACAAACTTAACTATAATCAGTAACTCTACGCAAAAGGATTCAAGAGAAAATCCGGCCTTGTTTATCACTGATCATGTAACTGTGAAAGTGATTCAGACGTGGAGCTGCAACAGACACCTCAGAGCTCTGGTACAAAATGTAACATGAGAATGTTGGGAGCAGCACAAACAACATTTCATTCACCATCACTGTACTGAGATGGTCAGAAAGTGATATCTCAAAGTCTGGGCACAGACAGCGAAATTATCTGCATGTGTAGAACCCATTAGAGGAAAGTGAGACAATGTTGTGTAGTGAACCAGACTGTTAAAACAACCATTTACTATGAAAACACATTCACCAAGCAAAGGAAAAACCAATGTAGAGGCAATGTAGCACAACTTGCCTGAAAATCACCAGGTTTTAACAAATTCTTTAGTATAAAAGTAATTTAGTGATAGTTGTCACTACATCCAATAGTTAACTAATGGTTTCTTCAGTATTAATGTAATTCTGTCACTACATCCAATAGCACATAGCAAAAATAGTTAATATGGCCTACACAGTGTTCCAAACAGCAGATAGAGGCCAACACCTGCGCCCGAATTGCAATACACGGTATCCATATTTGCACAAGTGATGGCTTTTAATGTTTTCTCATAAATACAAGATCACGCTCTTGTAAAAGGTTACTGGTTATGAATCATTGCTACTTGAGAAAACAGAGCATTATAGGCTACCTACCTAATTTAATTGGCTAGATGTCTGTATAATTAAAGATCCCTCATGAACAGCTCATACTCTTACAAGAAACAGGAAGCATATGGTTGTTATGGACACAACGAGCCTGGTTGTTAGCTCATATTTCACATTTTGGAACACAAGGTACACCAGATGATCTGTTTAAAAACCTGATGATTTTCAGACAGGTTGTGCAGCATTCCAACCCCTGTATTATCTCATAACTCAGAGGAAAAGACTCAGAAGTATGAAATAGTAAGTCATAACTGTGTGGATGCTGAGTCAGCAGCATCCGCCTTATGTTATCCTAATCTTTATATATTTTTTGGGATAAAGTTCATTTTCATGGCAAAGAGTGACTTTGCAATTCATCTGATCCCTCTTCATAACATTCAGGAGTATATTCAAATTGCCATAATAGAAACCGAGGCAGCAGACTTTGTGTCATTCTCAAAACGTTTGGCCACGGCTGTACTTTACATGGATGATATACACATAATATTTATGTAGTTCATTTCCCCCAACTGTCTTGTTTGTGGCCACCACTATTCAATGTATTTGTTGAATACAGAGCCCCTGAAGATCTGCTGAGTACGTCAGCTCAATTTGGAGGCACGTGGCCCAGTGAAGAAGACAACCCAAAACATCGTCGGCTCACACTACAAACTTCCAGACAGTAAGTAAATTTTTCAGACCATTGTGAATGTTACATTAAATTCTTATTGCTGAGGATAGTTTCTTAAAGTGAAATTTAACATTCCTTCAGTTTCATATTGATTAAATGTGGAACCCTTTTACAAGGAGCGGTGCTTTGCAACTGCACATTAAATTACTGTTAAAGATCAAATGTGCATGGCCTGTTTCATAAATTGAGGGTAAACAAAAGTGAATTTTCCTTTATAGGCTTGATGGCGATGAACCCGTCTGATCAGCAGTCTGGCCTTTTCTTGGGACTTGCCACCAGTAATTCAGGGACAACTCTTATTTCAACATGTGGTGAGACGACATCTTTATATTTCAAATTTTTTCCCCGATTTTGTCTAAATGGATAATGTTGACTTGGAACTTTGCAGTGTCTATTCTGCATATATGAGAGAATATTCATTGCCCAGGTGAATGTGCCTTTTGCAAACCTGTAAAAAACCAATGTGATGGGTTGAAATTATAGAGCATATCATGCTTTTTCCATTTCCACCTTAACCAGTCCATTCTATGGCCAGACAATCATCTAGAATGGTACAGCAGCACTCTTGAGGAAATGCATAAAGACAAGTTTGTTTATAAATAGACCATTTATTATTGAAATCAAAGATTTGCAAAACTTTACAACATTTTTTTTTTTTGCAGCCACTCCATTCCAACTCC
>NW_018127944.1:859226-879807 GCF_001952655.1 Monopterus albus | reverse complement strand
TTTAACATGGATGTTCACTGCCCAGGTACAAATGATGTGCCCACTAAAAGCCTTTGCTTCAAAACATGAGTTGAAATTATAGAGCATATGTTTTAAATTCAAGCTTTTCCATTTCCCCCTTAGGTAGTCAACCAGATGTCATTCTGTGGCCAGACCATCAGCATTCTTGTGGACATACATGGATCCAGGCAAGTTTGTTTATAAATGGACAATTTTATTCAAATCAAAGCATTTTATAACTTTCTTTTTATTTTGCAGGCTCCTAGTTAGCTGCTGAAGTTTTGCATAAAATGGGCAAATCAAGGTAGTGTACCTCACATCTTCTCCATGGGCCTGGACCACAGTTGTGAAGTACACAACCTTGATAAACCCCCAGTAGGGATTTCACATCTTATGCCAAAACTCCAGCAGCATGTGAAAAAGTGTACTCCATGTGGGAGATTGTTAGAAAAGCCCTGTATTCAACATTCAATCTTATCAGGGCTTTTTTTTTTTTTTTTAAAAACCTTTTCACCAATAAAGGTATTACATTAAAACTGTCTGGGGTCCTTCACTGTACACCATATTATAAAAGAAAGGTACTCACTGGGGGAGTGCATTTATTTTTACAAGCCCAAAAACACTTAACATTCTATATTACAGTGAAATGAAGCACATCATGAGTAGGTGTGGCTCAGGAGGTAGAGCAGGTCATTTCCCAGCAAAACAAGTATAACAACCTAACTGATTAGCAGAGTGAAAGCACTTATATGGTGTTTTAAGACAGCAGCTGTGAGGTGCATCTTATATCACACTAGGAAGTGGGTCAGATTAGAACAATGGAAAAAAAATCATAATTGCATACAATTCATTAAGTTGCTCAAACCCCATCAACTTGCAGTTGACATCCATATGTAGGAGTAACAGGGGCCCAGAACACTGTCAGTCCTCAAGTCCCATATTCTGTGTCCTATTGAAATACACATGAGATTCATTAAAGGGCTATTGCATTCTATTCAGGTTTCTCAGTATATGATGAAGCTAAACAGAAGTATGAATTGAGAGAAAACTGTCATTAAAACTATTTCTTGCACATCTGATCTTAATTTTCCTAGCCTATGCTTATTAGTCACAATGTAGTAACAGCATCAAACTGGTGGAAAAAGCATAAGTGCAACTGAGAAATTTACAAGTTACTCACCAGAAGTTCAAATTTTATCCATCCTCTACCGTTTATCTGGAAGCAGGTTGTGGGGGCAGCAGTCTAGGCAAAGATGTCCAGACAGCTCCTCCTAGGCCAGCTGAGACATTTTAACAGTTAAAATTCTCCCTACCTTTACCAGCTACAGCATCAAAATGATGAACACAATATAGTTGAATGTCTTATTTTTTTTGAGCAGTGTATAATTACATCTAAAACCACTAATATTTAGTATGAATAAAGAGGGGTTTCACATAAATACTGTACAGCGATAAATGGATTTTATATCTAAGGAATCAGAACCCGGCGATTTAGCATTTATTATTTTTCCTGCTCAAAACCTTCTGAAAGAATGAATCAGATGCTCACCATAGCGCATCATCATGTGTGTCACCTCCTTCCCGATCTCCTCGTCTCTGTAGAAAACAAGGGGAATATAGTGTCCAGATATAAAGAGATGTACAAACCACAGCACTGACTGACTGTAGATATCTGCTCAGCCTTTGATTTGGAATCACTTTTAAGATGAGCACACTGGGCATCACCTGCCATCATGATTTCCAGCTCAGCCGAGGAGGGGTCCGTCGGGAACACGGGGACATCTCCCACCATGCACTGCTCCTCTTCTATACTGGGATCTGCCCATTGCTGCTTCACTTTATCCTATCATAATTTGGATTAAACAAGCTTCTGTTATTTGGACAATGTTATTTATGTAGGCACTGTAAAAATTCTGAATGTTAAAATCTTGTTACTCTAACTTAGAATAAGTTAAAAGTAAAAAGTTCTCAGGTTTATCTTTCCAGCCACTGATCGGTTCAACCAAAGATTCTTTTCTCCGTTTCATTTAGGTAGCTTTCAGAGAAACAAAGGTGTCCAGTTATTCCCATGAAAAAAATCTAAGGCTAAGTCTGACAAGCCTTCAGATTTATAAAAGCTGCTTTAGAGGATGAATAAGAGCACGTTCTGTGTGTACATTTACTGCAGAAGAAGTCTTACTGTCATCATCTTCCCTCCAGCTCCCCTGCATGTCGTGTTCCGGGGGTCAGATGTTGCAGCTCAGGACACTTCATCCATTTATGATACCTGAAGAGTGTAAACAGGTGGATAAAGAGACAGGGACTGTAGGTTTCTCCAGATGCCAAAGGACTGGAGCTGGTTCTGCTGTGCCAGTTCAAGAGAGACTTCAAACTGTCAAAGGATCAAAAGCTTGTATTGACAGCTGGGTCAGATGTGTCACCTTGTGCCAGCCTGGACAAAAAGCTTTCAAATGCTCCATGACAAATGAGACTGATACGATCAAAAGCTCCAGAAAAGCTACTAAATGGAACTTGTGATGACATCGTTTACTCAGCATTATTATTAGTTGCAGACTTATTTAGAAGTCAGAATAAAACGCATCCGCCATGTTTCAACATTGATAGTAAAGAAATGACATTCAAACACTCATCACTAAAGATATCAGCAGAGGAAAGTAAAAAAAGAAGTGACAGGTTATCGTTACCTGGGCACGTGGTTTACATTGGAAGGATCCAACACAACTTTGTGTCTCTCCAGTAGTGTTCTTGTTCATCTCCATGGTGCCAAACCACACACAAACACCAATAGGACCAATAACAATGAACTAAATCCAACCCGTGTACATCCCATTAATATAACAGCTGGATACCGAATCACAAGATGGAGACCATTCTTCCCACGGATGTATTAAGGGGAAAAGGCAGGAGATTTTTCAATGTCTGTATTGCAATAACGTTAATACATTCATCTTTTTATTTTCCACACTGAATGTTGCTCGCCTGGCACACACAGCAAATTAGTTTTTCTTTTCTGGGGTTGCCTCCGCATTCTGGGGTCCACTGCACATGTGCACTAGGGGGCGGTGGGGGCCAGCGGCAGAACTTTCTCAGGCTCCAGCGTTGAAATATCTGCCGTGCACACACCAACAAAGAAAAAAATCACATGCAATTACAAACACGACTTTTAATGTTTAGTCATAATTATGAGATCTGGAAACCAGGATCTTGTAATAGGCTAGAATATATTGGTTTCTCTTCAAGAAGAGTAGTGGTTAGGGCGCAGCGCTCTCACTGCTGCCGCCCAGGTTCGAGTCAGGGTAGCATCAGGAAGGGCATCCAGCATAAAACACGTGCCAAATGTCAACATGCGAATCGTCAGTGTGACAATTCCCTGTGGCGACCCCTAACGGGAAAAAGCCAAAAGTGACATTCATTCATTCGATAGTCACATGAGACCAAGATTGGACAGGGATCTAAATCACACTCACAAAACGATTTATCACGCCCTGACAGGGAACTGAACTCTGACCTGCCCTGGTGTTAACCACCAAGATATCCACCTGCTGTATAGGCACACATTTAGAACTTTTACTGGTTTCGGCTATTGGTTAGCAAGGGAAGGGGTGAGGCACACATTTTAAATGCTTAAAACAGAAACATGGAAATTAACATGGTACCACACAGACGGTCACACAGTAAGACGCACAAACAACAGAAACCCAAACATGCACACACACACACACACAGGTTGGTCTGCCTTCAAAATATATCTGTCCGATGTCAGTAAAAATGATGTATTCTTTTAGAACTTGAACCCATTTAATTTCTGCCTCTCACTTTGGGATTAAGCCTTCCTGTCTTAGGAATGCTCTCACCTTCTTTAGATAATGAAATTAAATTGCCAACTTCAGTTTTCATCTTCCATAATTATTCAGCATTGCATCTCAGCCGCTTCAGCCATTTCTGCTTAGCCTTCAGCTGTTTCAGCAACGGATTTCAGCATTTTCAGGGCAATTCTTCAGCAATCAGCATCCACACACATTTTCTTCAGGAAATGCATTTGTCTAGTTACAAGATAAGATCCTTCAATTGTTTTATTTGGCGAATGCAATGCACTTCTGTAATTTACACTGTGTGAGTAAAATTTTTAGGTCCTTTAAATGCCTAACTTCATATCTACATGGGCACCACTGAGGAACCATAAACAAGTTGTTCAAAATCCAGCAACTCTTGTATTGTTATGACAATATTATGAACATATAGTGTGTTAGCCTTGTATAACCAAAGAGAATGTGTCATTTTCATCAGGTCTGCTTGTGTCTCAGAGCAACACATTTGATTTCCTTGTGTTAAAATCCGCATGTGTATTCAACAATGCAGTGGAACAAATTTCTCCAGCTAACTGAATTCGATGGCAGTACTGAAGATGACACATTCCTCGTTAACATTTGCTCTTAACCATCTTCAGCATCTCACCATACATTAACACTTTCAGACATGTCCGCCACACAAAGCAGAGCTGTGCTTTTACAATGCATATTGTAAATCCACACGGGTCATCGCCTTTTCCCGGGTCTGTCCAAAAACAGATGCATCCATTCATGCATCAGAACCCTGTCAGCAGTCCTCCTGTGACAGCAGAGCACGATTGGTCACAGACCTGTCCATAGATACCTGTTTTTTTCCTGTGACAAAGTCCAGATACATTTAAAAAATAGAAACTGTTTCCATCTCCTGTAGATTGACCAAAACCTTTTAACAGACCGGACCTCACACCTTTGCCAGGCTGTCACACCTAAAGCATAACGAATGAAAAGATGAAGCGTCTCCTACCAACATGAGGTATGTACCACTTGCAAAAAGTGACATCTACTCATATGAGATGATTTATAGCATTAATATTAAAACAAAGTACAATAGTCCAAGCCTAATACGTAATGTAGGTCCTTGTTTGACAAAAGAAACCAATGAGCAGTCATCTTAATCTTGTTTGAAATTTAAAATTTCATTTCTAAATCTTAACAAAATTGTCTAATCTGAATAATATAAGTATTGTAAATACCACCATCTGGTCTCTTTGAGGCAAACCTTTGTCATTAGCCCCAGTTTGCCAGTTGTGTGTTACATATACTCCAGTAATACAAATAATCCTTCATTAAGTTGTGAAATTGAGACTTGCCGAACGTTTAACCCTGTACCATTGCTTCATAACACATATCCAAAATCTGAAGGCATTTCCTGAATTGTCAAACTCTTCTAATGATGTGGAATCCAAAAACTGTCGGTTCTAGTCCGTATAATTTTTGTCAGTTTCTTCTGTAAACCAACTTCTTTTCAGCTAAGCAAAGATGGCAACAGGAAACTCTCCCCTCTTTTTTTTTTTTTTTTTTTTTTGAGCCGATGGCCGAGCTGCTTTCACTCAAAGCCAGAGTGACGATGTCATGTCCTTCTGCCATGTCTGTGTAAACGGATACAGCCGAGAAACCGATTAAAATGCTATTTTTCCTGGACTGGATTATTTCTGACTCCGCATCATTAGATGTTCGGAGGTTCGGGAAATGCCTTCAGAGTTTGGGTGAGGGTTATGAAAGTGTTGCACTGAAGTGCATACAGACGTACAGGTGGTCATAATGTTATGCCTGATCGGTGTATGTTTGACTTGCCTCAAAGACGACACGGCCTAGTGTGTGGTCGTTTACATACCTTTTGATTACAACTTGTCATGACCAGCACCTGCTCTTAGGCGTGTTCACGCTACTTTGAGTACCTACTGATAAAAATATGGCATAGAAATAAGAGCAAAGCACTGCAAGTGGACAAACACACATCCACCTTAAATCATCTGAGAGAAAAGTCTTAACACTTAATTTTTCTTTTACATCAAGGAATGTTCAAAGACAAAACTTTTCATTTTTAGTGTTTTACTGCATCTTCAGTGTCTCTTCACTGTACACCTTCTGAAGCCAGGGGGCCTGTTCAGTGATTTTCAGATGAGCGAAGTTTGTGTGATTGGGCAAATGTGAAGCGAGAAATACCGTGTCTCCTTGCTGGTTTGTCCTTCCTGTGGTGCAGTGGTGGAACCCTCTCTGACGGCAGTGGCTGCACAACACATCTGCTCTGAGTCATGATTCACAAAAAAGATTAAGTGTGATTTTTGTGACAGACGGGGGCCAGACTGGACCTTTCCCCACAGTTGTTTGACACATAAAAATGGCTCTCTTTCTCTCTCACCCTCTCCCCCAGGTTTGGAGTTTGTCCATGGAGGCCAGGGAAACAAGGCCTCTTATTGGTCAGAGAGCAGCAGCAGGGTGGGCAGCAGCCATCCGAGGCCCAGCAGCAGGGACAGGCAAACAGGCTCGGCTCCACGGTCCAACAAGCCCGGAGAAGGCAGAGTGGGGTCGCTCTCGGCACCCCACAGTCTGTCGTTCTCATTCACCTAAAAGAAAACAGACATGTTGCAATTATTCATCTTTACCCCCCCCATCAGAAATAAAAAGAAAATCCTGCCTCCAGATTGAACATCTTTACAGTGTAAGCAGTAGAAAAAGGATTCAGGGGAGAACTTTTATGATGAGCACCTTACATGGGTTTAATGGCCAAAGTTTCCACAGTTGAAAAATAAGATGAGAACGGTGAAAACATCACTTATCAGCAGACGCAATTTCACTGTCAGTATATTCAGAATATACACTTCAGTCAGTGGTGCTCCATCTCCAGATTATCCCCTCCTCCTCCTCCTCGTCCCATCTTTCACACTAAAACCTCTTTAACCAATCAGACGTCGCCGGCACCTCTTTTCCATTTCCTTTTGTTTTCTTTGTTTACAGACGTTTGTAATATTACACTGTCATTACTCGCACTCTAAGTTACAGTGAGTAATTTGGGACAGAAGTTTGTGCGCAGTACACTCAGTTGGCAGTTTATTAGGTACACCAGGCTAAAACTAAGGCACATTACACACCAGTCCACTCTTCATGAAGGTGATCTGTTTACAGAGAGGTCCAACTGTAGGATCTGTTTGTGCTGCTGTTAAACTGTACGGCGTTATACTGACAGGTGCTTTGTTCTTTAGCCAGGCCTCATAATATAAATGGGGTTAGCAAAATAATAGAAACACAGTGTAATGCAGTTCAGTTCAACAGCAGCACAAATGCCAACCTACAAATTGATCATCCAGCTGAATCAGCACCTCTGAAAGTGAACACGAGTATTTTGTGTGTAAGATTTGAGTTGTGCTACTGAATAGTTAACTGGAAACCGGTAACACATTTAATTAGTTAAAACAAATCCAGATGTAAAGACAGAAAACTATATATAATGCCTTAGCACAGCAAATTAAGTTAGCCAGGCTTTGTTCATCTGGTGGCTACTGACAAGGCCAGATTTGATTGAAATTCACAGCAACATCTGCAGTATTAATTACATTTTTGTCAATTTATCAGACAGTTCTTTTAATGTGTCAGGATGTTGCTGAAGCCTTTGTCTGATGATACGACTCCGAGGCAGCTGTCTCGAGCTAATTTACTGGTTTAATGAACTCAAACTGGTGTTGACTCGGCCGAGTTGATACTTGGTCATCAAGTGACAAAATGTCCATGTTAACAACATGTCACTCTCCTGTTTACGTTATCTCTGTACCAATATTTGGAGTCTACTGCAGTCAGAAGATGATACAGACTGTTGAAACCGGTGTGTGTGGGGGGGTGTCTAGGAGTTCAGAAGACGAGGTCAGAATGCGTTTGGTCCTTTTGTGCTGCTGTCCCTCTGGAACCAATCACGTGGTCTAGTTATTTATTTAGCTTGTGATGTTTATATCTGTTGACAGAGTTTCCATTATGTTATCTACAGGATATTTTGGTTTCCATTAGAAACCAACACATGGGGCAACTTTTCCTCAGCCTGGATTAAATTACCTTATTTACAAATTTCTCCTCATCATTAAAATTTGAAATACTGTTTGTACATTTAATGCAAAACAGGCTGTTCACTTTAAAACATATGCTAGCTCATTGTTTACCCTACTGCTTCATTGTATGGGCTGTATTAATGATGTTTACAGAACCTGTTTACATCGTTGATGAAGCAGTTATATGAAGGATTTATAATCAT
Source organism: Monopterus albus (assembly GCF_001952655.1). Taxonomy (NCBI): domain Eukaryota; kingdom Metazoa; phylum Chordata; class Actinopteri; order Synbranchiformes; family Synbranchidae; genus Monopterus; species Monopterus albus. The sequence goes on along the minus strand of NW_018127944.1, from coordinate 871,719 downwards.
GGTGCAGGTAACACGTATATGGAACGATGCCATCCTTACATGTTTGATCTCTAGTCATTCTATATTTTCCTCTTCAGTAAATTCTATGAGCTCATAACAGTCTAGATTCTGGTTCCCTGGTTATTGTAATTTTAACTCTTTTATTGTGTTTATGCTTTGTGTACTGAATCTTTGTACTGCTGCAGTTATAACAACCTTACTAAAACCAATAAAGTTACAGAAGCAAGAAAGATTAAGTGAACTCTTAGGAATTATCTGTGTTTATGGATAGATTTGTCTTAACATATAGGCCCTAGTCAGAACATCATCTACTTTTATGCACAATCCATTTTAACTGATAACACACAATGCAGGTTGGAAAGTAGGTGAACCCTCAGGCTAATCAGCAGGAGCTAACTGGAGTTTGGAGTCCCATCACTGGGTAAATCTCATTTCTCTTAAACTGATCATCCCCTCAATCGTCACACTACTAGAGACCATCCTTCATGGAGGTCTTTAATGGACTGAAACTCCTTTAACTGAAATCAGGGAATGGACACTTCAGGTGAAGGATCAGACGAAAGGATGTCTTTATTTGCATCTTTTCCTCACATCTTATGTTGGTGGGACTAAGGAAACGATGCAAGTGAGGGAAACATGGATGCACTTAAGGGAAATGGGATTTACCCACTGAAGCCAGATGATTTCCCAGGCACAACTTGGATGTAAAAAAAAAAAAAAACACAACCTAGAGTGAGCCGGATAACATTTGTTCATGAATGTGCCACACACAAGTCATGGCGCATGGAACATGGAGACTGTGCAGAAAAAAAAAAACACCAATTTCACTGCACACCAACATGAAAACATCATCCCAATCTGACAGGACAATGTCAGAGTGGCTCTCAGCTGGCTGAAACTGAAGCAGAAGCAGGGCGACGACTCTAATCCTGGTCTGATCTACTACCAGAGGTGCCTGGTCCAAGTTATTGCTACCAAAGGGCGTTTGAACAGTTACTAGGTCCAAGGGTTCACTTACTCTCCACCAGCACTGTGAATCTCTTATGAATGTGCTCTATAAAGACATGAAAGATTGTAACCATTAGTATTTTATCTTAAGAACACTGGGTCTGCCTTAAAATCAAATCCCATTTAATGAGCAATTAATACAGAAAACCAGGCAGTTCCAAAGGGCTCACATACCTTTTCTTGCCACTGTACATCCAATCTGAAAGCTTCAAAACCTCCTTCTTTCATTCAAACATCCCTACATGACAAAACACTCAGTAGGTTAGTTGTTAGTGAGTAGGGCCCCATTTGCCTTATTTTCACTTGTATTTCTAGTGAAATTTACTAATGAAAGACTACCACCTTGGCTTTTTCTAAACAGCCTGCCTCATTTCATCTTCAGTTCAGTGTTTTGATAAGCACATTTGGGGGGGTTAAGCAGATTTCATTGCCAAAAAACGTTATCTTAGCATCAAATAAAGTCGACACCAGCTTGAGTTAACTGAAGCATTGGAGCCTGGGATTTGTTTGTGTAGACCTAAATATTGAAGGGTCCGAGCATTTGCAGATGCAGCACCCAAACTGTGGAATACTTTGCCTATTTATATTAGATCGATCGTGAATTCAGCAGTTTTTAAATTGGGGTTAAAGAGCTGTCTGAAGTGCTACAACAAAGTTGATTTCACTCTTGATGGCTCTCCATAATCTATTGTGGCTTGGTTTGTCACTTTACAGTAAAGCATCAGCCAAATTAAGGAAAATTACATAATTAAAATTTAAATTAAATTCTATAAACATGCTACAACTACAGTTTGGACACTCAAATATACCGACTGTACCCAACGCTCTCCCTCAAATTATCTGCAACCATAAGACCCAGTTCTGAGCAAGGCCCCATTAGTGCCTCTCTGTCTGGAAAAGGCTGTGCATCACATTTTCAGTCTTCCATCTCGTCTCACCTGAGTAGGTATCTGTGCTCGCAGAATGTTCTGCTCCGTTTCCATGGAAACGCCTGGAGCAGTGGTTGCCAAGTGTGGACTCTGATTATCCGCTGCTGGACTGGACATCCCAGGCTGGCTGGCGCTCGTTTTCACGTCCGATCCATTCCCGAAGGCCAGAATAGCATTTCCTAGAACACAAGAGCAGCAGAGATGGGTTTTTAAAATAAAATGACTGGCAGCTTAATAGATGACATTCTGGTCATCTGGGTGCTAAATGAAAAACTTTGCTCATTTTCACATCATTCATCATCTCTAGCTTCCTTTTGCTTCTCTCCTGCGTGACAGTAATGAGATTAATGACTTAATAATTATGTTCTGGGGGGCAGCAACTACGTGGTGTGGTCATGGCATGTGATGACAACTCAGCCTTTCAGAATGAGTCGTCAGGCGATTGAGTGACTCTCTCTTCTGAACCATTCATTTGGCAAGATTTCTAAATAAAGCTATACCTGCCTCATCAGCCAGCATTACTAAGTGGTACTGAAAGACAAGAGGTCATCAAGGTTTGATTTATTAAACCGAAGAGAAAGTCTGTACAATTTTATGCTCACAGGAAGCGAGTGGTTGAAGAGAGAAATACTGTCATTGAAATAGCAATGAATGATCCACCCACACAAAGCAGATCCCTGAATAACAGAAGCTCAGATTTTTTCAAACTGGCACCCGGAGTTGCCTTTCTGGGCCACCACAGGCATAAGCTGCCGCCTGAAAGTGTGTTACATGTTATTCATATGCCTGGGGAGCAAGTTAAAATATGGTTTTCTGGAGGCACAACATACTGCAGTCTGCAGTTCTGAGCACTGCTGCCATTACACCAGAGAGAGAGGAGGGTGGTGTGAGCAGAGATTTACCTTCCCAAGTATAAAATGGAAAAAGGAAACAATAACAACTGTTGTGGAAAATTATTTGTTTATATCTAAGGGTCAGCAGCTCTCTAGAGAATTAAAATATTCACTGTTGATAAATCATCTCACTTTAATACACACCAGCATGGGGAGAAGACCACCTCAGCCATTTTGGCTCCAATTTGTGCATCCGAGTGGCTCCTTCTCCATAACAGAGGCTCATAGAAATCATATTTTGAGCCGTCCATTATGCCAAAATAAGGACAAAACTTGTTTTCCCCTTTTAAATAATTAAAACCGGTGTGCATAATAAATACTGTATATATGACCAATACATTATCGAAGGGAGCCCTGCACGTCAGTGTTAAGCAACATTAAGGATATTGTTCAAATATAAATCTGAACTGGGAAAACAGAAGTGGAAACCAGTGGAACCAATGTCGGGCTCCTCACACAACTGCTTGGACAAACCACAGATTTATGATTAACTGACATGTTCTCAAACAGTTTGACAAATGTGGGTGTGATGAACTTCCCCACCTCCAATAACATAGCACACAGCTCCTTTTCTAAACATTTCTACTGGAAGCAAATGGGGACTGGAGAGATTAATGGAGTGTGTGAGAGAGCGTAGCTGTGAATGTAAGAGGGTAATAGTCACATGGGAACCCATAACAGTGTATGTCTGATATTATAATGGCATCTGAGAACGAGTACTATGGCAGTACAAGGCATTTTTGTTAAACAATGTACTTGGACTCAGCTAGGAGCTTAATTTGAAAAGCTCAGGTATGTGAGCTCACTTTATTGAAAGAACAATGAGATTTTTTTTTTATACCCCTTCCCACCTGATTAAGTGCGAGTTTGTCTCTACTAGGTTGTGTGAATCTTCACGCCACCTTGACAAATGGCACACTGGTTGAAAACGTTAATTCCAGCTGTACAAAGCATTTTTGCTCATTTGTGAGGAAGGACACACGTCCAAATGCTAAAAACACAACACTATTTTCACAATAAGATTCCAATGTACAAAATGCATCCAAGTCCAATAAACACACTGTGATGGAGAAAGAATCCAAAGACTTACATTACCTGTCACCTAAGCCCTTTTCAGACATGACCTGGAAACCTGAAATTCTTTAGACATAACCCTGGGAAGCCATATGTGATAAAGCAAACTCCTGAGTCAGTCCACCCGGACCTTGAGCGGACTTTACTCTGCCAGCTCCCTAGTACAAAGTCTGCATAAGGTCCAAGTGAAGCGTATAGTCTGGAGTAGTGTGTGTGTGTGTGTTGGTGACGTTATATCATGTGCCTGGCGCAAAACCAGAAAAATCTAAACATCCGATGGTGAAGAGAAATGGTCATTTACAATGAAGACAACAATGAAAATATCAAACTGCAGATATGACGAGATTCAGGAATTTGTGTTGTTAAGAGCCGGCGCCAGAATCATCAAGACAAATTTAAGGTACAGCAAAAGATTTGGTTGTTTCTGAACAAATTACAAACTGGCTACGTACACTGTACTTAAAGAACAGCTTGAACAATATTCTTTAACGAGGATCTTGGTTTTCTATCTTGACACACACACACTAGCATATTGTTCTTAGCAACCCACACACACTTGCAATCGAATCCATTAACCAGCTGACTAGTGAGTTAACAAGTCCAGAAGGTACTTGGTACAATTTCATGCCATGTGCAATTTATAATCGAGATGAAAGTTACATATGCACAGCGTCTGATTTATACACAATGACAGATTTAAAAGGTCAAAATTATATGAACTATGCTGCAGAATTCTCTTATTTTCCTGTGCTTTCATTCAATCAGTGAAAACCAAGGACATACAGTCTGAGATCCTCTCAACCCAGCAGAAATCTCTCCTCAATGAAATAGCAACACACAGGGTCACGGGCAGTGGAGCGCTGACGTGCACAAACCGCCGCTATCTGCTAAAAGTCCTTCACTGCAGTAATGAAAAGTGGAAATTAATCATATCGTTATGAAATCCAAATAATTCATTGAAATACACGAGTGCACTAGATGAGAGAATTTTACACAATCACATTATGAAAGCGGTAGTTGCTGATTGGATGGCACAAGAGAGCTCGCTAACTGGTCGGTGCTGCTCCCGTCATCCTCGTTACACTGGAGGAGAAAGCGGAGAGTTGATGCTGCAGTATTTCTCTAGTACTGACAGCAGGATAAAACAATCATCAGTGGCACCTGAACAAGTTGACTGTGTTCTGAAAATGGCTGACTTCCCTACTCGTGGCTGGTAAACATACAGTCTCGGAGTAATGACTGAACACAGGAGCGCTCAGCTAGCCACAGCAGCACGACAGCTGAGTCATAACATCCGATCACCAAACAATGGTAATGTTAAATAGATTTTGCTTTGCCAGGAAGCAGCAGCAGTGAACAATTATGTTCAACAAAAGCATCAAAATTAAAGTCATGTCATCTGCTGCTGCCTGCAGCATTCTGTGAAATCACATCCTATCTTTCTGCTGTCAGTTCAAAACCTTTCCAGAGCTGATTTAATCTACATTCTGACAGCACCATTAGGTTACACTCAAACTTCTAGAGCATGTTTGATGGATGTGATGGCTCAGTGGGTGGTACAGCTCAAAGGCAATCCAAATGCTGTGGTACAGCAGGTGGGAGCCTCCATCTCTCTCATTACTGTTTGACAAAAATTAAATGTCAACAGTAAAATATTTGACAATTTCCAAGTTGTTCCTTGGAGAAGGTGGTGTTGTTACTGGTCAGTTCTCCGGCTACCATTACTGCACACTACTGAATGTAACAAAGAATCTTAATAAGTAGTGTGCTTCAGTACAATTTTGAAGTATCGGTACTTTACTTGAGTATTTCAATTTTAGCCACAGTTGCCACTTAACTTTTAGGTTGATTTGAGAACTTCAGCAAATAGTTGGCATGTTATACTTTCAGTAGATACAAAGCAACATTAGTGTTCATTTGGAATCGTGTCCAGACACTGAATAGGTCCGACATTCACTGTCCTTTCAGCTCTGTTTTGATCTCCGGTAACTCCTGAGAAACATATCTGGCTCTTTAGCTGCAAAATGCTCCGGTATACAAGCTAACTAGCAAGCAAGCTAACTTTGTCTGCCATTCGGTGCTAACGTGCATCAGAACAAACCAGAACAGTAAAGCTGCTGGCTGGAAAACCAACACAATTAGCTGAAAGAACTCTATGAAGCTCTGTAGAGCTTTGGGAAACGGCAGCATCAGGGATAATTCTCTGTGGGTTCACCACAACAAGTGATCCCACATTAGACAGTCATCTGATCCATTCTGAATACAAACATAACCCACAAATGCCTATTAGCCTGGTTTGGAGCAGCAGTACGTGGCCACCTTCAGCAAACAAGCTGTGATAAATCTACTACACATGGGTGACAAGTTCAACTGACAACAGACATTTTAATGCTGTGTCTCCAGAACAGCTTCAGGGCTCCTCTGCTGGAGGAAGGAAACCTCATACTCTACTTCCATAACACATTCCCTCATTGTGTCCAACACACCAGTTCATCCTCACTAAGCCATTCAGTAACCTGGACCTCCAACCATTAGTCATTTCACTGACCAGTAACTAACCAATTAACCAGCAACTATTCAGAAGCAACAATTAGCAACACGTTCTGGCCGACATTCTTTATTGTTAGGAACTGATGCATGATAATGAACTGAGTATCTTTGAATTTGTTGGTTGGACACAACAGGACATTTGAAGACACCACCTTTGACTCTGGAAAGTCACAATGGGCATTTCTCCCAGTGTCTGACATTCTGCAAATAAAAAGGTAAACCAAGAAAATAACTTTTTCCATGAATTTGATCTGTATAAGCTACACTGGTTGAAACCTAACAACTAGCTAGTACAGACTATGGGATATTTAGCAGCTAAAGAGCCAGAAATTATATGTTAATGTTGTGTTTTTAGCATATTATGCTGCCCCAAAAAGGTATTCATGGAAGTTACAATGCGAGGCATTTTCTTGTCTGTGTACATTGTGCCACTACTCAAATATGCCAACATTCAACATGAGTCAGGAAAAAAAGAGACAAGTACCAGGGTTGATTTAATTCCAGCCAAACCTTGGCTATACATGCTCTAGGATGTGCATTCTAGCAAGTGGGTTTACACAAACTACAGGGTCTCGTTCAGTGTTGTTAAGCTGTTGAAACAGTTGCATATTTACAATAATAACTGCCCAAGATTTTCTCTCTTTTGCAGATGTAAAAAGAACAGATGCTCAGGTTTGGTGGCAATTCAATTAAACAAACAGATGCTTCTGATGTTTAGGGTTTGAATGCTCATTTGACTGAAACCGGTAATAATTCACACCTTTACTGTCAGCATTAAAAATGTGTGTAGCAAAAATGATACGGGGGAGTTTGAGGCCCAAGCGAAAAAGACTTAGTTCTTTGAATGGCCAATTTTTTGTTGAATAATTTCTAGTACTTTAAAAGTGTAGAAATAGTCATACAATTACAAACTAAATTTCCAAGATAGAAACTAACATTGGACTTTGACTTAGTTCTTTAAAGTAGGATTAAAATTGCCAGTCAGCCTTTCAACTTTTTCAGCTTTCACTTGTCTATTATAAAATGATATAATGACCACTGAATATTTAATGGGCCTGCAGTAAGTAGGCTGTGTCTGGAAGGAATAATACAGTGTCTACATCCTGTACTATGTATAATTTACTGTCTGGTGGATTTATATGGTTTCATAGAGCCCAAAGAAAGCACATTACATTAAGTTCTGGGAATTACCTCAACCAGAATGACTTATGATATGATGAATTAATATTCTATAAGCATTCATTTTCCTTCTGTTAATGAGCTACTTGGGAGCAATTACGATTGCATGAAAGTCATTTCAATTAAAATATGCCAAAATGAAGACATGAATAAGAGATTTATCAATTAATATCTCAGCTTACACCATAAGATGGATATGGGTGCTCAGACATGAAACTCACACCATTATTCCATCTGTTCCCAGCAAAAACCCTCTGACTTCAGAAATGCTCACTGGTTATTAGCAGTGAGATTTCAAAGCCTTATCAGGGTGTGACACACAAATATTGATTTCTCACTGGATCATAACAAATTGATCCATCCTCCTCAGGTAGTTTGCCATTGAAAACAAAATTCTGTGGCAATCGATGCAGAACCTCGATTCCCTCCACTGATGCAACACTGAGCATCCACTACTAGGCAGAGGTAGAGGTGGTGGATGGGTGACCCGCACGCTCTTGCCAGCTCTGCAGCTAATTAGAACCTGAAGTAGCAACACAACTGAAGCGAGTCAATAGTGACGAAAACAGAATGAGCTCAGGTAAGGATCTGTATACATCAGTGCCTTGCAGCAGAGGCTGTGGACCAGCATGCTAATGGTGCTGCGGGTCATTAGCATCGGTAGGACAGGTGGGAAAGTGTGCGGCCATGCTCAAAGTGAGCAGTTAGCGCTCTGCAGAGATCCCCTGGCAGGCTGACGGAAGAGAAATGCAGCACTAGGGGGCGGTGGGGGCCAGCGGCAGAACTTTCTCAGGCTCCAGCGTTGAAATATCTGCCGTGCACACACCAACAAAGAAAAAAAATCACATGCAATTACAAACACGACTTTTAATGTTTAGTCATAATTATGAGATCTGGAAACCAGGATCTTGTAATAGGTTAGAATATATTGGTTTCTCTTCGAGAAGAGTAGTGGTTAGGGTGCAGCGCTCTCACTGCTGTGGCCCAGGTTCGAGTCAGGGTAGCATCAGGAAGGGCATCCAGCATAAAACACGTGCCAAATGTCAACATGCGAATCGTCAGTGTGACAATTCCCTGTGGCGACCCCTAACGGGAAAAAGCCAAAAGTGACATTCATTCATTCGATAGTCACATGAGACCAAGATTGGACAGGGATCTATATCACACTCACAAAACGATTTATCACACCCTGACAGGGAACTGAACTCTGACCTGCCCTGGTGTTAACCACATTTGACAAACCGGTAATAATTCACACCTTTACTGTCAGCATTAAAAATGTGTGTAGCAAAAATGATACGGGGGAGTTTGAGGCCCAAGCGAAAAAGACTTAGTTCTTTGAATGGCCAATTTTTTGTTCAATAATTTCTAGTACTTTAAAAGTGTAGAAATAGTCATACAATTACAAACTAAATTTCCAAGATAGAAACTAACATTGGACTTTGACTTAGTTCTTTAAAGTAGGATTAAAATTGCCAGTCAGCCTTTCAACTTTTTCAGCTTTCACTTGTCTATTATAAAATGATATAATGACCACTGAATATTTAATGGGCCTGCAGTAAGTAGGCTGTGTCTGGAAGGAATAATACAGTGTCTACATCCTGTACTATGTATAATTTACTGTCTGGTGGATTTATATGGTTTCATAGAGCCCAAAGAAAGCACATTACATTAAGTTCTGGGAATTACCTCAACCAGAATGACTTATGATATGATGAATTAATATTCTATAAGCATTCATTTTCCTTCTGTTAATGAGCTACTTGGGAGCAATTACGATTGCATGAAAGTCATTTCAATTAAAATATGCCAAAATGAAGACATGAATAAGAGATTTATCAATTAATATCTCAGCTTACACCATAAGATGGATATGGGTGCTCAGACATGAAACTCACACCATTATTCCATCTGTTCCCAGCAAAAACCCTCTGACTTCAGAAATGCTCACTGGTTATTAGCAATGAGATTTCAAAGCCTTATCAGGGTGTGACACACAAATATTGATTTCTCACTGGATCATAACAAATTGATCCATCCTCCTCAGGTAGTTTGCCATTGAAAACAAAATTCTGTGGCAATCGATGCAGAACCTCGATTCCCTCCACTGATGCAACACTGAGCATCCACTACTAGGCAGAGGTAGAGGTGGTGGATGGGTGACCCGCACGCTCTTGCCAGCTCTGCAGCTAATTAGAACCTGAAGTAGCAACACAACTGAAGCGAGTCAATAGTGACGAAAACAGAATGAGCTCAGGTAAGGATCTGTATACATCAGTGCCTTGCAGCAGAGGCTGTGGACCAGCATGCTAATGGTGCTGCGGGTCATTAGCATCGGTAGGACAGGTGGGAAAGTGTGCGGCCATGCTCAAAGTGAGCAGTTAGCGCTCTGCAGAGATCCCCTGGCAGGCTGACCGAAGAGAAATGCAAGGGGTGCAGCCCCAGCTGCTAGCCACCGTGTCTTCCCACCCACTGTCACACAAACGTGAAGTGCCAATTGATATTTCCATGGTAATCTGTTGTGACGGTTCCTTTGTAAATGTTGGGTCACAGCTGTTAAAGCATCACCACCTCACATCTCTTTGACTTTTAAGTTTCTGTGTGCCCCCTTCCTGTCCCCAACCTCCCTGTCATATTGGTTACCCTCACTTTTTCTGTAACACTACCAATTCAAATTCCAGAAAAAAATTAAAATTATTGCAGAAGGAAATGAGCTTCACCTCCATCTGTCCCCTTATTTTCCCTGACACACTCAGCTCTCAGAATGAAAAAGCCCAGAGCCCACTGTTCTGCATAGTGATGTGGTTATTATCACTATGATGAGGAGGTAAGGCAGGGTGACAGCTGTTTTTAAAACCTCAGTGTGCTCGCTCCAGAGTGGGAATTTTTTCTGCAGTTTTCCCCCTCTGCTATCTGCAAATGACTGTATTCTTCCCTGGCACTATTCTCTCTGTCCACCTCATTAGTTCAGAGGCAGGGAACCAAATTACGTTCAATTACAAAGTCATCAAAGGCCATCTGAAGTCCTGTCTCTGCAAGCAGGCCCCAAAACAACAGCACTGGGGGGCCCAACATGCAAAATAATGCTGAAATCAGTCGCAAAAATACATAAGCAACAAAAGAGACCAGGAGGATGTATTTAACTAACGATGGTGCTGTCCAGAACCATCACCAAATGACAGGAGACTCTTTTGGCTCCACTCAAAATGAACAGCCCTTCATTCTCTGTAGACTGTAATTACATGAGAAACATGGGGAAAGAAAAACATCCAGGATCTCCCAGGGCGGATTCATTTTCCCAGTTATTTGCTCCAAAAACTCTCCTTGCCAAATCATTACATACACTTCATCCTGAAAATAGAAGTGTTGCCTGCCTGTGCTGTGTAAACGCAAGTGACCTCCAACTGGGACCATAACACAATGTGCATCACCGGTTCATGAATCACCTCTCCCATTACAAACTTGGTCATCCTTACGATCACGTATGTGCTATCTGACTTCAGCCAGTTGCTCAGGAGGGAGAAGAGGAGCACTTTTCACTCGGATGCAGGGAAATGAGGCCAGTCAGTCTGAGGTTTGTTTTTGTGGGTCCCTAAGGATCTTACAGTAAACAGCACACAGGAGCTGCCTTAACAAGTCTGGGTCCTGGCTGCAGGATGCACATGAGGTGTTTCACTGGAAAACAAGACATCCATCAACCAGCTGGTACACATACATGACTGCTCTGGGAGGTTTGCCTCACTACAGGATAATGTACACTTTATTTGCTCTCTCAATTCAGTCATTTAGAAATCGGAGGCATTTCAACTTCGAACACGCCACCCCTATTTTAAGCAAAAACTCCTATAATGACATACCCAAATTAAAACAGCAGTAGCTAAACTATACTGATTGCATAAATAAATAAGGCCTTGCCAGAAAGGAAACCCCAAAGGCTTCTTGTGAAAGCATCAAACACTCAAGATGACAGAAAAAGAGGAGCAGGCCTCTAACTTCAGGAAAACATTTGGTTCACCTAAAATAAAATTATATATTACAATCTAAATAACTGCCTGCGGCTTTATAGTTCTATAATATAATGGTGGCGTTGTAAACAACATACTGAATAGCTGCTTCAAATATGATGACAATATCAAACTATGACAATTCCGCGTTTTGCTTTTTTAAATACAGTTGTTCAGACACCTGAGTTTCCTAATGGACACATGGTACACAAATGATATTCTAACTCAGTAAAAACAGTTAAATGAGTCACAACTTTCTGCTTTTCAATTAGTCAGTATGTACACAGATAATAGCATATAATAATTAACATAAATATATAGCCTACATTTAACTGGGAGGATATCTGGGAAAAAAAAATACAAAAAGGTACACCAAACAACTTAAAAAACAAATAGTATATAAATTAAAATGCCCACGGCTGTTCATTTCCAGCCATTTAATGTTTAATCTTCATTCTTTTAATATAATTGCTATTTCTGAAACTTGGATTAATAATGTAAGGGGAATGGATTTTGACCTTGATGGGTATGACTTGGTATGTACAAACAGAGAGATAAAGATGGGAGGTGGGGTGGCCTTGTACATAGATAAAACTTTTTGTTATAAAAAAAGTGGAGAAAATGTCAAGGGTGGTCGAGAATCTTCTGGAATGCGTGACGGTTGAATTACTTTTGGAAAAAAAGAAAAATGTTGTAATAAGCTGTATTTATAGAGCAGCTGGAGCCAGCATAGAAAAATTTAATGACTGGATTGAGGAGAACTATTTCACAATAAGTCATAAATTAATGTTCATATGTGGTGACTTCAATATAGATCTGTTAAATCCTAACAAGCACACAGGAACTGAGGAGTTTA
>NW_018127944.1:855137-857392 GCF_001952655.1 Monopterus albus | reverse complement strand
TTAATGATTAATTAGATGGAACATTGTGGGTGTGGTGTATGAATGTTAACACTTTGTAATAATTCTTTAGTATATTACTTGTGTGGTGTAGAAGAGAATTATCTATGTAGAGATACTGCTTGCAAACCAATGATGGTAAGATGATGTCATGGGGTAGGACTGGATAAGTCTGACTTCTTCCTACTCCGTTCAAGCATGTACTAGGTATAAGCAAATTAATAATGGATTAGCATTTGTGGATATGTGTGAAATTATGTGTGTTGACATATCGACTGTCTTTACATGCTTGAAAGAATAAAATCAATCTATCTATCAATCTTGGGCACCTCTAGATTATCGTGGCACCCCTCGTAACTCCAAATAACTATTTCAGAATAATAAAACCAAAAGGCCTCTTCATAAAAAAAAATTAAAAAAAAGAACACGCACAACTCCTGTTGCTGGCGTTGTGCTCTCCATAGGTAGGTAAACAATGCTATATGTACCGATGAAAAGAGATGTGTAAAAGTGTGTAAACCCCATATTATAATTAACAATAACTTCTCCAGCCTTACAACAATTCTCTGTAATGTTACAGAAAGAAGACATTACATCCTCTGGTCACAGCAGCAGGAGGAAAAATACAGTATATCCACAAAACCGGGCGCAGTCGAAGAAGTCCGCTTTTACAGTGGCACTGGTGGATGTCTTTTTTTTTTATAAATATAAAATTTATTGAAAATATACACAGCAAACAAGGCAATGTAACATTTTGCCAATATGGTGGGGGCACAGGTGGGTGTCAGGTAAGGTCACATGAACCCGCCACGGCCTGGATTTAATGCCCATTCAAGGGGATCCTTAAACTATTACGCAATACTTTATATTGTTAGACAAAAAAGTCTAGTAAGCCAGAGTTAGTCAGATGTGTATAAACCCAGTTACTTTTTGTTAGCTTTAGGTCATATCTAAGATGAGAATTCACCGTTGTAACGTGGATAAGTCAAAAAACAACGAAAAGCCATGGGCTCTTTAAAATAGTGCGCAATAGTGGCTAACCCCTCCAGCTTGCTTGTCTAACCCCAGAGAACGAGAGAGGACAAAAGCTAATGTTTAGTGTGACTCAGTTGTACGGTCTCAGTACACACAAGCTTCTACTGAAGCTACAAGTCACCCAGCACCAGAGAGGGATGAACCCAATAACGACAGCTCTTAGAGGGCGAAGCCTAGACGAAATAGAACAACGACACAACGACCGGAGCTGACTCATTGAGGTGCTAGCAAGCTAACGTTAGCCCTCTGATAACAAGCACCGGTTCGCAGGCCTAAGCCCGTTTTTCAGCTCACATACAACTAAATAAAAAAGCTACACACCGAAAGTTTGACAAAATGTACTTTGATAGTAGAATGCTTACCTGTTTCTGATTTTGTTTCCGTTTTGTGACTCGGTGACAATATCCGTCAACGTGTTTCACAGGGCGAGTTTAGGCGTCTTTACTTAAAGTTATGTTTAAAATACATTTAAATGGATGTTGTTTCTGTTTTCACAAGATTTAATCGAGTTCACTGTTACCAGGTGTGCGTCCCTGTTTGATAAAAGGCCGTGTCGCAACAAGGTCTAAAGGACGGGGGCGTCCCAGGTGGAGCTGCAGAGGTTTCTGACGTCAACATCTCTTTGATCGATACATGTCACGTGACAGCTACTCGTTCAAAACGGATGCAATACGTATATATTGTCCCCTACTTGTAGTTCTTTAGTTTGATTCTCTTGTAGTTTTTTGGTGGGGTTATGTGTGTCTGTTTAGATTTTACATATTAGTGAATATTCCTGATTTTAGGATCAATAAAGTATCTATCTATCTATCTATCTATCTAGTGCATTTCACTGTATGTCCCCCCCCAGTGGCTGCTATGACAACTCTGCTCTGAAGGGACAATAAAGTATTTAGTATGGATGAAACACACTAGGATGCTTGAGTGCTGACTGACTATATCTACAGGTAAGATGGTTTTTAACTCCATCACACATCTCTTTCCAAGAACTCTGCCTCCTCTCTGCCTTTTTAATGGGGACTCCTACAAATGGGCTAAGGACAAACACTCTTGAGTCTGTCCATGTAAGCAGTGTTGGTGCACATGAAAAGTGACAGAAGCAGGTGAAGAGAGCTTGAGAGAAAGGTTCACACCTTCACCTACTGTCACACCTTTGCACACCTGGCCAACCACTACATAAAGTGGGGACAGGTGTCAAAAAGTCTGTTTTGGAAAGTTACAAT
>NW_018127944.1:832582-851908 GCF_001952655.1 Monopterus albus | reverse complement strand
TTAACATTTTGGCTTTTGTTATTCCAGCCATTGTACCTGCTGCTCCGTGTCATTCTGAGCAACACTGTTGTTGTAAACACCTTTGAAAATGTGCAGTTTTCTAATAAAGGCAAAATACTGACTGAGGAGTTTAATGTCCCAACTAACTGAGCATCTGAGCAGAGCTCTGGGTGATTTAATCTTGTTATGCTCAGCTCGATCGTGACCTTATCCTGATTATGAGGCGTTTACACGTGGCAGTTTCTATCATCGCAGTACTGCCTTGATCAGGTTAAGACTGAGTTATTAGGGTGCATGTAAATGCATTCACTGAGACAGAAAGCGAGAGGGATTCCAAAGGAGGAACAGATGAAAGCAGAATGAATAGAGACGGACCCAGACTAGCAGGGCAGTTAAGCAGCCAGCCTGGTGATCAAATGCTGACTGCTTCAAACCCGACTGCTGACACCACTGAGGTAACCAAGTTGTTTATTTCCTGTTTCAAAAGAGTGGCTATTAGGAACCAGCTCAAAAAGGTTTTGTTCTCGTTTTACAATTACTTGGATTATGATTTTCTTGGTTGATGTATTTATCATGCGAGACACAGCTTATACAGCATCCAAGTCCAAACATCAAGTACACAAGCAGTTACTTAACTTTCCTTTTAGCTTTCTGGCTTTCTAACATGCACAACAGCTGAGGCAGGCTGTGATAAATGCTGCCGCCCACAGGGCTAAGTCCAGGCACTGTCACAGAGGTCTATTCTTTTTATGCCTTTCTGCCTTTGGAGCTTTTCAGGAGGAAATGGCTGTAAAATCATTCCGTGGGAAGGGTAATATAGTCTTGTAACTTATATTTTTAAGGAGCTGGGAAATAGAATTGCTGCACTTTGAGGCACTGTGGCAAAAAGTTCTGATTTACCTCCATTGATTTTCTGGGCCTCAGACTTCCAAACAACAACACCTCAGAGCCTCGCTTCTACTTGATTTGTCTGAAATGGCCAATCTCTGCTGCACAGCTTTTGGTCTCTGTCTTCCTTTATTTGTCTCCGTCAGCCTTCTTACAAAACCATCTTTGTTTTCCTCTTTCTGCAGCAGGTCACTGTGGTATTGTTGTCCCATAATGACAGGTTTCGACTGAGTGGTTTTTAACAATGTTTTGTGTATTATGTGATCTTCTGTTAAGTTTTTATCTGAAGCACAATAAGCCATGTTCTACACCTCTGCTCACTCCGACTTACTGTCATGACAGGGATAATTCTCTCAAAACAGCAGTCAATAGTTGTAATTGCACTACTTAACAGGCCAACAACTTGGCCAGGCACGCTGCAGGCACATTAATCAGTACCCCATCGATCATTGAACCACATTTCTCATCAAAATCCTTGATTCATTCTTTTGAGTCCTGTTCAATGCACTTCTCTGCTCTCCACCTTCCTCCCCCTAAAACCTTTTTACTCTCTATCCATCACAGAAGGTAGGCAAACCAGAGCTGGTGAACAA
This sequence comes from Monopterus albus, assembly GCF_001952655.1. Classification (NCBI taxonomy): domain Eukaryota; kingdom Metazoa; phylum Chordata; class Actinopteri; order Synbranchiformes; family Synbranchidae; genus Monopterus; species Monopterus albus. Next base: position 850,427 of record NW_018127944.1, on the reverse strand, counting down.
AGATTTAGTTCTTACCTATCAGGCCGGTGTACGCAAGTAGACATGCTCCGTAGTTCTCCTGCTTGCAGCCACTGGCGCTCTGCTCGTAGGGTTGGCAATCATACTGGAACTGTGCCCAGCGAGACCTGTGGGAGCAATAACATGCCATCCATCATTTACTCGTGCTTGGCTGCTGCCCACATTGTGTCCCTGAGGGGTGGCCAGCATCGGTGCTTTCATTCAGCAGCAGAATGTGGATCTGAAACCCACAACACTTATCTACCTACCTATACTCCTACATCAACTCCCTCCCCCCTTCAAGATCCCTCACTGTGCAGCACTTCAACCCCATTCCAGTCACCCCTGGTGACATTTAGCCCTGTTTCTTGTTCCTCCCCGCTTTTCCCCAGCCTGTCGTCTTCTGAAAGGCTGCCAGGCTGTAAAGAGTCAATGATGGGCAAAGACAGGCCTTGGCTCTGCTCTCTAAATACCGTGGGTGCTGTCTGGCAGGCCTGGCCATAAGAAGATTAAACAATTGTCCATATAAATACTTCCTCCCACAGCTGCTCTTCCTTCCCTCCTTCACCTTTCCTGCATGCTGCCCAGACATCTAGTCTCATCCTCACTATTCTACAAGGCTATCATGGCCATCATATCATATCATTGGCCCCTGTCCACTGACATTTGCAACGGGATCCTCTCAGGGCACCACAACTCCCTGCTCTCCCGTCGTTTGTCATGTCATCATAATGATGTATGTAAAACTCATAGGCTGTGCGCTAACTGAAGGCATCATCTGCAGGCTGCCGGCTAATGCCAGCTGACTGGTTCACGAGCAGCGGGCCACGCAGTGGCCTCGAGACGCCCCATCAATCGGAGCGGTGGTGGAAAATAATGCCTGATCGATAGCCATGACAGATGAAGCCCTTTGTCTTCCTGACATTTGAAGAGGAACTAGATTAAACGCTGGCGACCATTTGCTGTCAGAGAGAGCAGGCTGACTGCGTGGGTCTGAGAACTCCATGTTTTCGGTCTCTAGTTATAGAGAGAAATACACCTTCTGATTTTTAATGACTTCAAAAGACATTGTTAATTTTCTGAGTTGATGTTTACAATCAATTTAAATTTGAATTTTTTGTTTTCATTAGTGTCTCACAGACACAGAGATTAAACTCAGAATAAATATACTTATTCAAATGACTTCCCTAGTACAAAGGGGTCATTCTTCTGCAAACCACTTACTGATCCCAGTGAAGCCCTGGCTAATAGATATTTTCTGAGCACTTTGGCAGGAAAGTCATGTGTGAATCCCAAGAGATAATGGTCGTTCTAATAATTACTATTTCACATGACTGTTTGTTGCCTGGCTGTTTTCCCCAGAAAATGAATGCAGAATTTAATTGAACTAATGAAACACAGTTAATGAGTAGAACAAATGAATTAATTAAACTCAGCTGACTAATTTAATCTAAATGAACATATCATACCAGCCAGACCTATCTTGCAAGATACACAATGCCATTTATTCTCCTGAGGGAAAGTTGCTGCGCGAGGCAGCCACATCAGCCAGGCAGCGCATACTGAAGACAGTGTGGTGGAGATACAGCTGTATGTTGGATTCAGGTGTCCAAATCAAATTGCAGCAACTTTCCTAGGTATCATCCAAGTTAAATTTACGAGTATGTGTTGGTGTTTTCTTGTTGTATTCATGTGCTGTTGTAAAACTGCAGTATATCCCTCACATTATGGTGCTCTCATAAAAACCTGGGCCCAGAATTTGGTTAAAAACTGGTTAAACAGGTGGTTCTAAAAGCATAGTGACGCAAGCTACATTCATCAGAGTGGATTAAGGAGAGTGGCGACAACTCCCTTGACTCTATTGGGACTGGTTTTCTACCCAATGGCCGATCATGGGGACGTCAAATAGTTCTAAACATCAGGAGCGGCACCATAGAGTTACATTGACATGGCTGCTATCCTCTTAAGTAAGAACATTAAAGACATGTTGGTGTTACTGTATTTATGAATTTCTTACTCTCAAGTTGAAATGATGGCTGTGAAAAAGTTCTGATAACCAGCTTGGCCCTTACTAATACAGATGTCCATGAAGAAAAAAAAATTAAACACGGTTGTCTCACATCAGCCACCTTCCAAGACCATCTTTCAATGTAATTAGATGCATAGGGTGTTATATTGCAGTGTATTTTTAACTCACATGACTATGTCTCTAATCACACAACAGTCTTGACTTGTCATATGATGTAAACACATGCAGGTTCTAAACACTGCAATTTTTCCCAGCTCTTCCTATTTGTAGTAATAGTGACCAGGGATAAGTGGAGGTGTAGTTTGTGAGGTAACCACTAACAAGCTACAATCAACTATTAAGGATTTCAACTGAAATGAACTCAGTTTGCCATGAAATGCTTCTGTTTTAAATGCTGGTCTCAGAAACTCTTATTTATCCGCTGGACACCCCATGACCTTAAATGAATGTTGGTGTTGCTCTGTGTCTGCTGGACGTGCAATTAGAGCAACTGACAGTTTGTTAAGAGGTTGGCTATGTCAGTTTCATATGCCAGGGCTGTTTGTCAGTTTGCTGTAGATTTTTTCTTCCTCTCTGTGGGTAAAATCAATTAATATAGCTTTCATGTAAGAAACTCCAAGTTCTCTGTTCATTGTGTTGATTTTCCAGGCTGTCTGCTTGAGTTGTTCCACACACGACTCCTCAAACTTACGCAAATCAAATGTAGGATACCTGTCCGGTGAAACAGCAGAGACCCAGAGTAAACAAGTGATTGGTGAAGCTGCTCAAACATCTAACAAGACAAAGAGGTCCAGAAAGTTTTCTCAGGAGCTGGCAGATCAAACAAGATGGTGGATGTGTCAGTAACCTCAGGCAAGTGTTTCGTAACAAGTCAGACATGAAGAACTCAATAAGCTGATATAGGTTTCAAAGCTTGTTTCTCTGTGTATGAGGAACGTCTACGTTCTGCCACTAACTATCAAAAACATCAGAACCTCACTCGACCAAATTGATCTGGATTCTATATACTGTAAATATTTCCTCCCATAGAAAAGTCGAGTCACCAGGAATTCTGTATAACAAAAAGGTACAAAACGGTGTCTAACCAATATCTAATAACACTGGTACTGCATGCTCTGAAAAAGGTACTGCATTAAATTGATGTATACATGATTTGCAGTAACTGAGCTAAAACATGTAAAAAGACTTTTGTGACCCTTTAACAGAAGCCACAGTTTCTGCAAATGATCAGTTCAGTAAGTGGAAGATGCCAAAGTAGCAAACTAAGTGTAAAATGTTCTTGGCAACAGACAGCATGTAAGACAACATTTCTAAATTCTACCTGCACACGTAGTCTGCCTTGCAGACCCGCAGCTGAGCCAGGCAGTTGGGCTTGTCTTTGTCTTCATAGGAGCATGACGGCACGATGGTCTGCCTGCGGCGCTCTGCACAGGCCGTGTCAGTGCACGGACAGAACAGCAGCTCATGGGTGTAGTCAGTGGGAACACGGTCGAAGAACTTCCTTAGCGCCTTGTTGCACTTTGGTCGGTTACATGGCCCCGAGCGGGCTGATGGCTGGATGCAGGCCGAGACGTATTCCGTACGAAGTTTCTGACACGTTTCATCTATGTTACACACCTTGGCAGCATCCAGGCAGCGGTTCACTGTTGTCACTTCAGACTCTAGAAGACACAAATGGGAGGCAGAAAGCATTTCATCCTTTTGTGTGGTTTGAGAAGATTCAAATCCCAGGCAATGTTTACCAATGATTCCAAGGCCTAATTGGAGTCGGTATTGACTTGCTACTCTCACCTCCAGATTCAGATGCAGTGTTGCATTTACAGATTAGAGAAGAAATGTGTGTTTTGATGGACAAACTAAACGATGATTATACATAATAGGCCCCCTTGTAATGAATAGAACATGAATGGTATTTAAATGTTGCATGCGCCCAGGCACTGGATGTGTCTCAGCTGAAGCCTAATGGCTGAATATTTCATTCTGCTGGGTTAATGCAGAGTGGCAGTGCAGAAGAAGTGGCTCCTCCATCTCTCCTACCACACAACAAGGCCTGTATTTACTGCTGCTTCCCCTTCATCCATCTACCCAACACATCCTCCCTACTGGGAGGGCCCATCTCTTACTCACCTGACTCCTGCCTTTCCTTGCCATCTTCCAAATTCACTCCGTCACTCTCAGCACTGCCATCTGTCCCTTCCATTCCTTGATTCAGCTCTCTCTCCCTTCTTTTCCACTCATTCTTTCACAACTTTGTCCCATTTTTGCCTACCTCAGTGCCTTTTCTCCCTCCAACTTCCACAGTAATGAGCCACATCTGCAGAGGTACTGGAAAGCTCCTTTGATCACTGTCTTTTTTTTTTTGGCCACATTATTTCCCAATCCATCATCATATGTTTTTTCCCCCCTAAGCAGCCTCCCAGTCAATACGGCCACAATGATGCTCAGCTCCTCTGGCAGGTAGCACCACTCATTAGTTTGTAAACTGCCTGTAGTAGTGTCTCCTGGTGAGTTCGGCTCTCACCAAGCTCTCACATAAAATATGAATGGCCTTGGAGTGCAAGCTAACAGCCCGTCACAAACCATAGGTTATTCCCAACTTATTTACTAAGCAGCAGAGGGGGTGGGAGAATATGCACATGTATTCATGAGAAATCTTTAGTATGTTTTTAAGTCATTGCTTATTTAGGAGACTTTCTGAGCATTCACGCTCTTATCCAGGAACCTTCTGTTTCACATTTAAGCCATTTACACCTCTGAGCTGCCCAGTATAACCACAGCCCTGAGCTTTTCCTCACTGAAGCCACTGGAGGCTCGGTGCGCTCGCACTCTAGCTTGTTTTCCAGTTGCAGGCTTGGATCTGTAATATTCATCATTGCATATTTAAAATTTAAATCTAGAGTGCAGTCTAAGTATTTGGACAGCGACATGTTTTGCTGTTTTGGCTCCAGAACACCAGCACAGTGCATGTGAAAATAAGGTGCCTGAGGTTAAAGCTACAATATGTAAATTAGTTTTTTTTCCCCAAATATTTCTGTTGTAGAAATCTGCTCCAGAACGTGTCCTAATGTGGAGAGGAGCTGTCGAAGCCTCCTGTGACCCAGACTCGTTGGACAGCACTGGCAGCAGTACAGAGATATTAGCTTCTAGAAGGTTTTGGCTGGGATGAACCTGGCATCATTTTAATACCTTTGTCCATTTTTAAATATTACAGCTTGTAAGTTTAGAAAATGTACACTGCAGTCAGCACTGTCCAGTTGTTGTGCTCTAAAACTCCTGCCGATCAACCAGTGTAGATCATCACTTGTAAAACTCTCCTCTGCAAATCTGTCAGAGCTGGGATTACATGCATGTGCAGTTGACTCTTTTTCTTCAGTTTGTAAAAAGTGATGGCTATTCTTGGCTTTTAGAGCTTCAAAAAAAAAAAGATGATGAGGGTCACATTATTTATGAGGAAGAAACATGTCACCCATGTTTTTTTAATAGGCCTTAAAGACCAAATACGCTAAACCAGGTTCTAGATTCACAGACAGACAAAAACCATTGTCGGTTTTAGTCTCGGTGGGTTTTGTGTGACCAAACTGTTGCATCACAAAGAAAACAAAACTGCTGCATTTGCCTCGAAGCAGAAAATCCTATTAAGGCAAAACAGATTCAACCACTCAATGGTGCATTAAAGAGCTTCTTACTTGGTGCAAAGCATCTACTGTGTTTAAGCAGAGGAACTTAATAATTAATTGGTAAAGGGTGAGGTACACTGTGGTTTCAATACTCCTCTAAACATGAGCTGTGGCTGCAGCTTGCATCTTTGAAAAGAGTCATTACTCTGAGGGAGAGATGCTATAAGGGCAGAAAAACATCCATTAATCACATCTTTGTTGTTTAGGCAGTCGACTTGTCGAGATGCATGGCATGCATGTCAACTTTGACCTCCTGTGGTGTCGCTGCAGTGAAATTTACAACGAGGCTGTGCAGTGTCTGGCCCTGCTGTAATTCAAAGCAACCCAAAACAGTGATGTCATTTTAATAATAAACTTATGTGTGAGGTCACAAAACATATGATGTACATTCCACTCATACTCCCACTATCTCCCACAAACAGGTAATGCCTTCCTTAATCTGAAATCTTAACAATTATGCACAACAAGGCCATAGAGAATTAATTGGACTGAATGTTACAGCATGTCAGATGATTTACTGGGAGTCATGAATGGTGCAGAGCTGATATCAACACTGCTGGAATTCATGGTGCTGTGAAAATAGCTGGATGAGATGTTGTTGGAACATCTGTGAAACTGAAAGAGGCTGAGAGGAGCTGCAGAGTGGTGCAGCAGCTTTGCTGTGTGTGTGTGTGTGGAGGGAGACTGGTGAATGTCTTATGGTAAAGACAGATCATACAGGGAGGTGTTTTTGTTATGTGAACAAGCATGTGTAGTGCTGGTTTCCATTCATCTGAAATCTGGGTTTCTAGATGGGGGAACCCGGATTACAATTTAAAACTCCAACACACAGCATCAGGTTTCGCTTGCTATTTTAAGTTGTTTTGGTCCAAATTAAAAACTGGGAGTGCTGGTGACAGAGTAGCATCTCTACCTATTTAGATGTCATTATTTGACCAACTTCAGTCATTTTGGCTACTACTCATGTTGCTGTTATGGTAACACTTTCACATTTCATATGAAGCTGAAGGACTAGTAGATTTTAAATACAGGTTAGGGTTTTAAAGAAGCCCTCAATTTAACAATTCTGCCTAAATTTGTTGAATTCAGCCAAATCAACCATGGGAAACATTCATCAGATTTGGCAGAACTACTACCTGGTTTGACCTCTTGTATAAGTGGGATAATTCTGGCTGTAAACTGTGATTGATTTTTATTTTTTATTTTAACTGTTTATGACAGTTTTTACTTAAAAAAAAAAAACGTAACCTAAGGGTTAAACAGTATCTTGTTTTGTTTACAACCTGTCTGATGATCCGACTGCCTGAGGTGGTTGCACTGCCAGACTTCATTTTAGAAATGTCACTGCATTCCCAGACCTCAATAATTATTTTGGAGAGTACAATCAAACTCGGGTCCAAGTAATTATTCTGAACTATTCTTTAACTGGCTTGTGTGCACAGGCTTTAACAGTGCTGTGGGCAAACACAAAGAACACTGCAGATGTGTGACTTAAAGTTTGGATTGTCAAAACATTCTATGGTAAAGCTGTGTTTAATAAAGTGGCCACGCCCCCCCCCGATCTCTGCAGCGATACCGGTGAGTAAAACCATACAACTGTTGCAGAACCTAAACATAATCTGAACATAACTGTCAGGGTACTGTGCAAACTGTCTCCTCCACTGGCCTCAACCACTGTTAAATCATTTGCCTCTCGTATCCTGCGCAGCTTATTAATGTCACCCTGTGTTACCTCAGGTTTAAAGCCATACAATTTGTACTGACATGGGTGTTTCATTGCCATTAGGAACCAACATGCAGAGCTACCTAGTGCAACTCTAACATTAGAAGGATATATCAAATCCCATAATATAATAAATGCCACTGCTCATCTAGTTTCAAACAGAGAACTGTGTGAGACTGAGCTCCCTCTCATTCTTTCCTGTTATGCTGTACATCAGACTGACACCAGACCCTTTATCACAAATGGATCAAAATCTGAAAAAGACATGCAATTCTTTACCCAGCAGCAGTGGTGGAAAGTAATTAAGTACTCAAGTACTGTATTTAAGAGGAGCTCTGTTAATTCATATTTTGACTTAATTTTAGAGGCAAATATTGTACTTTATACTCCACTACATTCATTTTATTACTTTAGTAATTAGTTACTTTTCAGAACCAGGTTAATTAAAAAAATTACAGTATAATCATAATTTCAGACTTTATTGATCACCAGTGGGAAATTCACAGGCTACCCAGCGGTAATTCAAATTCTAAACATATATGTCAGTTAAAACTAGCTCCCCCTTTACTTAAATGTAATGAACCCAATAATGCATCAGTAATTATAATCAAACCATATTCTATACATTGTTAAATGTGTCCCTTTGCATAATGAGTACTTTTACTTTTAGTACTTTAAGTATGTTTTGATGCTAATACTTTTGTTCTTTTACTTAAGTAACATTTTGAGTGCAGGAACTTTACTTGTAACAGAGTATTTTTACACTATTCCATTGTTACTTTTACTTACATTAAGACATGTGAGTACTTCTACCAATGCCCAGTAGTTTACAACTATAAAAAAATTTAATTAATGAAATGTTATCATTTCTAATATGAAGATAATGAAACAGCTGGTATAATTAGAGCTTTTAACGTTTGCATAGGTGTTACTATATAATACTGAAATAATGAATAATATCACTTTAAACCAACGTGACCTTTGTCTCTCATGTTGTTTTAGGCCAGTGCTGTTCATTTTGTGCCTGGCCTGCTTTATGTGAGGAGAACATGTTGACATTAAGCAGCGCCCTCTCTTTGAGCTGTCATTTTTCACCTGTTATAACTTTTTTAATGCTATAAGACACAAAGACCTTTAAGACCTTCCATACTAATCACTTCATTTTGTTGTAAGTCATTACTACGTTTCACAGACTCGCCGTCTCAGCTTCACTTGTCCACTGAGTAACGGCAGTGGGAGAAAAAAGACATTTGACTTTCTGTGCTCTCCACTAGTAAAACTGTAACTCTTCATTTTCCAGACCTCCACAGGGGGAAAAGTGGTGTTGTTTGAGCAAACAAACCAGCTCTGCCTGTCTTTTGTTTCTTTTTCTCACACACTGTCTCTCCCTCCCTCTCACCTTTTACTTTTTCCTGTTTGTTTCTTTCACATCTTCACATTCTTGTCACCCACACCCAACTCCCCACCCCCTGCTGTTTTGCAGCTGCATTAAAGTATGCAAATAGGTAATTAATCGCTGCCTTCAGGGCTAGCAGCAGCACATACCAGCCCTGCAGCTTGCTCACAGACTCAGAGGCAAGAGAGGAGAAAAGCGTGGGCTGTCACTCAAACAAACTGCAAACCCACCTGCATCTCCACCTGTCTACTCTGCCACAATGATGCAATAACGCCATCATTGCTCTTTCTTTAACACAGAACTTGGTTGGGACCCCTTGGTCAGAGGGGGCTGGCAACAGCTACTTTTGTCTTGAGCTTTTCAGACTAAGTGAAGGCAGTAACAGAAGTGGCAACTCGCCCAGTCACCTGCAGCAATGGAGGCCAGTCGAACATAGTCGGAGCCCCTCTCCTCTGGTTCATACGGGTAGCTCTCCACCAAGTTGAGTCCTGCCAACACAAGAAAAAGGTTTCTGTTGTCATGACAACCCAAAATATCTTTGTCCTTACAGTTTCCTGAAATACCGACATAAACACTGCATACCAAAAGAAACTCTGACTTAAAAGGCTCAATATGAAGAATAAAAGTTGTATACAAACACAAACAATGCATGAAGGTCCTGCCTACATGTTGAAACGCTACATGTGCAACCTACACGTCTGAAAACCTTTCATTTGTAACCAGATGGGGCTCAGTTATAAACTTGATGTTTAGATGTACAATATTTTTAGACTGCACGACACTAAATCAATGTTTCCTGGGGAGGAATGGCTGCCCTGCAGAAACAAACCCATAGGAACATGTCAGGCATTTTGTTACTGGGTGGTTAACAAATACCACTAAATGCCATGGTGCCTAATGTTACCGACAGTTGTACTGAAGCTTTATTTAGTCTACATGTGTATGCACTGTGCCTCACTAACACTTGTTGCACATTAATCCAGCCTGTAAGAGTAATGACAGATATACTGTATGTTGAATTACTGCTGGCTTTATTTGTTTATTATCTCTTTGTCACATTTTTCACATTTGCACTTGAGTTTCACAGTGCTGTCAGTAGTCTCCTGCACTTGTTTTCAGTTGTTCTTTAATATAAAAGTATATGCTAAATAGCCAAAGGGTGTGGGTGGAACAAAAGGAATCAGAGCTTCAGTTTTAACAGTTTTTGACACAATAATAACTCTTTTCATTTCAGCCTGGAATTTAATGTTGAGCTGTCTGGAGGCGGGAGCCTAATTCATGTGTAATGGGCAGCATATGCTTGATTATCCCCAATAACATTCTGTACCTGTGCGTGCCCACCTCCTGGGAACACAACCATCACAGTCTGTGCATTAATAACAGTCTTACCATGTAGCACAGACTGGTGCAGGCTCCAGTAGATGCTCAGGCAGTTCTTCTCCTTCTTCATGCCTCGTTTACATTGGCAGCCATGCAGAGGAGTGGACAGCAGCGCCGTCATGGCGTTCTCGCACTGGTTCCGCGCTCCAGGCCCCAGCTTCACGCTGCCGTCCCCCGCCACACATTGCCTTAGGGTGCGCAGTCGTGGGCTGCAGGTGTCATCGCTGGAGCAGGTGTCTCCGGCACGCAGGCAGTCCTTGCCCCCCACGGAGAGGGCCAGACGTGGCACTCCTACAAGGTGAAACAGACAGAGGACTGGTTAGCGTCATGTTGCTGGGTCCGCTGCCATGAGAACTGAGTCACAGAGTGGTCTGTGGATTTGTTTTCATTTCATTTGTCCATATAAACACAAAGAACACTGGATGAGAAAGATTTCAAATAAACATACAGTGAAAATGTGGATGAATTAAACTGCTTCAGCCAAAATTTAAAGACAAATGGAAACAAGTGAAAACGAGATTATGCAAGGTGATGATTTTTATTTTTTCTATTTATCCATGATCATAATAACCAGTTTTAGCTGGCACAGCTATCTTTAGCTTGAAAAACCTTAGCTACAGCAGCCTGAAAAGCAGTACCAGGGGTTTCAAAACTAAGGTCAGGGGGGAAACTACATCATTGGAATGGCTACATTTTCGTGGTTTGAGTTTAGGAGCACAGCTGCATCAATTAGCCACGATTAAAACACACTGCAGTCAATAGTTTGTATAGACTTTGTGTCCAAACCTTTGACTGGTAGGTACAAAGTACAAAACACAGGCTATGCTTCTGTAAATCTTAGTCCCTCACGTACCAGTATCCCATAGACTACTGAGTGGCTGTGTGAGGTCAAAGTCTGTCGATGTTGTCGACTTGTGCACGTTGGTTTCAGGTTTGCATGTGTAGTTAGTTAACAGAATCGATTTCTGCACTTTTCATAAAACTGGTTTTGATCATTTTAAAATAGTCCTAATTACATTTAAAATCATATTCCAGTAATTTGATGGTTATGGGGCTCAAACGAGACAAAGGCAGCAGAGGCAGGTTTTTAGTCCCTGTGGGTCAAACCCCAAAGAGCCACAGAATATACAGGTTCATTGATTTCACAGCCTTGATTTTGATGTGTAAAAATTGGTGGGTTGCTCCTTTAAACTAATTTAAAAAAAAAAGTGATTTTCTTATTCACTCATTGCGAATATGGAAATTGAATTTAATAAGTGGGTTACATTTTAAATCCCTCGTCAGAGGTGATCCAATTACTTCAACAATGCATCTCAAGACAGTATTCCAGTGTTTTAAAATAACATTCATAAACCCAAGCATAGTGGGGGTGGGGTGAAGATGCATCTCAGCAATACAACCCGATATGTTCCAAATTACAGTGAAGCCTGTCAGCTGCAGTCAAAACCAAGTGTCGTATGTACTTGTTAGATTGGCTTAGAGAAGGGTGGCATCATTTGTGGGGGGGGACAACATGTTGACTGTTGTCTTGTTTCATGTGGCACTGACCACATGCAACCTTGTTCCCCCAGGGAGTGTAAATGCTTGTTGCCCCCTGGTTGTTTAGGAGATCCCAGAATTCTTAATGTCATGTAGCAGTTTTTAATTGATCCATGTGTCTAGTTAAGGACACCACACTTGCACGTTACCTTAAACAAAATATGATTCTATGAGTAACAACAACATCTCTGAGAGACAGCATGAGAAATGAATCTGCAAAACATATGCTGAAGCTTGTCAATTTAAAATAAACACAAAGTCCAGCTGAGGCTGAGGGGAATATCTTTTGTTTGCAGGTATTTGGTCAGAAACCAAAGTACAGGACAAACTGAATTTGCAGCCTGATGATGGCATTGGATCACCAACATTATTACATTCATGCCAGAGGAGATGTTAATGTTTCTACCAAATTCAATGGCAATTCAGTCTGAACCACAGCAGCAGACTGGCTGACGTTACATTACCATCCTGGAGCCAGTGTCGCTGGCATGGCTAAAAAAACACCACTAGCTTAATGGTGAGTCAAACTCTGTGTGCAACCAAACTTTGTTCACACACACACACACACACACAAACTCAATTTTTTAACTCTAGTGGAGAGCCCAAAGTTTCCAGACCTATCGGATATGTCAGGCTGGATTTTGGTGAAATGCCTATAAAGTGATGCATAAGACATTTCCAAGTGAGGGAAGGTGCAGCCTTAAAAACATGGAGTCTTGGGTTTGAATATTTCACCCAGTGTAAACACCAGGCAGCATCAATGAAGAGCTGGAACATGCAGAGACAGTTATATAACGAAATCCTCTCAGGCAGGGTGGAATAAGATGAACTTTCTAAGAGCAGAGCTACTTGAGGTTTAAAAGGAGGACAACATTTAACTATACAAAGTTTAAAACAAGAAGATAAGAATTAGTTATCCCCTGTTATTCAATGGCTCCCCCAAGGGGTGGCTGGAGGGGACATGGCCCAGAAGCATTTCTATGTCACAGACTACTTGGTAAGACTTTCTGTGTGGTGAGTCAGTAATTACCTCTTAATCAAATCTCATTCCATCACAGCTCAATCAAGTGATAAGGAGCGAAAGCAGTATCGCCATAATAGAGGGACTCGCTAATTTTCAACTGGAAGATAAAGCTGCAGCTTCATTTCCAGCTGTAAGTCAGAGGAGCTCCCCATGGGTGACGTGACTCTAGAGGTGATCAGATAACACAGAAAAGGATACGACATGTCTGAGTCAAGTCTACATTCTTAGCCAAAGCCTGCTGTACTTGTAGAAGGGGTTAGCTGCCGTGTGCCCAGCAGGAGACGTCTCAACCTTTGTGAGGAGTCAGCTGATCTAGTGGCAAGCTGTCAATAAACGTACAGACAGACAGTGAGGCAGGAAGCGTGCTGCTATGGGCTTGTGATGTTTGTGGGTGCTACTGAGAGAAAGCAACTGCCACTCAAGTGAAGACCTCAACTTCGCTGAGGTCTTGACAGGCACCACTTAGTGTTCCAAAAAATCCCTGTCAACAAGTCATTTACTCCACTATAGACTCCTAAACTTGGATGTTCTTTACGTCTAGGAAGGATAGGCAAGAAAAACATGCAGGGAGAGATAATGTCATTGGTTTTTCATGGAAGAGACTTTTCTAGGATCAAGGGATGGTACCTTGAAAAAGTAATAAAATCTGATGTCAAGAAGTTTCACTCGCTCTGATGAAGCCTTCAAAATGCAGATTTACACTGAAAATTCATGGTATTCTCTCACCCATGGTACTTTCACTCAGTTTAAGGGAAACAATATTTAAACATATTTTGAATAATTTCTTTTTGTTCATCTCTGCAAGTAGAACTGCGGGTGGGAACAGATACGTGGGCGGTGTGTTGGCGTTCCGGTGTGGAAGGTAGAAAGGCACCTTAAATCCCCATGGCTTCAAGGCAAAAGAAAAAGCCCCCGCTGAGCAGCTGCAGTGCACAACTTATTAAACTGCGACTAATCCAGTGTGAAAACAGGTTTGATATTTGTCTGAGAAATTAAGCAGCACTCCAGATTGCAAGAGATAAATATTTGCCTGGAAACAGAGCTGCAGCGCAGTGACAGCTCAAAGAGAGAGAGTCACAACCAATTAGGAGAAATCAGTTGCCGTGCCATTCAAATTTGTTCCATCCTATATGTCTCCCCATTTCCCCACTGAGGTAAATAATGTGTTTGAGGTTTCTCTCTGCTCTTTTGTTTATTTCCCTCTTTGTTTCTGTTTCTCTTTTCTTTCTTTTCTCTCTGCCTGTGCCTTCCTTTCTGCTCATCTCTCTGTTCTCACCCTGTTTTTTTTTCCCTCCGCACACAAACACACCTGGTGTGGTTCAAAGAGCAGATTCGGAAATGAAACAAATATTCTCAAGGAAATGGGTTTTTGATAAAACAACACTGAATTCACATTTCCATCCTGTGATCTTGGACAGTTCAGGCTTCATTCTCGTTGCTAAAAACAAAAACAGCCAAAATGAATTTGCCACATTTTTGACAGACAACGCGTGGGACTGTCCAAATTAGCATGAACTGAAAGCAAGAGTGATTGTACAAGCATGTAAACAGGTCAATCGGCAGCTGCAGCCACTGAGGAATAACTTTTTGACAAAGGGTGAGACACACAGAAAGTAAGTTCTTGTTGCCCTCCATTTCAGCTCAAAGGAAACAGGTGTAGTGAAGCTGACAGAACTCCTCTCATCTAATCGAGTGGCTTCTCACGTCTCTCTGCCTCCCACCTAAACCCCAAGCTCCTCTCCAGGCACCGGACATCAGTCACTGCCATCTGCAGCCAGCTATCAGCTGACAAGAGGACGCTCCTCTTAAAAATCTGTAAGCGCTGCTCCACAAAAAGCACTGTATTGTCATTACGTCACACAAACAAAGCTCAGTAGGAGTTAGTCCTCAGTAACTGATGTTCAGTACTGTAAAGAATTTATAAAATGGATGATTATAAACCTGAGATATCAACGACTTTATTTATAAAGTGAATTATATGTTTGCAGTGAAGAAAGCTTGCCTCAATTAGTCAGTATTCTACAAATCAACTTTCCTGCTCATTCAACGTGAAGAGAAGAAAGAAAGAGAGAAGTACAGAAATTAGTATAGTGCTACTGTTGATCATAAAAAACTCATATTCTTAATTTCTATCAACTTTTGGTTGTTTTTTCTGTCTTTTGTAAATGTCTTTTTCACACACAGCTACTAATGCATCACCAGCTGTCAGAGGAGAAGGGGACTCTGCTTTTTAAACTGAACTACCCTCCAAGGTTTCTTCCTTCTTTCTAACATTTTGCTTTTTTCTCTTCCTATTAGAGCAGTGGTTTTAAACCAGTGATCCACCGCCCCTAGTGGCCCATGAAGGTAATGCAGGTGATCCCTAACCATGCAGTCAATAATGTAGTTTCCCCGTGAGAACCACATTTCATTTTAATCTAATTTTATTTTATTTTACCCTGGACAGGTCGCCGGTCTATCACATGGCTGATATGTAGACAAACCACCACACACACTTCTATAGGCAATTTAGAGTCATCAGTCAACCTATGTCTTTACCCTGGACAGGTCGCCGGTCTATCACATGGCTGATATGTAGACAAACCACCACACACACTTCTATAGGCAATTTAGAGTCATCAGTCAACCTATGTCTTTGTCTTTGGACTGTGGGAGGAAGCTGGAACACCTGGAGCGAACCCACGAAGGCACAGGGAGAACATGCAGACTCCACACAGAAAGGCGCCGGGTCGGCCGGGGCTCGAACTCAGAACCTTCTTGCTGTGAGGTGACAGCGCTAACCACTAAAGAGCACACATGTCCACTTATTTTTCATGTTACTACAAACCTAAACTGTTTGTTTCTTTAAATGTATTTGTTTTGCAACATTTTTGCAAAATTATCAATCAATTAAGCAAAGAAAAAAGTCAATAGATCAATTGATGAAAACGATGATTAGCTCACACCCTTGACATGAACCTGTACACTTCACTGAGACACCGTATTTGACAGTGAGCAGTACTAATGCATCACAGACGGTGCAATAATGTCCTTACAAAGATCTGGAAGACATATTCCTCACATGGCCAAAAAAGAACGCAGCGTTCCACTAGCTCCTCCCAGTCAAGCCGTACAAATCTGTGCAGCAACTTTTAGATTCTTAGGTCCAAGTTCACAACACTGACTGAACTAACCAAGATCTGAGCTCATAAACAATGAAAGTGAGTTTGTTTTCTCAGTCTGACTTCATACACTGTGTGTGTTGTAGTGTGTATCTTTCTATTGTGCTGCCTAGATCTCACACCTTCTCTTCATCAGCTGCTGTACAGCTGAGTGCCTCCCTATATACACAGTGTGATGAATTGTATAAGAGATAATAAGGTTCTTGGATTGTTTGGTTTATAAATATTTGACAGCACTACCGAGGGACCGTGCTTTTGTTACTGTATCCTGTAGTCTCTTATTAGCTAACTGCGCCTCCCCAAACACTTTTTAACTAAGATGACTCCCTGTGTGTGCTGGGTTCTCCTCTGCTCTGTTGTCTCTGTTCCACAGACACTGTACTAACGATGCCCTGTCTCCTCCCAGCAGTGTAGCCTGAACAAACAAGCAATAAATAAATACACAAACTTTTGTGTGTCAGCGTGAAGCACAAACATTCTTTGGTAGATCCATTCATACAGTCACACAATAGTGAAAATGCAGACACGTTAGCATAAGTGTGGCTCAAAGCAAAACATCTATGGGCAATAACTGACCCTCCAAATAAGCTGTGATAGAGTCCTTTGGCTCTGTATCATTGATTCAGCAAAACATGATGAAATTTAAAGGAGAACCAAGAGACCACTCTGGCCATGATGCAGAATACTAATTTTGCTGTTGGATTCCTCGGTGACTAATCCATCCTGAAGAAAGTCAATATCCTTCTGCTGCTGTTCTGGAAAAACCACCCAACTGCAATTTGGGCATTTTTCTTTGTCTTCTTAAAACTGAAAGCGTGTGAGCATGTACATCTTTGAGGCCTGAAAGCCCATGGAAAAACTATTTGTATATTTGTATATTGTAAACCCATTTTGCCAGTGAGAAAATAAATATACCCTGATTTTATTCAAAACATTTACATTCACGTGCGTGGCTAGCGATCCTGACCACAGAACAACTGTTTGTCAACAAGACGTCCTATTATCCCCCCGTTCTTGTTCTCAATATGCTACTCGCATCTTTAGACCAAAGAAAACAGGTGTTTACATCTTTTATTGGTCAAAGTTAAAATGGACTGGGACAGAAAAGGCTCCATAACTGTTAGTGGAAGAAGACTAATAGAAAACATACTGCAAATGTCACCAGCTTGTGAGTATAATGCTGTGTTCAGAGGCCAATTTCTGGGGAGAGGAAGTTCTCTAGGTCTGGATATTTTTGTTATGCTAGTAAATCCAGGGACTTGATGAAAAATCTTGATGTCAGTGAAGTTGTACAGTAATTGTTGCCAATTTTCTCAAAGAACAATCTGAGGAAACAAAGCTATTTGTTTCATCTGTTGTCTGGGTGCTGTCATCCTGACCTTTAAAATCCTTGCTCCTGTTTCAGCACAGTGGATCTGACACTTGAAGTCTTTACTTTTGATTGTTTATAATGTCTGGGATGTAGGAAGTGAGCATTATTCTCACTGCAAGGCTGCAGTAGAAAACACCACTGGGACTGAAGAAAAGAATGAGCTGACATTTACTTGCTTTTATACTAAAGTGGAATAATTATTACTTTTAATATTAGGCATTTCCAGGCTGAAATAATGAAGTTCGGGGTTGCAGTGGCAGTGGAGCAAACCGAGCAGCACACACACCCTCTAGGATTCCTTATGGAATCTCAGTGTGCTCTCTGGCCTGCTGGGAGATGTAATCTCACCAGTGGGTCCTGGGTCTGCCCAGTGGTCTCCTCCTACTAGTTCACAGGGACATCTTTGCCAACTACACAAACCACAAGTACTCATTCAAAACTGTAGTGTGCTGAAACTAGGCGGCAGCCTCCGAGCCTGGGAAATGAAGCCAATGTTAAAACCTGCAGTTCCTCAAACGGCCACTAGAGGCTGGGGCCAAAAGGGCGT
>NW_018127944.1:809881-832532 GCF_001952655.1 Monopterus albus | reverse complement strand
TACAGCCTGGTACAAGAGACTGTTTTGTTTGTATAGCTAATTTCCCCGTCCGTGACACCTGTACAGTTAAATTTTTACACAACTCACATGTTTAAATTATACTGAGACTTAAAGTTACACGTAGTTCAGGGCGCGGCCACTTTGAGTGGCAGCTGGGAGGGTAGCTAGTTTAGCGAGCTCTACTCATGCACCAGCCTCTTTGCCCATTTTTGGATTAGCCATAGCACACAGAGTGAAGCTCTACCAATATGGCGACGGCCAGACTTGAGCTTCAAAACCGCTCTCCAGAAAATCAGAGTCTATTAAGAAGTAGAAGAAGAGTGGCGACATCTCCATTAACTCTATGAGGACAGTTTTTTACAGTAATCACCTGCAAATAACACAGACACCAACCTCCCTGTGCCATCAAACTGGCCACACTCCAGACCTCAAATGTTCTCTTATGTCTTGTCAGTGATACACAATAGAGGTAGCAGGACAGACCTGTGGTATCATGCTGTTACAGTCAATACAGTCACAGCTCTAATATAACAGGGAATAAATGGCTTGCATCTCCCTGCCCTCTGTTCTTAAATTCAAACTAGATGTAGATTTGTTTAGCCGAAGAATCTAAAAATACTAAATATTTATGGAAATTCATAAGCTGAACATCCAACCTGCTGGTGTTGTTTTTCTTCCTCCCTTCCACCTCTCCTTGCTTCCCTGTTCTAACAATTGTTCCCCCTGGCATTTGGCACATTTTACTTGGGTGCATTGTCGTTTTCTGGCACAGAGGTTTGCCACACTACTCTAGTGATATTTTTATTCTCTTGTATTGTTTGTCACTGTCCTCCAGAGAAAAAGCACTATAAAGTCTGATTGGAGCACAGTAGTAAGAGCCATCAAAAACTGGTGGATTTCAGTTTCGTCCTCTCTTCCCAAATACACATGCTAAAATTGCTACACTCTCCCTCTCTCTTCTGCACCATCTGCCGTCTCCCCTTCTTCCCCTGTACACAGGCAGGTATGAATACGTACAGGCACCAAAATAAACAGCTTCAGCTTCTCCACCTGCATTACACACTGTGTGGGTCTGCATACCACTATTAAACATGGTGCATATGTACAGTCACACACAGTCTTGTTCTCATTTTACTTCTCCCTGCAACATGCAGAAGTATGAATATCAACAGTATAATGCACACATAGGTCTCACTCGCTCTCTCTCCCATGCCCAGAGCGTACTCTCTGGTCCAGCCTCCCCCCCGACACTTCACCTCCCCCAGGGCACCCTTTCATGCTGTGTGTGGCTGAAAGAGCTACGTGTGTGTGTGTGTGTGTGTGTGTGTGTGTGTCCTTGTGCAGCTGTGAGTTTCTCCCTGACTGTGTTTACTAGCACTGGCTGAGAATTACATGCTTTAACTCTAAATGCGTGCATCATCCTGTCAGCGCCCACCTCGTGTTTGTCTATTTACAGCATTTGTGTGTGAGCACACTCTTACACAAACAATTGTGTACAAACATTTTTATGAAGGCGGAAATAATCTTATTGTTCCAGTTAATCCCAAGTGGGTAGAGCTGCAGAAACAAGGCTCCTCTTAATACTGGCAACTCAAAAACATTAGTAACCAAGAAGGAACCTGTATTCAAAAATTAATTTTATTCGTCACAACACTGTAATTTATTACTATATTACAACTACAAGGTCATCAGGTTAGCTAACAAGGCTTATGCAGAGAGCTCCAGGTTAATGTGACATAACATTCAACAAGACCAAGTAACTAAGTGGGTGACCTTGATGGTTTGCCTAGATTTTGTTTTCATGAGTACAAGGAGCTTCTTTCTTATTCAGCCAGACTGTCTCTCTCTGGTTTTTTGGCTTTATGGCTATGTTGTTTCAGAACACTGCTGACACAGATTGATGACAAATAAAAGGAAAAACTGAGCTAATGATCAGACAAACAATGATCGAGATTCACTGAATGGTCTGATGATGTGACTCACTCTGTGGAGTTTACCAGCTCTCAACCCAAGTGAAAACCTTTGGGGTGAATTCAGAGAGATGTGACAATTCATCCTCACTCATTCATCATCAAAACACCAAATCAGACAAAAAACAATGAAGGAATGCTGCTCGCCCCACCTGAACAGTTCTTTAGACTTTAGATGTAGTAAGTAGAATCTAGGCCAAGGCGGGGTTCAGTTGCTCTGGAGCTTTGTGCTAGTCCAACACTTTACTTACAAACCTTATGCTGGCTTTTATTTTGTCACCAATCTGGACTGAAGTTTAGCAGAGTTTTGGTAACTCTTGCCAGCCTGGTCCTAGACCTCCAAATCCCCACGCCTCAGATTTGTTCAGCAATTCAAACAGGTCTGGGGTTTGTGGTCAGAGACCACTGTTTCTACCAGCTTCTACCAGCAGACACACTATCTTCCTATTGTGGAATAAGGGCTAAAGATACAGGCACTTTATTTTCATGCTGTTTTATAAACGCATATAAATGACCCTTAAAATGCTTCAAAATAATGACGAGAGGGAATTACATCAGCTTATCTGCAAAAGTTGTCCTGTGTCAACAGAAATAACTAAACACACCTATCTGTCTTTGATCCCTGTGAAAATCATTAAGCTAACTGCTCGGAGCAAATGGCAGGTTGTGTGTTAACTGACGATAAGAGCGACAGGATGGATGACTCATTGCTGGTTGGTATGGACCAATAAAAACAGAATAACCACTTTCCCGACAAGAAAGAACAAGTGTTGAACTACTGTTGAACATGAACCCCATGCCTGGCTACATAAATAAATAAGGAATAAAATGGCAACTCCGTCTGATAATCAGGCTAAGTTGCTGTGTTCTGCTGCAGCACTTGACAAGAAGCACCTTTGATGAAAATGGCTGTATGAGTAATTGTGTTACTGTAACAACAATGCGCTGTTGGTTTGAGGTGGAACTTCACAGAAATTCAAGCACCATTTTAAAATGTCAGAGGCACAGTTCTGCGGTGATACCCCCACCTCAGGAGGCGGCGTAGTAAGTATCGTGACCCAGTAAAGCCTGGCTAACACGTGGTTGTGCACCTAAGGTGGGTAATTTCTTCTAATGTGTTTCTTATTTGTAAACTGTAACACCACTGATACGTCTCACTCTGTATGTCTCTGTTAGAATATCAAGTGCTTAGCAGTAAAAAACAACACTGTTATACTGAAACCAGTGTTTACATACCCCTACCAGAGAAAAATGACAGTATTATTGGGTACTGATATGTACTGACAGTTCGGTAATAGTCTTCCTGACTCCATGCTCTGCCCATGGTGCTGAATCTGGAGCTGACAGGAACTCTTCCCATTTAATTCATTTCAAATTGTAATCCCTTACACTACTTGTTGAAAAAACACTGCTAAAGTGTATTGCCTAGTAATGTGCAACTGTCCATCCCTGCATATAAACAGCGTTGCTCAGTTCCTATTTGCTGAATCTGAAGGATTCTGTTGTTGAGCCCCTTGTTTTTTCAGATTTTTGATGTGTCTCACCAAACTTCTACTATTAGTGTGCAGTCTTCCATTACACACCAGGAAATAAACTTCTTTAAAGTTGGTGTCTGGTGTGAAATGGCTTTTTATTCCTTCATCTGAGGTATGCATTAAAAGTGAGTATGTGTCAGGCAATGAATGTGTGTGCACTTGACTTGGCACGGAGTATGAGTGCTGGGGAGTGTGTCCGTGTAGCTGCCTGCGTTTAGCTTTCTGCCTGTTTCGTCAAGTGCGTGTCTGCCCCAGCTCGTACATGTGCCCGGGTCAGATAAGGTGGGGGGATGAGGACACGCTGATTGCAAGCTTGGGCTGTGAACGTATCACTGACCCCCAATTATAACTTTTACAAAGAGCTTTCCAAATGTAGGATTTAACCTGGAGGGCACAGGTCAGCAGACAATTACAATCAGTTTCAATGAGAGAGAAAAACTAACCTTGAAGCTGCCAATGGAACTCTTTGTTAAAACCTTTGCGATGGCCACGTCATTATAGAGTTAAGCTATCTTTTTTGTTCTAAGCTGTCGATGCCCTCAACGGCCAAGTATGAACTGTGCATCAAATACCAATTATAGATGCATGCTAATTAACTGTGATGCTGCAAAAGACAAAAATAGACAGGGCTCTGATGTTGGTGCTTGGCAAAGCTGTGTGGTCACATGCTCCTTGGGAGATGATGACCCGTGATAAGCAAGGAGGTGAGTTGATCTTTCATTATGTCAGGCAGCAGATTAAAAGATGCATCAATGGTTTTTGGCACCCCCTCATCTAAGCTAGGAGTGTTATGCTCCATATGAGACCAAGATGAAACGATAATGTGTATTGACAGATTCACTCAGGTCTCTTTCTCTCCAGCTACCTCATGCTCCGTCACGCTCTCGCAGCAGTAGAACGCTGCATGAGAAAATCATCATTGTGAATCTCTTGGCTACATCAAATGGAAAAAGTTTGTGCTTTGGCTGGGTTTGATGTTGCTGTGCAAGAGTGACTTTGAAATTAAATTTCAGCCATTTTCTAATTTTTGCCACAGCTGGTTCTGTTTATGTCAGGATGCATCCATCCATCCATTATCTGTACCGCTCATCCTGAAAAGGGTCACTGGGGGGCTGGAGCCAATCCCAGCTGACTTCAGGCGAGAGGCGGGGTCCACCCTGGACAGGTCGCCAGTCTGTCACAGGGCTGACATGTACACAAACAACCACCCACACTCACTCCTAACGGCAATTTAGAGTCGCCAGTCAACCCAAGCTGCATGTCTTTGGACTGTGGGAGGGAGCCAGACTACCTGGAGAGAACCCACGCAGGCACAGGGAGAACATGCAAGCGCCACATAGAAAGGCCTCGGGTCGGCCCGGGCTCAAACCTGGAACCTTCCTGCTGTGAAGCGACAGCGCTAACCACTGCCTCACCATGCCGCCCTGTGTCAGGATTCTCCTGCTATTATGGCCTGGTGAGCAGAGGGCATCACAATATTAATGTGGTCCTTGTCACGTCAATGAGAACCTTCTCTATTTAGCTCTCTGGCCATGAGTTTGGGGCCAGAGGCATCTTATTAATGAAGAAGAGGGACGATGTGACAGGGGCGAGCTGACCTGACACAAGCCAGAGCTGAGACAGTGCTCTGTCCTTTTGTTCTATATGTACACACTGACTGAAACGTAGACACTGAAACCCACATCCACAAATAATAGACGAGCCCTGCAGAGACAGATCAAGTCAGACACAAATGACTAGCTCGGCTCTCTCTGTGTCAGAAGCAATTTGAAATGTCTACTGCAAACTGCCAGGTCTAGAACACAGAGAAGCTTCTCCAGGTTCACTCACACGAGCCTTCCGAGAGCCTCCATCTGCACCAGTGTGTTTCACCTGCAAACTGTTTGCTGCCAGGGTGGAAATACCTTGAAATGGCATTTACACCTCTAAACATTTTAAGCACAGTATAGAGTATGATACAGAATCAGTCTAACAAGACAAATACACTGGTTTTTACACCAAGTATTGTAACTACAGTGTCCCCTTCTCTTGCCTTGTTACACAGGGAACTCCTCAGTGTTGGTGCACTTATCACACACTATTAGAAATTAATCACAACCATTCCAATAACAGACAAATCTTTCTCAGGCAATGCCAAACTGCTGTTTTTGCTGTCTCAACAAGTGATCTTTCTTCTGTTTTATGTATTTCTCAAATAAATCTCTTTGGGTTTTCGTTCTGTTGTCGGTCAAGTGAACATAAATTTTAAAGACGTACCTCTGGAGGACTATGATGGGCATTTTTAGGTTTATAGAGTAATTAAAAAACAATTATGAGACAAAGCCATATAATAAATTATGTGGTTGCAGCTGTGCTCCTCAGGATGTTATGAAAATTCTACAAGACACTGACAAGGTGTCAAGTTTAATTGGAGAACTTCACATCTTCTTCTATTTCATTTCATGCTTCTACTCCACCACATTATAAAACTCTTCACTTATGAGGTTAGCTGTACTTAGTAGTTAATTGGAAATATGATGCAGTTTTTATAGATACTAATACCTGGGATTCTCAGTAATGTATAATATATTTACAACTTTAAAACATATAAATGATTAGTTAATTGTATTTCTCATCACGTAATTATATAACTGTATACCACTGACAGGGGCCAGACTGGCATACAGTACTTTGCCAATACATTAAGTATATTTATGCTAATACAATATTTTTGCAACCTTTTCAAAACTGGACTTTTACTTGTATTTTTACTGTGTGGTGTTACTAACAGTGCAAAACAGTCATCATGACAGTCGGCATTGGTCTAGAATGGTTGTTTTTTTAAAATTGTCTTTGGTTTTATTAAGGTTGTATATGTAATGTTATGTTCAAAATATATATGCTAACTATGTGCCTAACATTTTATCATGTTAATTGCAGAGCATATGAGCAGTGAGCTTTTCTGCATCTGTTCGCTCGGCTCCACTTCCCCGCTCAAAGCCACACCAGGTCGCTCAGCTGATTATCGCTCAGTGTTCAACCCAGACTGCATCCCGCTCCAGTCAGATCACACCCACTCACTCCAAAAAGGGGAAATAATCTGCATGTATTTCACTTTTAGTTTACATCCTAAAGCACAACAAATAGAAATTATTTATTTCCAATTATAGTTAGGCCTGTTTAGCAAGGAATGCAACAAGGAATATAATATAACATAAGGAATACAGTGAATATAAATGTCACAAGTAAAATTCAATCGATCGATTGGCCAAATTACAAATATGCAGTACACCTGTATGACCTTTCAGTTTCCTTTTACTTTAGGGGCTCCATTACCGACCTTCCAATGGCCGATTTTTGACTGAAAAATGGTGGATGACTGTGCAAGACAGATGCATTCTGGGTCAGGCTTGGACATGCTTCATGCTCGTGATGTGAGCGGTACCGGAGTTAAACTGGAGCGGGACATCTGTCCAACATTTGCCCATTCGTGTTTTGCTCACATGCCCTGGTTAACTGTTATGAATATTTACACATCATACTATTTGCCTAAAATTTGAACTTTCATGGTTAATTCAGCAAACTCATGTTGTATATGTTAAGTGTCATATTGTTATTTTAACAGCTATTCTAAGATCTGGCCATGGGACAGCATTTGAGACTAATATTGATTAATATGCATTGTCCCTGAAGTAAAATAAAATAAAGTAACAGACTTATATAACTAGATAAATGTGATTAAAATAAAAAAAACAAAGGCTTGTCAACATGAGACGCTGAGTATTTTCAGTAATGTGCAGCTGGTTCCAGGTAGTCACGAACCATCTAGGGTGGTGAATTTAAGCTCAAATGCAGAAAATGATTCCAGCGATGACAACGAGCAGGTGACCGCTGCTTGTTCTTCTGATCCTGGCTGGTTAAACGAACCATGAACAAGTCGGACTTATGTTGGCAGCAGGTATCACACCTACTGGGGTGACAGGTTACAAAGGTCTGCCCTGTTAAATTAACAAGCTAATTACGATTTCATTTGGCTTAAAGCTGAAACTTGCCGCTAATGAATCTAATTAAACGTAACAAAGTACATTTTCTCGCTATGGTTAAGAAAAGTGCAGTTTGAAAGAATTCAGTTTTGATGCTTGCTAAAAGTCTGCCGCCATAGCAAACGACGTTCCCTGAAGCAGCTGTGAAACTATGGTACATGACAGGGAAGCTGGCAACTGAAAGCAGTCCAAATGGTATTCACTGAAGCAGCGTTTTCTGTGGCTGCTGTGACAGAAACTCTTCTGGATCCAGTAATGATGAAACTGTCAGGAGGGGTGACAGGTCCCCTGGACTGAGTGCTGTTCTCCAACGATTCACTAGCAGGAGAGAAGCTGGTCTGCACTCACTCAATATGCAGCACAGTAGAGGAATTGGAAGTGAGTTCTCTCTTGGCGTGAATGTGAGTGTGTAGGTGGTGCAGAGCTGCTGCAGCTGAAGTCAGGCAGGGCAGAGCTCGCACAGCCACCTGACTTTACTCCGCACCGATGATGAGTTTTGTTTCCAAATCATGTGCTCTTGGCAAACAAAAGACTACAAATGTTACAGTGAAGTATTCGCTGAAACAAGCATTATTAAAGCTGCACTATGTAGGAGAGTTGATCATTTCTTAATTTGTTTTGTAAGCCTTTTTTTCCAGTATGAGCTGAGTGTACTGTATAGCTATTTTGAAAAGCTATTCTCTACAGAGATGCAAAGATTTTGTGTGGTGCCTTGACTGCTCCATAGGTGAGATGTTACACGTTTCTCTGTGTAACCTCTACTTTTTTACATCATGGTCAGATCTGTCCTGAGCTGGATGTCATCATGATGGTTGTGAGATGGTCTGGCCTGAAGATTTATTCTACACAGAGAAATATTCAATGAAAAACAATAAATAAATGCAGCAGCTATGCATAAATGGATTTCACTGTAACAGATTCAGCCTCTTTCAGCTGAAGTGTGGTTTCAGGCGTGATGGCACCATTGAAGTTTGGTGTTTGTCAGGATCGGTGCTGAGTCACTGATCCACTTGCTGCAAAGTGTTTGTTCACCACAGACACACACTGAATCAAGTGATTACACACTGGTTTTCACATTTATGCACCACACCCACTCTTTACAGGTTCCATACAGGCAGCTTGACGTTAGTAGTTAAAGTAAACAGGCAAAGTTAGCCAGTGGTGACAGATCACATACTCCACAATAACCAGCAGAAACAAGCAGCGGAACACAGGAAATCAAACCCTGGACATAGGACCTGTGAGTGAGTCTGCACCTCTGATGACTGTTAAATAAACAATGTATATGTGTATGTTGAACCCAGTAAAGTTGTCCCTCCCAGAGAACTAAGAAAGCAGACTAGGAATTGGAACAAGCATTCAATGCCAATTTGCCATACTTCACAGAAATGGGACAAATGTTACAGTTTGAAACTCTGCTCCAGTCTCTGCAGGCGAATCATCTCAACATCTTTCTCTACATCCGGCACAGACTGGGAGCAAATAGAGGGTAAAGGAGAAAACACCTGTCATTTGTTTCTTGAATGTTGATGGAAATGACTGATAAAATAGCCAGTCTCGGTGGGATTCACACAGGTGGCTCACAAGGTCTGATTTGGCCTCTTTGCGATGCAGACCTGATCCTCTCTTGGATAAGCACAGAGGGACAAACCACATGGAGTCTGATCTGCTGATCTGACCCAAAGCTGTCAGTAGTGGAGACCTTCATAGAACCAGATTTTGTCCTGTTGACAATGCACAATACGGTGTGTACGACTTGATTCAATCAACAATTAAATATTCAATGACAGCAGTGTATGACTAGCTGAAAAATACTTGTACTTTATTCCTCTTCCCCCCTTTTCTAGCACGTTTGATTCTGTAAAGAACAACCAGATATATTGACTTGTATTCTGCTAGGCTGTCTTATTTACAAAAAATATGAAGTCTCTGGTGTATGGGGACCTCACCATATATATCGGCAAACAAAACATATTATGACGTTTGTATTGCGATATACTGAATTTCCATATATTGTCCCACCCCTGCTGGACACAATTCAAAAGGAGAAACCTCAGACTTGAGTCGGGCTTGCGTCGTTTTACTCATGGACATCGCTGCCTCAAAGAGATGAAAGTTTGATTATCCTTTCTATTGTGAATGCAGCTTTGGTTTATGTATGTTGATGCCTGGGAACATTCCATTAGTTTGAAATTATGAAGTCCCATCTGTATGCAGTTCCCCCATTCTCAGGAGTGAAAAATAAAACTAGTTTAGAATGTGCATGTTTAAATCAGAACTGGGAATTTTCAACTGTTTGCTAGTAATTTGCCAACAGACGCCGAGGGCTGTGACTCAACCCAAAAATAAAATATACTCTAGTTTTTCAAATCACTACTACAAATGATGAAGGTGAAAACTAGAAGAGTAAGAAAGTGAATAAAATAAAAATGTTCGGAGCATGCTCTTTTGGGACATAAACATAAACATGACTTTTATCTGTTCTCTATTCTCAGCATTTACTGGTTTGCATAAACCTGAATTATGCCAATAGATATTGTGTTAAATGTCCATTTGAGGGCACAATAACAAACACAAATACAGAGAAAAATCCACACACTGGGGGCTCCATGCTTTCACATCTGTATATGGATTTGTACTGCACAACCACTGAAAAAGGTCTCCTGGCTATTTTGCATACACTTTTAACATGATGTCATTTTATTTCTACCAGTTATTGAGAATGTCTAAACATCCTTACTTGGTTCTAACCTACATGAAAAACACAGTGAGAAGGTTTGTGGGACCTGCTGTCCTGCTACACTGAGCTGCTGTGTAAGAATGTTGTTTAGTTTCATGAAAAGGAAATCAAGACTTTACTATACTGGACTATTCACTGTGACAAATGTTCTCCATTTATTGCAGGAAATATATGAAGAGCAGTGGCTCTTCACAGGAGCTTATCTTTGAGGTTAGCAAAACATTTCTGTAATATATTTAATAATAGAGGCAAACCTTCTGAAAAAGGACAAAAGGCTCTGCTCCTGCAAATAATGCTTTTTTTTCTGCAAGGGATATTAAAACCTTTGCACTTTTAGTTCCAGAGGATAATAACTGATTTAATGCACTCAATTTAGAAGATTCAGTAGGGAAGCCTGATAAAATGCTCCCAAAAGACTTTATAGAAATAAGCTCTTAAATTTGCTCCATGCTTATTTATTTACCTCCCTCCCAGCTCAAAAAAGTATGTTGTCAGTTGTGTTGACCCGGATAAAGCTGGAAGTTAATGTTTTTACTATGAGGTCTTGCCATGGGCTTATTCCAAGGAGTCCTATGAGCAAGTCAAAGGATTATATAATTCAGGGATATGTGACTTTGATGTAAGCGGGCAGAAGAAAAGTTTGTGGTCAGATAGTGCTGAGCAGAAAGTGTGTTCACAGCACGTGAAGTGACATGCTGAAAACAGCTGCCTGTTGCAGCTGGAAACTCTGCTGATGACGGCGTTCCACAGGGCTCTGTGTTAGGTCCAATTCTCTTCACTTTATACATGCTCCCTTTAGGCAATATTATCAGGAAGCACAGCATAAATTGCCATTGATATGCATCTGATACTCAGTTATATTTATCTATGAAGCCAAATGAATCAGGTCAGCTGGTCAAACTTCAAGCATGTCTTAAAGACATAAAGGCCTGGATGACCTGCAACTTCTTACTTCTAAACTCTGACAAAACTGAAGTCATTGTGCTTGGGCCTGAAAACCTTAGAAATCTGCTGTCTAATCATATAGTTACTTTAGATGACATAGCTCTTGCCTCCAGTACTACTGTGAGGAACCTTGGAGTCATCTTTGATCAGAATATGTCCTTTAAATCACACATAAACCAAGTCTATTGCAAAAATCAGGAGCATCCTGTCTCAAAGTGATGCTAAAAAACTGGTCCATGCATTTGTTAGTTCCAGGCTGGACTACTGTAACTCTTTACTATTAGGATGTCCCAATAGTTCCCTAAAAAGCCTCCAGTTACTCCAAAATGCTGCAGCCAGAGTACTGACAGGAACTAGCAAGAGAGATCATATCTCTCCCATATTAGCTTCTCTCCACTGGCTCCCTGTAAAATTCAGAATAGAATTTAAAATCCTTCTCCTAACATACAAAGCCCTTAATGACAAGGCTCCATCGTATCTTAAAGACCTCGTAGAACCTTATCATCCTAACAGAGCACTTCGCTCTCAGAGTGCAGGTTTCCTTGTGGTTCCTAGAGTCCACAGAAGCAGAATGGGAGGCAGAGCCTTTAGCTATCAAGCTCCTCTCCTATGGAACCAACTCCCAGTCTCAGTTCGGGAGGCGGACACCCTCTCTGCCTTTAAGATTAGACTTAAGATGTTCCTTTTTGATAAAGCTTATAGTTAGGGTTGGATCAGGTGACTCCAATGTTTGACTGTTGTGTCTTGTTGCTCTCCTCTATCCACTCACCCCAACCGGTCGAGACAGAAGGCCGCCCACCAAGAGCCGGGGTCTGTCGGAGGTTTCTCCCGTTAAAGATAGTTTTTCCTCCCCGCTGTTTCCAAGTGCTGCTCAGGGGGGATTTGTTGGGTTTTTCCTTTATAGTGATAATAGTAAGGTCTAGACCTGACTTTGTAAAGTGTCCTGAGACGACTTTTCTTTTGATTTGGTGCCATACAAATAAAATTTAATTGAATTGAGTTTATATGCAATTCACTGACACTAAACCAGATCTATATTTATACAGTAGCTGTTGATTAAAAAACACCATTAAAGAAAACACATTCTGTGTAGTTTTATCAGTGTGACTGGTTTTCCTATTTTCCCAGCAACTTTGAAACTGGAATAAGATTCAATTCCTACATTATTAAAGTTTCCATCAACCAGATGTAAGCAGCCTTGACAGCACAGCTACAGGCACTGAAGGATTATGTACCCAAAGAGCTGGGGAAAGTAATAAAAACAATGGATGGGCTGTGTTTTGTTCAAGGCGAGAACAAATACGAGCAGGGACGTCTTTAATTTTACATTTTCAGCCTGCTTGAGTTTCATGATGATTTCAGATACCTGAATGATCACAGTTCAGAAACTTAAGTCTCTCTAGTCACCCTGCGAATTTTAGGGTGGAAACTGAGGAAACAACAATTTGTTTGAGCATGAAACGGTTAACAGCACTCAGTGAACTGTTTGCAGAAAATGTGATCAGTTTCTCCCCTGTGGGTTTTCAGGAAGGGCTGAAAATAAAAGTGATGCATGGAGATTCTGTTGACCACAGCCTGCATCATAACAGCACGCAGGAAGTTGACTAGCATCAATTTCTGTCCCTGAAATAGCAGGAAAAAACTGTCCCATTTAGAATGTAGGGATGTTCAATATCAACAATCATTCTGCTGTTTAAAATCCTTTTCCAATATGGCCTCATAAATACCAACACTGTCTCCCCCTCCATTCTCTCCTTGACACAAAGCAATATCGACCACGAGCTATTGACCCTGACTGCTCCCAAATCAGAGCAGGAGACAAACCTGTGCTCCTGCCAAAGCAATTAAAACCCCGGCGAGACCTTTCATGGTTCGTCTTTACAGGGGAGGGGTATCAATACAAAGAGCGGAAAAAGAAAAAAGTTCATTAAAACGACACACTGACACGCATCCTTAGAGCTCACTATCTTTTCTTGAGA
This sequence comes from Monopterus albus, assembly GCF_001952655.1. Classification (NCBI taxonomy): domain Eukaryota; kingdom Metazoa; phylum Chordata; class Actinopteri; order Synbranchiformes; family Synbranchidae; genus Monopterus; species Monopterus albus. The sequence goes on along the minus strand of NW_018127944.1, from coordinate 819,341 downwards.
ACACACCAAGCTTGTGCCGTAGGGTACTTCACTTTAAAAGCATATCAAACAAGCCACAGCATTTGTCTGCAGTCTCTTGACATACAGAATCTCAATTGCTGTTTCAACTTTGGACTGTTTCAATGTGCTCACACTACATCAGAGCCGGTGTAACAGCACACACAACTGCTGTCTGAATGTTTCAATCACCTGCTGCCCCAGACAAACCTACAGCTACGGAGCAGGCTTTCATTGTGTATTGATCTGTGGTGTCTCTGCGAGATGGACTCATGGGAGCCAGGGGATCACTAATCAAGCCGACACACAGAGTGACACACGGGGCTGAGGCAGGAGCATCAAAGTCCTGGGATGCTACTGAGAACACCTTTTCTTGTTCTGGCCTAATTCTCCCAGGTTGCCTGTGCCATGGCTGTACAGTATGTGGATGATGTGCACATATTCTGCACTACTCCTGCTCTCCTCTTCTGCTCTCTTGTTTCACCACTGATCAGCCTCCCAAGTCCCTCAACCCATTCATTTACTTCACAGGCAACAGGCCTAAGCTTCGGTTTGAACCATTAGGGAATTACAATCCCGCAGCACATGATTACTGCAATTTCTGTGCAGTGCCGACACAGCGTATGGAATCTGCGGCCTGTCACAGACCAGAGAGTAATGCTTGCTTTTTTATTACCCATTATTATGATCTTTTCCTTTACTTAATCAAATGCATTTTCCCCAAACTGTTCTGTAACTACAATTAACTTGCCATTACCATGATTCTATCTCTTCCTAAACTAACCACACTGTAGCTGCCATGTATGAAAAATTTGACATTGACTTAATAAAACACCAAACATGAGCTGGGATTTTTCAAAACTGTCTGACATTGAGGCTCTTGTCTGGTACAATGTTGTTGCAGTACAGATACTCTCTCACAAACCACTAAGACATACACCCGAGTCCAGGCTCAAGTATTTTGGCAAGAGATAAAAATATCCTAAGACAGCAGCAGGGTATAAATGTTACAGTACACTGACAATCTTGTGATTGGAAAGTTGCTGGCTTGATTCCCCAAACTGATAGGACAAATCAGGATGAAGGAAATAAATGGATTTTTACCCCTATTGTAAATTTCTCCTAATAATGTAACAATGAAATTTGAAAAATCACACAAATTGTCCTTTTTTTTTTAATGGAGCTGATGAACATTCACATTCTCATATTCAACATTTGTTTTCATCAGCTCATCTGCAAATGTCTGAAACACTGCAGGTAAGGGTGACGGGGAATTTTCCCTAAGGATCTCCGCGTTGGAGACAGATCCGATTGTTAGGAGACTTGTGACACGTGCCGACTGTCAACAGGATGCACCACACTAACTTTCCTTCTATCACTATGTCCCCGCACTCTGCTTCTGATCTACACACCCTCATGGTCCATTGCTGGTTTCTGTCACTATGTGCCACTCTCAGCCTCCCACATCTCCCTCTGTCCCATCATCCTCTTTGTGATGCACTTTTCTTGCCACTTTTTAGTCTGTCTGGGGGTTTTTCCTCCATCTGTGATGCACTTTGTGACAAACCTGGTCGTTAAAAGCACTTTATAAATAGATTTGACTTGTCTCGACTGTGTGGGAATCACTGACATGCAGGAACGCTGTCGGCTGTCACCACCAAAGGCAGCTAGAGAGAAGTCTGGAAACTAGCCATGTACTTTCTGTAACTATCTAAAGCCTGACAGGCAGCAACAAAACAATGTCAGGTGCACTGCAACTTCAAATCCCTGCAGCATCCAGGGTGACCGAAGTGGGAGGAAAAGATAAGCAGCAATTCAGGGCTAAAGACTTTGTCACTTGTGGTAAACCGATTCACACACTGATGAATAAATTATGAACTTAAAAGGCCTTCTTGTGGCTATTTGTCTGTGAACTTACTAGCTCAGTGATAACTGAAGGAGGGCTGAAGTGTAAATAAAGAATTGGTAAATAAATATACATTAACTGCAAAAGGCCAACAAACTGTTGAACCATATCAACATAATTAGAGCTGAAAAATTCACAAGAAAAGGCCCAGAGTTTCATGCTGTGCTAATTATATTTATCTTGCTGTTATAATTACTTTTAATACCTCTCGGTTTAAAAAAAAAAAAAAATTCAGAGGCATATCCAATTCCCTGGTAGAAAAGCTTTTCTCAGCGTAGCACCACAGTGGAGCGTCTCCGTTCATAATCTCCTGAGAGAAAAGTCATTATAAAGAACCAGGTTCCTGCTTGTTTACTTCTGCCCCTCTGCTGCACAATGGAGTCCTGCAATGCAGAGCCATGTAGAGACACGAGAATCAAGACCAGAACAGGCTGTTGTGTGCTTACTGATGACTTGTCATGTTTCATTCCTATTTCCCATCTGTTTGCAATATGACAGTGAGAAGACTGTGCTCTGGCACGGTATCGGGCGCATCATGATCCAATGAGTCACAATCCGGGAGAATCAAACAACAAGGGAGCCCAAATCTCACCCTCCAGAAACGTACAGATTTAATGCCTCATAAAGCGCAGCAGGGGATTTTTGTGATTCAGGCTGCAACTGCATTGTTACTGACCTGAGATAATGTACATCACAAATTCACTGCACCACAAATAAACACAGCCTGGTACCTGGTGGTTGGCGTTGGTCCCACTATTGATGAAGCTTGTACAGTCTGTTAAGAGTGCAGGCCAGTGAGGGACAAGTCAACAATGCCAACATGATACAGGCCAGTGGTTCAATTGATAAAATTGTAAATCAGCCTGCGGTACGTTTTACCCACTTAGGCCAACCTGTGTGTTTATTTACAGCCCGACAACTGCTTCGCCATTTTCTTGTACCACCAGGGCAGCAGCAAGTGCTGCAGGGTAAAATGTTTTAAGGCTGAAATCTGTGGCGTTTTCTCTATTTTTCCGTCTGTCACAAAATTCAGTGAAAAGACCAAAACCAACAAGAAACTCCCCATACTAACAAGTTCTGGCCATGTATCCAAACCGTCTCTCTGCCATGAACCTCTGCTGTTAAACTCCTCACTGAGACGTACTCTCACACAGGTCGACGGGTTCATTTGTTACCCTGAACGGTAACTCTTTAAATGTATAGGCTGTTAACTACATAGTAATATGAAGAAATAGCCAGAAAAAATGTATTGAGTTGGTGTTTATAAATGACCTGGGAAATACAACGTAAAATTAAAAGAGAGTAAAGAGGTTTGACACCTAATTCTGCTGTAATGCATTGTTATAATAACAGGTATGGTTGTTTCGGTAGAATTGACTTCAGGCATGTCCTTGTTGTTGTTGCTCAATATAAATGTAAAAGCCCGTGTTCTGGTTTATTTTGCTTTCATTTCACACAGTACTTCCCAGTAATTTCTCGTCATTCATAAATAACAACTACGTATTATGGAAGGGGGTGACTGTGGTTCAGTGGGTAGAGCGGTCGTCTCCCAACCAGAAGGCTGGAGGTTTGAATCTTGGTGCCTCCAGTCCACATGTTGAAGTGTCCTTGGGCAAGACACTGAACCCCCCTACCCCATTGCCCCCGATGGTTAGAGCCATCGGTTGAGTTGGCGCCGCAGATGGCTGCCATCGGTTCTGTACCGGAAATTCTTTGTGTGTAACATACTTGGCCAAATAAAGGTGATTATTTTCCTGGCTATTTCCTAGCAGTTTCTTCATATTATCATCATAAATTAAAGGGTTAAGGAAATGTGTATTGGATAGGGTAATAGGATAATCACATTTTATTGGCCAAGTATGTTCAATAAATTCACTATTTTGTCTGGTTTGAGTAACATAATACAAGCTAAAACCCACAGTGGTCAGTTATTTTGCCTCGACAGCTTTGAGCTGTTACATCTTCAGTGAGAACCAGTGAATGTGGGACAGGGAAGTCAGAAAGTACCGAGAGACAAACAAACTGTTTCCTTTTGGTTTTTCACCCTGTCCTTGTTATTATTACATCCATCTGTGGTGAAACAGTCGGCTTTCTGTGCACAACAGAAGAGCCTGTGAATAGAAGCTTGGCATTTATGTTGTTCAACTGATCATAAACAGAACTGGTTTTTAGCATTTTGCTGGATTTTGGTTGGTTAGCTTTCTCTGTGTTTGCATTAAATTTGGATCACAGATTTCTTTAATGGCTAACAAGAGACTTGTCGACGCCGTGCACGGTGGAGGTGAGATGTCAGCTTGTTATACTGTCAAACTGTTTCAAACATTTCAACACCTTTTTCAAAACAGTTTAAACCGAGGTGTCTGTTGAGCAAGTCCTCTGACAAGGGGTGAACAATTTATCTCTTTCTCTTTCGTTGCCAAGAAAATATTGGCTCTTCCACAGCAGCTGCTGAAATAAAATACTGTACAGATTAAAGGGATGCTGCTGCACCCGGTGGAAAGCGAAACACTCTTTTGTGTTTGTTGTCCAAAAACAAAAATGCACCATAAGATTTTATAGTTTTCAGTATATTTATGGCATATTGTTTAGTGCCCAGGCTTACAGACAAATACAACTCAGGTTTGCTGAGTTATTTTTGCAAAAATAATGAACAACCGCCCTGCGATGGATTGGCGACCTGTCCAGGGTGTACCCCGCCTTCGCCCGATTGCCGGCCGGGATTGGAATGTTAGAAACAAGAGCAAGCACTGTCGTGAGTTTAAAGACTACAACTGAAGAAATGGAGGATTGTGGTTTTACTTTAACACAAGAAAAAAGAAGACATTGTGATTCCACATCGTCAAAAAAGCAAATACACGAACAGATGGGACTGGCAGGGGGCGCAAGACGAGGACGAACACCGATGTGGCCTTTCTCAGATAGAAATCCTTGATGAGGGACAAATGCTTTCAGAGTGATGCTGAAGTTGCCTTTTTTTCTGTTGGACAGGTAATTTAGCCAAACAAGTAAAGTTACCCTAAATGCCAACAGCTGTGAGGGCTGTTTAACAAGATGTATGAGAGCTTTGCTAAACGTTGCAGCCTGCAACCTCACTGCTATAGGCCACTAAATCTCACACACTGCACCTTTTATGTTCTTATTTTGTTCTAATTAATACGGTGATATAGCTTGAAAATACTGACATTCACATTAATAAGATTTTGCTCACGGAAATCTTCAATCTTTCAGCAGCATGACGGTCGTTCTGATCTACTGGCTGTCATTTAAGTTCACCATTTTAGACAAGAGCATCCATGTAACTTTTGAAGAGACAGCACTTTGTTTTTAGAGGCTGCAAGCAAAAAAGTTTCTCCCGAACAGGAGCTCCTCGGGAGGCCTTTCCCACGGGCTTCAAACAAACACAGGGGCTTCCCACAGCAAGCTTGAAGAGTCCTGATGAATAATGCAAATTCATTAACCTTATGCATCACTCCAAGTTTTCTTAGAATGCTAATTGTCAAGAAGGTAAATTATCACAATTCACTGGACCTCATGTGAGCTTAACCCTAACACAACATACAGCTGCAAACCTGAACTAGCAGTTTAAGTTCATTTCATATCATCTTTAGGGCTTGTTAGGTATTTTTAGTCAGCTAGAAATTAGATAGATACTTTATGTATTAGAAATGTTTAGTGGAGATAGGATGTCTAGTTAGACTGTTAAATGCTTAGTCATGCTTATGAGTTTCTACAGGGTACATCTGGTCAAGGATAACTAGAGAGAAGAGTTGATGACTGTCAGCAGACAGGGTGTTTAATATTATTATTATGACGTGTAGAACTGTAGCCTTAGCCATAATATGTTCTTATGTTTAAGTCACGACATGTACTAGAGGTCGTGTGAGAATGTTTTTAGACACACCACTTAATCAACAGACACACACACACATTGATTTACTTCATGTTTTGACTACTGCTATGACCAGCTGCAAAGCAGGTAACAGAGACGTCTCGGTTGACGTTTCTGTGTAGTATGGGGCTAGCCCAACCGAAGAGATATAATGTATAGGCCTGGTGGGGTTCAGGGTCTTTCATCATTCATCTGCCTGCGAGCAGTTTGGAGGTGCAAGATACCTGAGCGTGTAATGTTAATTTTACCTGTGTTCATGGAATAAATCAGCACTGTTTTGAAGTTACTTGGACTGTCTCGTCTCTCAGAGTTAGCATGGTAGCAAGAACTGGTCCTTTCAGGCTCCAGAAAAGCCACTCCGCAGGGGCCCCAGTGCCAACCTGCCAACAACCCCAGGGCCCCTGACACCTTCCATTAGGTTTCAGGAGAAACCCTTATCAGTCCAGCACAAACAATTCTGTAGAGTAAACATGTTTACAACTTATGATCTCTAGTGAAAAATGCTCCTCTGATTTCCTGCTACTGGTAAACAAGCCTTCTCACCTAAGACACTTCACACTTTCCTGCTATGTAAATATGTCTGGTTCATTAGTGCGTGAGTGTAGATGTATATGTCACCGACCCGTTAACGCCAGATACTTGCCTGGCAGCATGCCCCTGCTGTTATATCAACAGATATCAGCTTGTGTAGGCATCATAGTTAGGGTAGGAGAAAATCACACTATGCACTCTTCAAAGCTGGGAGCGCCACCACACTTGACCTTGTCCATTACAATTACAGCAGCCCCGCAGCCACCATCATGCAGTGTGTCTGTTTCCATCAGCTTGATAAGACCATAATGTGCACAGTGTAAATATGCACCTATAGTACACTATAAGGGAATATGGGATGCATACAGTCACGCACACACACGCACACACACCATTCTCATCTGATGAGAGCAGCAGCATTGCCTTTTTATGTCACTTAGCCTCTGCCCTATATAGGAATTAAAAAGGAGTCTTTATCACTGAGAGGACATTTAGAGAAGCTGCTTCTTAAGAGGGAAGCATTTTTAAATCTAAATATATCAGTTAAAACACTAAGGGTTTTTAATTCAATGGCTTATTTTTATTTTTCTTAAAAACAGGGATACTGAAAACAGATTTTACATTTTGACTCACTGATGTTAAAATTCAAGGACAAAGCTTTTAAATTTTTGTTACAGTGAATTAAGCAGTGTGTTAGTTCGCCTCAGTGACCTCCGACGTCCTAAACCTGACCAACCCAGTCTCACAGCAAAACGTACAGTATAATATCTACAATGAAAAACGTACTACTCTTACAACAATGCCTCAAAAATTGAGACATAGTAACATTTTTCTTGATCAAAAACTAAAACTGAAAGTAAATGCTTATGTTTAGGCATAGAAACTACACTACATGGCTATGCAGGCACACAGACTAGGTGGTTAAGGTTAGGAAAAGGCCCCAGGATTAATTAAAACACACCACATTAGCTTCTCATTCCACACTCCAGTCCAGTTGGTGGTGTTAATGTCCCAGTTTCTTGTTTGACAAATGCCATAAAGCACCAAAAAGACGACGATGAGGAGGACAATGGACAACAAATGTTGTCGTGTCCCAAGTTTACAGCCATTATTGTGCCACCACTACCTTCTATGCTGTGGACCAGCGTAGCTATTCGTACATTCTGTGAGGCTGGTCTGACCTAACTGTGGCACAGCCTTTGGCCAAGCATCACAAATAAAGGATTTAGTATTTATAAAAGGATAAGTAATTACCTAAAACAGCTGGGCACTGTCGTTTTTAGCTAATACAGTTTTTAGTTGCTGATTAACACAAAGTTGGTGCATTAGTCAGTAGTGTAGGTGCATCAAAAGTGAGTCAAAATAACAGTGGCTGCATTCATGTTAATACAGAACACGTCACCCAGTGCAACACTGGCTCAATGATATGCTTCATCAACAGTGGAGTGAACTCCAGTGCACCTTAATATGGTCTATTTTATATTAAGCCTTTTCATGGGATTTGTTGACAATAAAGACCTTGTCCATTACAATTACAAGTACTTACAGGACACTTTGTGTCCTCCAAGTACTGCATTATATAACAGATATAAATATTTTGAAAGATGATGGCCATAATGTTCACTGGATGATTTAATTGCACTTAAAAAAGTGCAAAGAACCATGTCACCACCCTGATAAAGGCAAGAAAACCAAAAAATGGGTTAAAGTGCAGTATATCAAAGGAGAGCTGTGCATCTTTAATTTTTATGCATCTGTACTGAGGCTCACACAGGTCTGCTTCCCCTTCCCTGCGTGTTCTTAAAATGTCAGGGCATCCTGGCCGTCTGGGCTTAACCATGCTATCACAACATCACAGTTCAAGTCTGTTGGCTGACCCCTGATGCATGTCAGCCACTCATCTTTCTCTCCTTTCATTTCCTGTCAGCTCTCTACTAAAAAAGTAAAGACCAAAGTCCACCCAAACATACTTAAAAAACTGCTAGAATTCTGCACAGCCAAAAGCAGAGGCTGGGGAAAATCTTTCTGTGGCATCTCACTCTCACTGTCACGTCGGCAGCCAAGAGGTGTAGGGGACAAAGCCTCAAGCCGGAGTCGATTGCAGAGAGTCTGGCTTAATAGCCTTTTTTATGGTTTAATGTGCTCTGTTCCATGGGGACATTTTGTCCAAGAAGCCCCAGTTCTCAGCAACACCTCTGTACAATTTGTACAACCTTAGTGGTGTTTTCTACTCTAATCGCACGCCATTTGGCCTGTAATGACTAGAATAAGCATCATCAGCATGCCCTAAAGATGAATTTAAAAAAAAAAAGTTACTTTTCTTTAATAATCTTAATAAATTCATAAAAACAATTTAATTTAAAAATCTCACTAAGTAAAGAGCTTTTCAAATAATTACACTGGTAAAACATTTAAACACAGGATTTAAGACTTTAGCAGCTGAATAATGTTTGAATGACTTGGCACTGGAATAGTTACAGGTCTTTAAATGTAGAACTGTACTAATACTAGAAGTGTAGACATAGCTCTCACATTATATACTGTACAGACTAGCACTCAGGTGCCAATTTATTAGATACACCAAGACAAAACTAATGCAGTCTAGTCCAACAGTCCTACAATAAATCCTCCTTTGTGATGGTGATAATGTTCAGTTTTGGTTTTTACAGAGCTGCTGATTGAACTGTGTGGTCAGTTCAGAGGCTGCAGAGCTGTAGAATTGTTTTCCTTTATACTGACAGGCTTTTCTAATATTTTCTCTACCCCATTTATATTAATGAGGGTCGGCACTTGGGTAACGCACTCATGAAGGTGACAAACCTTGGGTTGCTGCTTTGCAACTGCCTCTCAGTTAAGCTGTGCTTTTGGTGCCTAACCATACCAAACTCTTAGCTTCTCATGCTGACCTTCCTGCAGCCCCAGTCAAGTAAAACTATAGTTCATTTGTTAAACGTAGCATTGGTCACATTTAATCAGCCTTTTTATTCAAGGGAATGCAATACCCAAATGAGAGAAGTCTTTTGGCCTGGGAGGATGAATTTTAATTAAGGTGTACAGGGAAACTCGAAAAAGGTCATCACTCGCTCTCATCTAATCACAGGCGGTTCAGACTCTTTCAGAAGGTGAAAACATTCCTG
>NW_018127944.1:808281-809837 GCF_001952655.1 Monopterus albus | reverse complement strand
CAGTTCAGTGGACAAATGCATGTAATTAATTAGGTCTGAGTGAATACAAAAGCAGCATTTAACAGCCTAACTTATAATTAACTGTAAAAGAGATCAAATGTCTTACTGGCACCTTCCGTATCAGGAACATGTGCCTCCCAAATGAATCAAAAGATCATTTTAATTCTATTCAAGTGTTTATTCTTAACCTTTATGTTTCCAGGACATTTTCAGCACAGAGTCTTTTCATCAAAAACCACTTTATATTCGTATGGCTATAAATTCTTAACTGGGAGCTACAAGAAGTTTTTACTGTGGACCACCCAGAAGTGTCTGCTTACAATAGCTGCTGAAGTTGAGGAGCGTTAATTATTTAACCCAGCGTGTTTTTTTCAATCTGCTGACCCTTAAACTTAGGCATTTCTCGTCCTAATTTTTTGGACTACAGGTGTGTAAGTCTATTTGACCCTGAAATGAGAAGCATTTTGGTGTTGGAGTCAAAGTGGAGCCGTTTCTGTTGTCAGACTGCACCTGAGCTTTCAGCCACATGAGAAAAATGACGGCTCGGTCTGCAGCGAGCTCCATCACAATCGGCCTCGTCAAAACACTCGGTTGTATCTTGTCAGGAGTTAAGATAGAAGACAGGACTGACTTGGACTGACCTAAAGAGAGAAATCACAGAAAAACATTTCTCACCAAAGTCTGGATTTCCAACACATTACCCTCACCTTGTAGAGGCGTGTTTGACAAATAAAAGATACCCTTTCTACTCAAGTCTCATGCAGCTATATGTCACTATATCTTGAGCTGGTTTACAGTATTTGATCTCTGGGCACTTCATCATCCACCCTGCAATGTCCAGATGTGTCCAGGAGCAGAGAGATATGAAAGAAAATTACAGTGTATCTTCGACACATCAAGTGAACCCGAGGTCTCAGATGTGTGTAGATCTCCAAGTCATTTTTATATTTCAGGGTGTCGTGCATTGAAAAAACGTACAGGAAATTTGTAGCAGATGCCTGTGTTTAGTGTAGAGGAGGCCAGAGGAGAATTAAACAGACAGGACTGAGGGTAAAAACAAAAAGAATCCAAGGAGACAGACATTATAACAGTGCCTCTATTACAAAGTCCAATGACAACTACTCTCTCCTCAAGGCTGAGGAACAAAAAGCTGGTTGGATGCAGCTGTCTGGTGCTTTGTTGCTGCAGCCAGAGAGCCCATCCTTCACAGCCACAGATGGAGGGACAGACTGACTCGCCGCAGTTGAGCGGCATTCAGTTGTGGACCTCAATTGTGGTTCAATCTAAAACTCATTGTTAAAAGTTCCTCTTCTTCTCTCTGCTTGAAACTTGTCAGCCTTAAACAAATAAATTAATTTAAAAATCGAGCGCTGCGAGGGGGCTCAGGCTCCATGGCATCTTCTTCCAATGGGCAAACACATTTTTCAATTATGCACATGAGGGAAGGGAATTAGAGGCCTAATCCCAGCCTAACCCCCAAACAAACAGATCTATGGCCCCTGTTTCCAGCGAATTCACCCCTACAGCCCCCCTCTACCCCCACCCCCATCTCGTCC
>NW_018127944.1:771407-808229 GCF_001952655.1 Monopterus albus | reverse complement strand
GCTCTGATACTTACTTAAATTGAGCTCTGCAAGCATTAGCCGTGTTTGAATGGTACTTCAGTTCAAAACAACCACTTGCCACTATTTATCAGTAAAAATGAAAAGGCTGAGAATGTACTTTCATAGAGTAACTCACCCAGCAACCCGTGGTAATTTGATACCTAGAGACATTCAATTAAAATGTTATGCTCTCTCCGGTGAGGATTACAGTTTAGCTTAGCGAGCATGTGCACCTTCTTTGGGCCACTGAGCACATAAGAGTTCCAGTTCCAGCGTGAAATGTATGTTTTTATCTGTTTCTGCTAAGTAGTTTTGGTGATTCATTTCAGAGACAGTTTTTATTACGTTTCTTGAAATTCTCTGTTCTTCCCAATGAAAACATTAAATGCACTGACAACAAAGAAAAAAAATCCATCATTTGCAACAGCAGCAGAAAAAAGCCTGACCGGTAATTTTACTCGGTCTGAGCAAAACTATGGGGTGACCTACCTGACTGTCAGCCTACTTCCTACTTGCATGCACTCTGCGCTTGCACTCATTGCATAGGTTGAGAGCCTCCCACAAGGCATTGCAGGCAGACATGTTACTGCTCTGTGTTTAGAGCTAAAGCTAGCGAGCTATGGCAGAGAAGGTTCCCACAGCAGCTCTGGGCCACAAACTGGAGGCCGTATTCGAGAAAGTTACAACTAAAAAAGAAGTTGGAAGCTGCAAGAAGTAGAACCAGAATTATCACTGGTGTGGCTTTTGAATGATGGCGACAATTGAGAGATCAAAAGCGGCTGAAAAGAGAAGCTGTGTCAGAACGAGAGGGTGGCATTTCTTTGGTTGGCTACTGTCAGAATCGAGCTTTCTCTTGCTGGATTTTCCAGTAACATCAACTGCATGTGTGGTAGTAATCACAATTCAACCACAATCGTTTTCTAAAACCGAATAGTTTTGGTTCCTAAATGCAAATAAATAGATTTTGTGCATAAACCTAATTAAAAAGTTACAGTTCTCTATAATTGTGACTATGTGTTTATGATTGTTTCTATGACAACCAAGGCCCGGTAAGCGTGCCAATGAACGGTCCTGTGAGCTGCATTTTAACACTGGGACAAGCAACAAATGTTGTTTATGTTGGAGGACTTGTTGCATTTGACTCTCAAAATGATTCATATAAAATCAATTCTGATTCTGATCTGGGTCAGTTCAGGTAAGTTAAACTACCTGGTTGAGGATAAAGAAGACCGTAGTTAAAGAAACCAACGCTGACTGTTGGTAGAAGAGCCCTCCCCCCATTCCCCAAGCACTTAGGCTGAAGTACAGTGACTCCTTTACATTTGTTGTGTTATGACTGCTGAGTTAATGGTTTACTTTGTTAAGTTTGAGCAGTGATGCAAATCCATACACTTCACTGGCTAAAAATCTTGAAATGTCTCAAATCATCATAATGATAAGAAAACAAGGAAAAGATGTGAGAAGAAGTTACATGATGCTCTAACACAAAAAGACTTTATCTACCCATCCCTTTTATACACACCTGCTCTCCAATCAATCTTTGACCCAAACAAACACCGGCTGTAAGCTCTCGTCCTTGTTACCATTCTGTCCATGAGTGATCCCAGCCAATCCAGGGGTGGTCAGATCTCTCTCATTTCCCTCAACTTGTACAAGCAATCGATTCCACTCAAAGACGAAGGCTGCTGCTCATTCCCCCTGCCGACCTGCTCCTAACTTCACTCGCCATATCCCTCTATCACCCTCTGAATGCAGATGGGTTTGGAGGTTGTTAGAAGTGTAAAGAGGCAGACAAAATGTTTTATTTGTAAAAGGCACAGCAATACACATCGGTGTAAAAGCCCCTGCAAAGATTAAGGAACATGCTGGTGTAGGTGCCATCATGTGAGCCAGTCAGTTTTGTTAGATCCATCCATTTGGTTTCTTCATCATAGCAAAAGAATCACGACTCCAAAAGACACATCAAACTGTTGACTGCACATTTCATCCATTAACTACACACCATAAGCTGTATGTTGAACATTAATGCTGACCTTTAGTGCTTTGAGTTCTCCTGCTATGGAGGAATGCATATAAAAGGGACAGACTGTTTTGGAAATGCTGCTTGACTTCTTGCACATTGTAAGACATTCAGACATATGATGTATGACATCGGCTGATGTACAGCAACTGCAGGAGACGACCAATCCTATTATCCTTTTTACAAATTCATTCATTGTTGGATAACAGAGACTGTTAATGTAATTCATTAGTGGTGGCTTCTGACCAATGTCCAGATGACAATCAAGGAATGCACCATCAAGGACAGTCATAGTTAACAAGCTTTGCAAAAACTTGTTAACTTAACTAGGCACTGTATTTAAAGGTATGTAAATTACAACCTTTTTTAAAAGGTAGAAATTTAACTTTAAGTTTACTTGAGTGTACTCCAGTTTTAGGGGCATGGAAGTTTTATTTGTGGTCTAATTCTGGTGCTTTTTACAAAATTCAGATCAGAACAATAAATAAATAAAGTGCGGTTTGTGCTGTTGCAGTTTAGAAAAAAGAGAGATCACTCCTAGCTTTGCAGATGCACTCAAAATTCCTCACAGTTTCAGCACTTGGCTGGATTTATGACCCTATTTCAAGCAAATTACACCCAGCAGGCAGAGAGACCTTTACATGTCTTTGAATTTGGTAGAAGGGCAAATGAAGCTGGGGTATATGGGGTCAGAGTTCAGTGGGCATTGTCCGTCATCACTGGGCCCACACTAGAGGATTTTAGAATCTTAACCAATTTTAAAAATGTGAGAGACTACAGACATAACGACAGCTTTAATGGATTTTTTTCCACACACACTAGACAATTCAATGAAGAGGCAGGACGACACACTGGCCCGTTTTACTGAACAATTTCAGAGACCCTAACATCTGACCCCAATTCCAGGGACCGGGGATTTCACAGAAACTTGCGTGATCAAACGTGACTTCAAAACAAAACAAACATGAAATGAGGAGGCTAGTGCAAGCTAACGCTACAAGCAGTTGTTACGCTTCCTGGCCAGCTCGCTGTCACTGGCTGTTGCGCAAGTCTGGTCAGGATTCAATCGCCATTGCCCCCACACTACAGGATTCCAAGTCGGAGGCATAATGATTAGGAGTATCAACGCCTCACACTACAGGATCATTTGGCCCCAGAATCGGTTACGATGCAGCCTCACATTGAGGAACACCCCTGCGGTTGTCAGGAAGGGCAAACTGGGCTCGAAATCGGGCTAAATATCCTCTACTGTTGGGCTGGCTTTAGTGGTGTCAGCTTTTCAAAAAAGATCTCTGTTTTCAGGAGAAACTTAATGCGCTTTTGACTTTATCCTGTGTGCTTTGACAACAATACGTATTTGTAACCTCAGTGTCTGGTAGACTTTTGCTTAAAGCCTTGTCAAACCCCAGGCTGTTTAAACAGGCTACCTTGAAACCAATACACCAACAATGAAGTTTCATTTTAATTTGTTTCAAAGGGACTAATAAGGGGTGAGTGTGAAATAAGCTCAGGTTTGAGTGAGAATTGCAAGTATGTAGCACAATCATCTGCTGCTGTGCCCTCCAGGCATCGTGCCAATGTATACAGTGCAATCTAACGAAAAATGGTGTTTCATGCCATGGCTTTATGTGAACCACAATGACTGTCTGAGACCGACATCACCCTGCCAACTGCTGACACTGGGTTTTCACGTGGGAACATCAGAGATGAAAGGATCTGTAATGTTAACAATTTTGAGTAGAATCTCAGCCATTGAACAATTTATTCAATATCACCTCTACAATGGTTTTAAGTACTTCAGGAAATTGTCACTTAATTTTGTGTTCACACAGATTCTGACACAGAAGCCTCAGAAGTCACAGAGAAAGTCTGTCCACAACATGCTAGTGTTTTCAAAGAATCTTGAAATATGGCAAAAAAACCTTTTATGCTCTGAAAGTTACTGTCTTGATAAAAGCAAACAGAAACAATGGAAACATACTTGACAAATTAATTATAATGGCCACCTTATGTTAAAACCCTATCTTGGTATTATAAATGTACAAGAGTGAATGAGCTACATCTGTGTTCTAATTCCTCTGAACATGCACAACTGTCTGTGGAAAGTCATTCCCTTTGTTTCATTCCAGATAGTGCCTCCATATCAGTTCGACTTAATATCCCCAAGGTCATAACATTTAATAGATCATAATGTCAGCAGGGCTGGTCATAAAGCCCCCCCCCCCAGCCAGCTACAGTCTGCTCACATCACACCTTAATTGATGAGGAGAGAGGCAGACAGCACGCTCAGGCCAAGGCAATCGATTGTGACAAACAATTTAGAGACGAGTTTGAATGATTAAGTTATGTATTGATTTTGATTTAAACATTAACGGCTCATGTACTCGGCAGGATTAGATGGAAAGACAAAATGTAATCAGTTCTTCCTTGTACATATCTATGGAATTTAGCATGTGAAGAGTTGGGTCAGCAGGGAAATAAGGGGCAGACTGAATGTGCTGCTTATGCATTGTGCTTGATGGGTTATAGATTAGGTGCAATGCAGGACTACATGTAATGTGATTTAGCTGATTTCCAGCTGCTTCCTCAGTTACAACATGCAAAGCATTTTTAGCAGATGGGACCACAAAGGGAATAAAATACTAAAGAGTAAATCTGACTTGTACTTTACCTTATACTACAAAATGGATATAAAAGGAGTGTTATGAGTCTGAGCTAGAGATTGAAAAAAAAAAAGCTTCCTAGTGAGAGCCATGTAACATTTCTTTAAAATGTGTTTGATATTTGCATGAATATGGAAATCAATATCAACCAGCAGCAAGAGGACAGAGGACTAATGAACATTAACATCAGCATCAAAGTTATATATAATAAAAAGTTGCCGCTTGCAGGTCTGACGAAGAGCTGCAGGTAAGAGGCAACAAAAAATGTGAACAAACATGCAAATCAAGTCTCAAAGCTAACGTGTGCGTGTGGAAGGAAACGATAGACGCGGGCTGAATGTGTGAGAGAGAGCTCTACAGATATCCCACCCTGTTCCCACCGGTTCTTCATCAGTAATAATTACAGTTTAATTCTAAACAGATTTTATCCAAGGTTCATTTGTGCAGGGAACATGTTATGAACTCATTGTCAGTTGTCAAGAATTTATTTCCTTTGCAACAGCAAAACACAAGACTTTAAAAACTCCTGTAGGTTAAGGCTAACTAAACCTTTTTAGAGCTGATTAACGACAGTAAACACAGAGTTAAAAACACAGAGCAGACAGAGCAGTACTTAGTCCATTGACATGCCAAGCCATCAGGCATGAACTGGCATGATGGGCACACACACACACCAGGAGCAACGTGGATTCAGTGTGGGACTACTGAAGTGCACATCGAGCAGGGGGTGATCTAAAACATTTTCAACAGGGTGGCCGGGCTGGGGCACAGACTCAGAGAGAGGTGGCACATTTGAAATTCACATAAAAACTAAATTAAACCCTTAGTTCTATATGAAATAATCAACCACACATTATTAAGAATCTAATCATAGTGTGCTGTCTTTAGCTATCTTTGGCTGCACTCCTTATTTACTTTAAGCTCTGTGATTGGATGTTTCAACATCACTGTAAAAGTGTTGAACTCCCTGCATGCAAGTGCACCAATATACACAGTGAAGGCAAAAACACCACAGAAACATCAGAGAGCTAACACAGAAACACCCGGGGGTAATTTGGAGTTTATTTTGCACCTGACCTAAATGTCTTTGAAAAGGGGGAGGAAAGTGGAGCACCCAGGTTACCGACAGACACAGAGAGAACAGCTGAAAGTCCACATCCCAGAAGAAGAGGAATTAAACAAACAATAGGGACGGTGAAGACTAGACTGTTAGACGTATAGTAAATACATGATGAACCACTGAACATACACACAACAGGACAACTAGATGACACTGAAAAACTCATTTTCAGTAAAACAATGTCAAAGAGAACAACCTGACAACCTGAAGACATAACGCATTTGGTGCTTTGGCAGCAGCTGTCACCTGTGCTGAGGCATGACGACATGAGAACAATGACTGTCTGTACTAACCTAATTTGTTCCATTTATGTAAAAAGTGCCTGTACACTGTCAGGGCCACCAAGAGACTCTCAAGATGCCCAAAAATAATAAATAAAATAAATCAAAAATTTATTGCATGTGCACAAGTGATAAAGTGAAATGAGTGTGAACAAAATGTGAATATTTTGGTCAAGAGAATATCATGAGCATAGCTAAAGACTAATTCTACAGACATGGGACAGATGCTCAGGCTAGCAGGAAGGACCAATCAGTACAAAGGAGGTCAAGACAACAAGATGTTTCACAGGAACTCATTAGGACACTAAAGTCTGATCACACAAGCTTTGTGTGGCAGGAATTTGTGCATTTGGTCTTATGCATTCAGGGACACAAAAATCACAGGGGGAGAATTTTAACTTATACAAATACCCTCAGCGCCTGATTTAGCACGGCTGTGACAGAGGGAAGTGCGGCTGGAACGTAGTGTCAGGTGAAGGCAGGTGTAACGTCTACGGCCCTGCTGTCAGCGTGGCAGCTGTTAGTCATCTGAGACCTCGTCTGAGTTAAGAATCTGTTTGAGGAGGGAGAAGGTGTTTGTAAATCACATCGCTCACCAGATCTGACATTGTTTTACTGAAAATTAGGGACTTTTACAGGCTTTCAGGTCAAACCACGCTTCAATTACTGAACAACATGAAAGATGATTCTGAAATGATTGTTGATTTCTTCAACCATATTAAAGTTCAGTCACTGTGAACTTCTACATTTCCTCTTGGTCCACGTGTGGAACAGCTCATTTACATCATCAGTGTTGGTAAATACACAGCTAAATAAAAAATTGAGCTGCCATGATATTTTACATGGTATTGTCGGCGTGTGGGCTCTTTTTCACCACATGCACCTGACATGTTTTGAAAATCTCTAATCTGCTGGTGGCAGTGCTCACAGGGTCACTAGAGCCATTCACCTGCTGGGCACCATGGATTTCTGTTCTGGCGTTAATGGCAGTCAATCCAATAACTGTTGAGACATCATTACTAAGCTTTAAATAGCAGATTGGTGTATTCTCTCTTTCTGCTTCTGTCTGACAATAAAACCAGTGATATATCTGTTGAGTACCTCATGCTTACAGAATACAGTATGTCGGTAATCCTCAGCAAACTGCGGTGTTAGCAAGTGTTCTTTGTGAGAAATATTTGGAGTTGACAGGTGTTGACTGGACAGTTGTTTGTCCATTCAGAGAACTGATATACTGTAGCTCTGGGGCAAATGTTCAAAATGATTTAGAAGTGTTAAATTGACTGTGATGGGTGTGAATCTATAACACATAACCAAGTTCAAAGTGTTGATTGTTACTTTGTTTGAGTTCCATAAATTAACAATGCTATTTTGATGCTATCTGGTGACTACAAATAAGTGTGATCATGTCGGAACTGCTGCTTTAAAAAAAAAAAAAGTGAATCCAATATCACATGAATAGAGTCAAACAAAAAGAGACTGTACAGCAGGTCTGTCCACAGCAGGTAAGGAGGATTAAGACACTGACAAAAGAAATGCCAGCGGATTAATTAACGCTAGTTACTCGCCACCAACAGAGGGAGGTCAGGGGAGAAGCAGCCAGGGCCGCAGGCAGCAGCAGGGTGAAGACAAGTGGTAAGCTGTCGTGTCCCAAGGAGATGATGAGGAGTGACGGAAAGTGCCAGTAGCAGCGGGCCCACAACAGTAGTCAGTGCTGATGCAGGATTTCTACTCATCACACAGCGAAGTGGCCCTGTCATGGACTGTAGCGATAACAATGACGCAGGCAGCGGGTCTGTCAGCTGCGGCTGTGGAGTGATGGACTGTGTGTATGTGAGTGTGCGATGAACAGTAGCTAATGAGTGAGTGTGGACAAGTGAAATGTCTGTGGGAGGTTTCCTATATGTAAAGTGACATGAGATGATTTTGTTGTGATTTGGTACTATACAAATAAAAAAGAACTGAAATGCTGAATTACTTTGACTGAGAGACATTTATATGATGCTCTCGTTACTGGTAAGTTTACAGTCAGATTTTATATTCCCTTTGAGATAAACTAATTAAATGTTACTTGGATCATTTCTCTGTTTCCATCTTTGTCATTGTTTCTTCTTTATTACTTACCTTTCTTTGTGTTGTCTCTACTTTTTTCATTATTTATTTCCCCCTTCCCTCCCTTTCTTCCTTCTCTCAGAACTTGCTTTGTTCATTCCTTCTAAGATCTGAAAGCATCAAAATCCCCCAGAAGTAAAAAGGTTTTAAGTGAGAGACACTAAGCTCTTTTGGATGTGACTAACAATCAGGACAAATCAATCTGTTGATTTTTGGTTATTTAATCATTTCGTCTGTACAATGTAGAAAAAAAAAAGTAAGTAGTTAATAAAAATAAAAAAAAAGGACCATCGCATTTTCACAAAAGCCCGGGAAAAGCCTTCAAAAGGTTTTTTTTCAATGAAATCATATCTTATAGGTATTCAATCTGCGATAATAAGAAACAGAAAAGCTGCAGATGTTCACATTTAAGCAGCTACTACTGGCATATGATTGGTGTTTTTGCTTGATAAATTACTTTAGCACTGCTGTTAATACTTGTTTACTTCTTCTTACAGTCGGTGAAACTGATTTGTTTTGGGGTGTGAAATTTGTGTGGAAATGCGCATGTCCCTCTGGGTATGCACTAATGTGTTGCTTATGAAACCTGCCTAGTTAACAGTGCTTGTGTGAATATAGGTACACAGTACAGTGTGTGCGTGCACGGACGTATTGTATCAGTGTGTACTGTATGTTCCTTTCTCATTCGGAGCGAGTCCTGCCTTTGTGAGCTATATTTACTGTAACTGCATGTAGATGAATTCAGAGTTGGCTTCCAGCAGCTTATAACCACAGGCAGCTTTTTACAGCTTAAACAGGGTCATACCTCATAAATGATGGCTTGTAAGGCCAGTGTAATGATGAGGAATAAGAAATACCCACAGGCATGTATCATCATAAACATCAAAAAGCTCAAGTGGCTGTGATAAAGCATCCTGCAGGTCAGGGCCAACTTATCAGATCTTGATTTGAGGGGAGGACATGTCTTGTAAACAATGATAAATTGCATGATATGCCTTCATACGTTATCCTCAGTTTCTGCCTAAAACTGGGGAAGCCATTCATTTAAAAAAAAAAAAAACTTTTCATTTTCCTCTCAGTTTCATGTTCTCACAGCTGCACAGGCCTCAGGTACCACTGACTACAATTACAACTTGTGCAACTGTGCACAATTCTTTGCTCAAGGGCACAATGATGTGACACTTTCAGGGAGAACAGAGTATTTCCAAACATTTTCCATATACTCAGGCAGCAGAGTAGGATGATAATTCTCTGTGGGTTTGTCACTACGAATTTTAATTTTCACATTATGCACAGTAATTTGATCTGTTGTTTATAAAAAAAAAAAAATAACTGGCCCACCATAAGCCTGTGCTGCAAAGTAAGTGGAACTAATTCTGGCTACCTAACACTGATCTTCCCATTATCGTCTGGCTCTGTTAGATCTGGGTTCTGCTATCAGTCTATTATCACATTCAGGCGAAAGAGGCAGAGCTATTAACTAGAAGCAACATCACAAGAACCATGAGTGAAGTACTTAAAATAATATGAGATGGAACAGTGACACCTGCAGGGACATTTATTTACAGCCAGAGCAAAAACTAATATTATGACAGTTGAACTGGCTGTTGTCGGAAAACTACAGTACAACAGAATAAGAAGCTGCAGTACAAACACTAGAAATAGTTTAATATTAAAGAGCTCATGGCTGCTCATTTTGCTCATTTCCAGCCATTTCATTTTAATCTTGGGTACCTCTAGATTAGCTTTTCACCCCTAATAACTCCAAATAGTTTATTATTTCAGAACAATAAAACCAGAGAGCCTCTTCCTAAAAACGAGAGGATAGATGGTGAATGCACACAACCACTGCTGCCGGTGTCACGTCAAAAAGTGGACAGCACGACAAACCAGGCAAGCCTACATGAATGTGCAAGGGCCTGGAGATTATGACCATTCAAGGAAATCCTTAAACTATCACGTAATACTTTGGTAGAACAAAAAGAAGTCTCACAAGCGAGAGTTTGCAAGACGTGGATAAACTGAGTTGCTTCTGCATATAAATACTAGAACATATGTACATCTCATTTTTTTTAGTTTTAGGTCGTGTCTAAGATGAGAATTCATCGTTGCAACATTGTAGATGTAGAAATCAGGAAAGAAGGAAAAACATGCCATGGGCTTTTTAAAGAATTTGTCCAAGCATCCTGAACCAAACCTTTGTACCAGTTGTAGAACTAGACCTCAGACCTTTTGGTCTGCCTGACAGCTCTCCTGCTCAACCACATTACTTTTGCCAACTCAGGTTCTAGTCAAAATTCGACTCAGGTGCTCAGGAGGAGAACTAGCAGCTAGCATGTACTGCTAGATCTGTTTCAATTTGTTGCTACAGTAGTAGTTGTTAAAAATCAATACAGTCTCTGGAATACTGGTCATAAAGTGTTGAAGTGTATTTGATTTCTCTCCTTGAGACCCAAATTCATGGTAACAACACAAAGTAACAGTCCAGGAATGGACATTAGTGGATCTCAATGCTCAAAGACTTGCAGAAAGACTCTGCAAGAGAAAATGATCTGAATTGCAAAGAGGGTGTAATTACAAATCCAAATGTTTCAGCATTCAAGCCATTCCCAGTCAGTGTCACTGTCACTTCTTATTTATAACTACTGCCTCTTTGCAATTCAAATCCGCTCCCCCATATGATAGCCAAGATTTAGTATTCTGTGGTTGAAGTCATCATATTTGTAGTGAGAACACTAAAGAGAAAAAGAGAGTGAAGGTGACACTCTCAGATACATATGCACTGATAAATATATACATTACAGATTAAAGGAGCCTCATATTCGTCCATGTTAGTTAGATGCTGAGACAGGAGATGCACCTTACAACACACCGTCCCCATCTTGCCAGTTTCCATGCATGTTTTATTGTTGTTGATCTGAAAACGACAGCACTGCAACATGTCAGACCTGAGGTTAATGGTTATACTTTGAGTGGATACTGAACGTGTCAGCCATTACATGCTAAATAAATAGATGTGGATAGAAACGCTTCAGGGGACACACAACTCTACACTGAAAACCTAAAATTACTGTTTTAGTATAGCAAATTCTTTAGCATTTAATGGTGGAGAAAATGGCCTGCATTTTGATTAAGAGTTACTTTAAACAAAGCTTAATCAAACAATTAATCACTACATGAAAAAAAAAAGTGAAAACATTTGATAGATTATTTTAACATGATCATCCTATTTTTGGTGGATGACATGTGGCAACTACCCAGTACTTCAATTATCTGTCCAAATAGCAGATTTAATCCTATGTCACAGCACATAACTCTTCACACCGTCTCTACAAGGTGTTCGCCTGTACATATACATACAGGGAAACAGTTGTAACTATGAAGCCGAGATGTCCTTCAATGACATTCTAAAAACGTTGGTGTATTGAGCCGAGTGTGCACTCGCTCCTTGCCCTGCCTCTGTGCGTCTCCCTGAGTGGCTGACAGAAGTGTCTGAATGTGACTCTATAGAAAATGTGCCACGTTTCCAAACACTTAGGTTCAATGTTCAAGCATATCAGTCATGGTTGGTGATTTATTGACTAAAGCTCAGGCTCTGCATTCACAATAGGACCGAAGCTGCTGCCCTCGTCTCCCAGAAGGCCACTCTGTAGCAGGATATCCTGGCTCGGGGCAGGAGCCTGGAGGCTGAGCGGCCTTGCTGCTCGGATGAATAAAGACAGAGGAAACACTTAATAAGGCACCCTGCATATCTTTGTAGCTCACTCATTTGGTCACCAGCTCACTGACTCAGCTGTTTCTGCTGCGTCTCATTCATTCACTTACTCACTGTCTTGATTACTAATTCACATAGTCAGTCACTTGCGTATTCACGCCCTCACTAAACCAACACTTCATTATTCACTTGTGGCTTGCTTAGATATGACTGAGAATGTCCTCCTGTGAAAAACGACTATATATTTTATATGCCATCAAGCTATTGTGACAAAATGTTCCATGTTATAGTTTGAAGACATCAAGCAACTGTAGTAATTGACACTAGAAAAGGAGTATGCAACATGACACAGTATACAGAAGCATAAAATGCTTATTAAAAGGATGCTGGGGTGAATGGCTACGTACAGAAATGACAAGACTTTTCCTCAGGCAAACAAGGTTCAATTCCAATGTTTGTTTTATTTTCCTCCCAAGAGTTTTTGGCCCTAAACATGACCAAGTAGTTTCTGTGGCAAAACATAATCAAATCATGACAGTTTCATAATCATAGCAGAATATTTATGACAGTTCCAAGACAGCAGAGTCTTGTTTGCTTGCAGCTAGCTAGCTGACTAGCTAGCTGTTGTGTTTATGTATGTTTCCAAGACAGCAGAAGTCTGTAAAACCTAACAGGACGATGTACATTGTCGTTGATATTGTTGTAACTCTGGCCACTACTGTAGAAGCACAATTTAAGGAGATGCTCCAATGGGTTGTATAACAGGAAAGGGACAAATGACGTTATGGGCTGTATAGGTTGGAGGACTTGTTAATACTAGACCGGTATGTACATTACAGATCAAAATACAGATCTTACTGTGATGACAGTATTCCCTGGTTAATATGTAGCCTCAAGCAGGCTATGCCGATATCTTTTAGGGTCATTTTCACTATTTTGGGATGAATCAAATGTATTTTCCTCTGATTTTCCTTGAAGGTTGTGTGCAGGACCATACTGCTTGCTCACATCTTGTGACACCTCTTCCAGGCTCAAAACATCTATTATGCTCACAAAATTTCCACTGAAAACTTGATCTACATTCATGAATCTCTCATGGAACACTGGTAAACTTGATCAGTGCTCTCCCTAGGCCTTGCTATAAATTTGTATTATGGATGCATGAACTAGTTCTTTTGCTTGAGGCAGGTCTCTGTTTTCTTGTGCTATTACTGGCACCAAAGCACAGACAGTCAATACCTGCTCATCCTTCTGCACAGTCAGACAGGGTCGAACTAAAGCAATAATTCAGGCTGAGAATTTGACTCCATCCCAGGCCACACTTTCACACAAACCACTTGACCGCTTGCAGGCTAATCCTATTTGATGATTTTACAGGTGCTTGAGTAGTTATAAATTTGGCCACTGTTCATGTGGGAGAAAAGTTATAAAAATTACAAAATACAAAAATTTGGGACTGACCAATAAGTAGCCTCTGAATACTAAGGTATGCTGTGGCTGTGGGAGAGCCCTCAAAAACTCACGAGGGATACACCAGTCGTAGGACACGCTAATGAACAAGACTACATGCACAAAACACTTAGCCTACACTAAAAAAAATGGCCACTTGAAGCCATAGACTCCCATGTTCAAATGCCAAACTTTACAGCAGAAATAAACATGTTTACAGCCTGGTACAAGGGCGATTTTGGTCTCTACAGCTAGTTTCCTCTTCCATGACAAATGTACGGGGGTAAATGTTTATATAACTTGCCCATTTAAATTATATAGAGGGTAAGGGCAATGCTGCTTTGAGTGACAAGTAGGAGGGTCTCGCCATAGGTGGCTAACCGCTAGCTGTCAAGTGAGCTCAACTCAAAGCTCCACCTCTTTCCCCTTTTTGGATTAGCTCTAGCAGGTGGCGTGAAGCACTACCAATGTGGCGATGGCCAGATTTGAACTCCAAAACTGCTCTTCAGAAAACCAGTGGGTGACTTCACAGTGGGTTTGACCAGTTTTTATATACAGACAGTGGTTTTAATTTGTGTTTTTGACTGACCTGGTCCTGTTAACACCACTTATTTTGCTGCATTTAGCTATGTCTGTGGCAAAGGCCCTTCTCTTTTTCATTTTCTCCCTCCCTTTCTGCTTTCAGCTTTCTCCTGCTTTACCAGGAGAACCTCACTTACATTGAACATCTCTTTCACAAGAGTGTCCTGGTCAAGGCTAACATGAAAATGACAAGAATGGAAACAAAATGAAAACATGATGAAATGAACACAAGACGATGTAATTTTTAATATTGCAGGAACAGTACGCCTGATGTGTGGACTCCGAGAGGTCCGTCAGCTCATTCCCGTTTCCTGTATTATCGCTGGTCAAGTTGACTGTTCACAGCAGGCCACTGCAAAATGCCACTACACCCAGACTTAACAAAATAATATCAGTGTACACCAACTGTCATTGTGTTGTCTCCTGCTGTGGCAATGACAGTAAAAGCTTTTAAGGCACTAGCAGGATTTTCACAGGAGAAGTTGTTTACTGTCACATTGTGTGTAGGATGTCAGATTTAGGTCCTTGGAAGGGGAATCTTCACTGCGTCAAGGTCACAACACATTACAGCAACTGCACATTCACCTTTATCAGCTCTTCATTTCAAACAGTTTTATCACAATGTTTCTACGCAAATCAAATCTGAGCAGTGTGGAGACATGGGGGTGTAACTAGGTGTTCAGTATGCAGACCTAGCAGTAACGCAAGGAGTTTTAAAGACCAAAAGATGTGAAAACAGCAGGTCAAGTACACTTTTCTTTGCTGGGTTTGCTTCTCTCATGGGGGTACAGTTTCATTTGTGGCTGTGAATAATGGAGCATGGCTCCCTTGTTCTGCCAGAGGTCTGTCAATGGGGCAAGTCTTGAGATAGGGTCTACACATGTATTTACATTCAGTGCACTACCTGCTTTCTGTAGGCAACTGGATGTGCATGAAGAGGATAACAATGGCAAGTAATCACATGAAGACTGAAAATGTCCCAGTGGCCTCTAAGCGCTGATATGTTTCTACTCGAGTGTTATCTTAAGTGTAACCAGCTGGCAAAATAAAACTTGACTCATCTTTTCAATTTCAAAGGGAAAAGGACAAAATGCCTTTGAGGCTGAATCACATTTTGCCTTTATTTCCATCTGTGCTGCAAGCACAGGCTAAGGAAGTGAAGCTTGTCCTGGCCTCTGTTGTTTTTGAAGTTGTGATTAATTACTGAGTTCTGGGTCATTACTAAAAATATTCTGTTCAAATCTGTCAACTGGGTACAACTCTTAGTCATTAATTTGTGCCACCGCGGGAAATGACCAAATAGACATTACCTGACAGGTGGACCAACACACGTTATTGCACCTGTGGTCCACAGTTAGAAACAGTTAGATGAAAGACACACAACAGTTTTACATGGTCAAATATATTTGTGTTAGCACTACATTGCTTTTTATCACCCAAAACCCTGACAGTGTGTGCATGAGCCCATGAATGATCCCAAGTTTGTTATGACATAATGCCACAAAACCTATACTGCACACACACCTAAGGAAGTGTCGTTGGGCAAAACACTGAACCTCAAGTTGCTCCTGATGGGCAGAGTGGTGCCGTGCAGGGACAGTGCTGCTGTGCGTGAGTCGGTGCTGCACATAGCCGCCTTCATTCTGTACAAATTCCTTGTGTGCTTTATTTGGCCAATAAAAATGTATTATTCTTATTATTAATACCTTAACCATAAGCACTACTTGCCTAACACCTAACCCTTATGCTTAGCCTAACCGAAACCTAATTCTAACCTAAACCCCAACTCCTAATCCTCAAAAACGGTTTCAGAAAGTGTGGACCAGCCAAAATGTCCTCACTCTGTAGTGAAAAATACCTTATTGGTCCTCACTATGTAGACAGCACAAGAATACACACACAGTCAGGTTTTGATCTAAAGTGCACCACTGCGGCAATAAGCAACAGCAAATATTAAGGGATGTCAAAGTACTGTTGGAATCCCTCAGTTACAGTTTTACACACATCACATCAATATTTTAATCACCTTAAATCTTAAACACTGGACACTCAGGACTGAGCAGCAGCTTGTTCTCTCAATCTGTGAAATTACAACATTAGCTAACGTAGCTCAGTAGTTAACGGAGCCACTGGGAACTGCCAACAGCATTAGATGAACTTTTATAGCTTCAGCTTTAACTGTTGCCATCACTGCCAAATGCATTGCAGTCACCAAGCTATATAGTTCAACCGTTGAATGTAATCTCTCTTTCTTTGTGAATAATTATTAAGTAATTTAGGCTTTCCAGAAGCTAACTAAATGTGACTTATAATAAATTGGCCTGGCTGTGTAGATTGATTAACCTTGTTTAAAGTTGACTAAAATACCGATAAAGCTGTCAGTTGCACAGATTTGAATATGATTTTATTATAATACTGTCTAATACCAATTCTTGTATCACTTTAATAGCATTTTGCAGAACTCAGTGGGTCTCCAGTTTTCACTGTTTTGTTTATGGCCCCCTTACAATGGAGCAGTGAAACCTATTAAGATCTAATAAGATACAATATAATAATATAAACAGAGCTATATGATAAGGCAATAACACGGTTAAGCATCTACTGTAGGTAATTCTACAAATCACATTGCTCCTATTATTAATCCTGTGACACTGTTATCTGGTTATAATAGGTTCAGGCTTTATGAGGCGCCTCTGACAGAATGACAATCATCAGCAACACATTCACGGCTTCATCTCACCTACAGGGATGTGATCAACGTGTATTGATGTTCTTAGAGTCACCTTTAATGTGACTGTAATTGGAGAATGACATGCACCTCTCATCTCCAAAGCATCAGAAAGTAAGAAAACATCAGTGCTATGGCCTTGAATTTATTTCTTAAAGGGCTTCAAAATACAGAAGCTTTCTAAATTTGGAGCATTAGTGTCTTTATATCATTTTAATTATTATGCTTACTTACAATAGTTCTGTTTTGTGATCTTCCTTTCATTATTTTTTGTGAAAACTTTGTCACATCCCTGCAGCTGTGACAAATTCCTGCACAATATTTCTTAGCTTGGATGATAAACTGATTGATTCAAGCACAAATTTAGCCCCATATCATGTGATCCTTATCTAATCTTCAAAATCTAATCAAAGTGGCAATTGCAACTGCGGTCTGCCTCTCAGTGAGAGCGAGGACCAGTGAGGTAGGGAATGGAAAGGTCGGAACACTGTGTGGAGGCAGGCAGGGAGAGCATTTTATCTGAGAAGATTACTGAAAGCAGCCATGCCCTCTCTCCTCAGCTGCCAGGGCTCCCTCACTTTGATCCTAACTCCCTCTGAATTGTAATCACCTGGGAAAAGGTCCCAATTATCTCCCTGAAACCCTCAGAGGTACAGTGTCGCTGTTGCTCTCCCACAGCCTCGGATTAGACACAGACACGCAGTTAACAGACAGGCACAGTCACATACTGTTTATATGCGAGTACGAGCACGTATACTTTTATATTTTCTGTAGTGCTTTCCTACACACACTACTGTATTTGCCCATTCACACACATGACTGCAAAGCTGCTATACAATCACAGAACAACACACTGATGGCAGCGGCCACCGGGAGTCAGCATGGGATTCGGTGTCTTGCCCAAGGACACTGACATGCGGACCGTAGAAGCAGTGGACTGCCAACCCACTGGTCTGGGGACAACTATCTCGACCTCCTGAGACACATACGCTCATTCTCCAACCCCTCATGCAAATGTCAGAGGAATACTTTGACATTTTTGGAATTACAGTAGAGACACTTAATACACACTGTTTTACTGGCAGTAAGAAAAGAATATACATTTCATCTGTGTGTTCAGTGGACAGACTGGTTCAGGATGTCCTGGGCCCAGCTTTGCTAGCATCCAACATAAACTAGATAAAAACAGTAAAGCTTTTATAGAGCTTTACTGTACATTTTACACGCTACAGCTTGCTAGCTGGTGTGCTAGCTAACAACACAGCCCAGAATCACCTGTGGTGAGATAATAAGCCTGACAGTAGACACTGTGCCACCTCAGTGTATGCCACATATTTAATCTTTAACTTTTATTTTACTTTACCACACTATTGCTTCATTTTGTGGTATTGTATGCACTACATAAATTTTGTTCTAAAAAGTGATATATATAAATAGGTATTACACATTATTAATCTTAAACCAAAGCTTTTGTTGCACTAACAGTACTATTTTCACCCTAAGTGTATATTCTTATCACTAACCAAAGGTATAATTACCAGAAAAATGAACTCACTCTACAAACATGCCCTCTAAGATGTTTGTTTTCCAAAAGGGTTGTAAAACAAGAGGACAGACACATACATATGTCCAGTACAGATGTACTGCCCTGACCTTGAACCCATCACAGCAAAGGAACCAAGAAGGCACTGATTTTACACATTAACTGTGTCCTCTCACTTTGGAATGTGTCTTGACCTGGACCGCTGAGCCATGCAATCATAACCCTGCAGGTTCAAAGATGAAATACAAAATTACTCAACTCAGCATGTCGCTGCAAAACATCTTCTGTCTGGACCAACCAGAAAATTACATTTTGTTTTGAAATGCAAGTATTCCACTTCATCAGAGCCCTGGGGCTGAAAGCAAAGCAGCTCGAGCTGACAGGTCTGGGTGTAGGTCCTCAGGTGGTTGTTTCGAAAGGGGGTGAACATATATGGGATCTAATTTTACACAGGAGATCCGGAAATGTATCTGTGATTGTGAGATGGAGAACAGTTGATTGAGATAAAACACACTGCCTTGCCTTTGAGGGCCGGCTGATTATGACTGGGCAGCAGATGAGCGGGCGTAAAACGGATGGATGGATGGGTAGATAGATGGGCCTGCAGATACTAAATGAAAGGTGTGTGGGCGCGGACATATCTGGACAGGCGCACTTTACATAACAGAGGCTTTTCACTGCAGGATCTGAGGAAGAGATAAAACCGCAATCCCAGCAACCAAGGAGATGTGTGATCAGCCGGGTGTCTCGTCGTCGATAAACTGTTTTCCTGACAAAACATTACAAATCTCTACACAGCCAAAGACCTGAGATATATGCCGAGTTTCGCTGCATCATTGCCTGGTACATCAGGGACAAGGCTTTTCCCTGAGTCACTGCTTGTAATGTGATTTTCACTCTTGAAAATGTAATCATACCCTTAAAATAAGGCTCGCAGTGCACCAGTCCCCTCCAGTGTGCTGCGCTGAGATAAAAAGCAGTGAATCGCTCATTCTTTGTTTTTTTTGTAACCATATTAATTTTCTTAGCTTTTTTAACAGTATCGTGATAATCCCAAATAAGATGGAATGCATCATCAAAAAATAGCTTAAAAACATCAACGTACTCCTGTAGACTGGATGCTTGGCCACAATATGATCAATGATTTTCCAGGCCTACTCTTTTGAGCTACATAATTCCACTTTAAACAACCAAAATAAATGACGATAAAACAGAAGAAAGGTCTAACTTAACCATACAGTAAGAATGCTGCTGTCCTGGCTGACCTCACCCCGCTGAGCCAATCTGGAGCTCCCCAAGTGAAGGTGCTGGTAGCTCGGGCTGGAAACATTACCAGTACACTCCCTGTCCTTATTATCTATCTTCTGGTTAATTTATATATTTTATTCTAATTTTTGGTTTATTTTTATTTTTAGTTCTGCCAAATTTGCACCCTGAAGTTGGAACCTAATTCCTGTCAGTGATAAAATTTAGAAACATCAGTGTACAGCTCATTTCTAAAGCCAAGCTTACAGTTTGGGGTATTCATGGATATTGCTGCCATCTTCTTCACTATGTATAATGCTAATGCAGACAAAGCCGCTGAAATTCCTGAGGAACACGTGTCCCAAAATCACCTAATTTAATGTTTTACTCTTGCACTTGGTTTTAGTTTTCAAAAACTGCACAACATACAGTCTCAAACTGTAGATACCTCAACTTTCTGGAACAAGATGTGTTGATAGACTGTAACAGCTGGATGGCTGTAGGTGTGGGTGCTACAGCAGCAATCAGCAGCTCAAACCGTAGCTTCCTGACAACATGAAACTTGCAACCTCAAAAAAATAAATGCTCCAACATACCACTTAACAAAACTGTGCTCCATTTGTGTGTTTCACTTGAAGTAGTTCATGTGTGGTGCCAGATGTTGGTTAGCACATAGTCTGCATGATTGCTGAGGCCATCAACTCCAATTGACAAGCATATGCTGCCTTCAGATGAAGTCATGAGTCAGTTCTTGTCTTGTGTACTTGAGTGCGATTGTTCTTTTTCTTCTAGCATGTCAGTCAAAGCTGTCCATAAAGGGGTACTAGAAAGATTTTACTTTGTTTTCAGTGCCTGCAATGCCTGTGCAAATGCAGTTTTAAATACATGCCTGTTTGTACCAATGCTTTAAAATTACAGCAGGAACCAATTTCTCCACTTCCTTTTACTCCAAATCACATCAGAAACAGCAGAGTTGTCGAATATGTCCCCGGAGGCTGAGCTACAGGATGTGAGCAAGGCAAAGGGAGATCTTCAGCTTTGTGCTAACAAACAACAAATGACTGGCAAAATTAAAAACTGACAAAAGCAGGTGCAGATGATTTTTGTGGTTTATGATGGCACCATCATTCTGTACATCACTACACATCTGTATCCTAACGCACATTTCGAAACAGCCAATGAGGTCAAACACTGATGATGCGTGATGCCTCGTAAGGACTGTGCTTAGGTCAAGGACCATGCAGAACAATACTCTCAGCATATGCCTGGCTATCAGTAAATTAGATATACAGCATAAAATGGTAAACAGTAAAAAATGGCAGACATTAAAATGTGCATTGGATAAAGATTTGTTTAAGGAATGATCATCATGATATTTGAAGTATACTTTGGTCTATCTGTACTGTAACTGGTGAGATAAGAGTGAAGAGGTTTCAGCCTCTGGGGTCAGATGCTATTCTAAGCTGTAATGATCAAACATCAGCAGGTAAACAGGATTATAAAGGGTGCGGTGCTGAAAGGTTACAAAGAAAATGGAGCAAGTTTTTGTCGTGTATGATTCTAAGTGTACTCAGTGCTCTTGCTTTACTGTTGTACTCTGTTTTAATTAGCATTTACTTTTCTGTCAGTAGTGCAAAGCGCAAAACCCCTGTTCTGTAAACAGATTAGCACCCTCACATCCATTAGCCCCTCACAGCCACAGTGTGCACTCTAGATCTCAAATAAAACCCATATACATGACTTATGTCAAATGTTAGCATGTGGCTTGATCATGGCTAAATTTTATATTCAAATTTCAATTTACTGTGTCTGGAGCAATTTGGATAAGAGTATAAGTAATTATGTTGATAACTGGATGACCACGACGGATGTAATTGGGTTACTTTTTCAACTTTAAAGAGGCATGCCACTGCTTTTATACAAAGTCACAGATACTCATCACAGACTATTTAGCTTGGAAAACTGTTGGATCATGCAACCAGAGTTTCCTGAAATTCATGATCACTGACGTTACACTGCCTCCGAAATTCCACCAGTGCCAGAGTGTGTGTGGACATGGTAGATACTGTAGATGCCTGTCACTAATATAATAGACCGTCCGTCTGCCTTCAACACCCTGCAGTTGCGTTCTAAGCAGGGGAATGTTTTCCCTAAAGAGGACGAGTTGTGCTTAGCTGGGAGCGCTGGCCTTGTTAGCTGAACCTGACAAATCTGCTCCCTTCATACCAGCTCATCTTGCCTCTGAATTACACAGGGGGCACATAGTGTTCCTTGGATTCTTACTTGCACACATATGATCATAAAAGCAAATAAAATATTCATGAAAACACTGTGTATTCATATTCTGATGTGCACGGCATATAGAAGATGTCGTATGCTAGAGATTTATGTGCAAGCATACCACACATGCACAAAAGCACACACACATTTCACCCACTTTCAAATATTGTATTGTGTTCTCATTATTTTCATGTTGTGCTCAGGACGACTGCTGGATGCTCTTTTGTTTCAGTCACAGTATTGATTTTCAAGTGTCGAAACACTTTGGGAGTCCCAAGTGTTTTCAGGTCCTTGTGTTTCTTACTCTGCACCAAACAGGCACATACTTTAAAAAGCACCAGGCTGCTTGTCTGTCCGTCTCAACACAGCTGTCTGAGAACAGGACACCCTGCCAGAGCGCACCTCCGCTCTGAACCCATGGATGGCAAGGCTAGCACCAGTCACAGTCCCTCAGTGCATCATTAGCAAATAGACTGACCTTTGCATCAAAATACAAACAACTTACTCAGGTCAAGTCCCTTTAAAGGCACCTGCACTGTGCTGCATTAACAGCAGTGACAGGATGATGGATAATCCACATATGTGATCCGGCCCAGACTCAGTTCACAAACCAGTGCTCCTTGCCTTGAGTGGAGGCAGCCTGTCGGCACGGAGACGTCCTACTTCTGCAGGAAAGAGGAGGAAAGGAGAGGGAACAGAAACAAAAAGGGAAGCCCTGCATATGATCACCTTGATAAGACTGGGGAATGAAAATGGGGGGCCATATCAGTGTGAAGAGGAGAGCACTAGGCTCTGGCTTTAACAGATTTACCACACTAGGAGAGCACCTGAGCCCTTCCAACAGCCCCAAATGAGCCCCTCTAATTGGACTGATTTGGGTGACCAGTGTAACCTCTGTCAGCCGGCAGCCCTGAAGGAATGACAAGAAACAGAATAAGGAAGAAAAAGGTGGAGGAGCTGCAGAGGATGGGGGAGGGAGGTGCAGGAGATGCTGTCTGGCTGCAGATGAGCTCCAGTTACATGAGCCATTCTGTTAAACTGCCCTTCTTATCTTAACACCAGGACTTGGATCACTAAACTCCACTGTTTAAATCAGATCCTGTAAGAACAAATCATTACATGAGAAATGTCTCCTGTGAATGCTGCAGTTGTTTGGCTTTGAAAAGACAGAGGGGGGCTGATTTTTAACTCTGCCACAGTTTTTTTTTTCTGTCCCTAACCAAGGCGAAAGATTATATTGTGCTGACAATAATAAATGTAAATTATGTGTGAAAATACAGACTACTTGTGAAAAATGTTGCATCTTCTTCACAACCATTAGGTTGTGTTAGTGACTGTGAGACCCTGTGAACACAAAGTCTGTGATTTCAAAGCCGACAATTCTCAGCTATAAAAGAGTCACTGTTCTAAGCATCAAACAGCAGCAGCAATGATACGGTGAAATTATTTTCAGAGTTTGACCAGTTTGCTACTTCTTCTTAGGTCGAAGTTAGATACATGTTGTATTTTTATTCATCCATGTAAATGAATCTAGAGACTTCCATGACATACGATTACTGGGATGTTTTATTTGTGTGTGTTTACTTTAGTGGGTTGCTTTCCTACTTTTGATATTAGACATGTCAATGTTGACATTTTTGTTTTCTCAGCTGTCGACACACTACACAGTAAAATTCTTAAAACTAGCTGACAGGGAGCAACTGAGAATGTTAGCAATGCTCACAGGTTCCTGTATAGGCCACGCGCATCTAGAAAAAAAACCCTCCACTAACTATGCCTAGAACTTGTACCCATGCACCAGCCAGTAAACCACTAAGCACTGTCTTGTATCTATTAGTGGCCTATTTTGTGGAGCCTCTGGCTGGCGGCCAAGCAGGGCTGCGCGGCTGGTAAGTGACAGGCTGGTGACAAGGCCTTCATCACCATCATGGGCACAGGAAGTCCAAGTTGCGGTACATCCCAATCCACTCAGTGTGTGTTGTGTAGCCCAGATCTGTCCCAGCCGTCTCGCTGTTTCTCAGCTGTGACAGGGTAGAGAATCGAGAGCCAGGCACGATAAATATTCCATCTGCTCAGAGGCCGTTTCCCTCCCCTGATCCCCTGCAGAATGAGCCATGAAAAGACCAGGCCGTCTGCTGCCTCTCTCTCTCTCTCTCTCTCTCTCTCTCTCTCTCTGTGGTTTCCTCAGTCTTACCAGTCACCCTGTTTTTAAGTTTCTCTGCCCGTCTCGTCTATCTGCTCTTCTGGGCATTGTCTGTCCTTCTGTCTGTCCCCTCTGTCTGTCTACCTCCTCATCCGTTTGATTGCCTATAAACGTGCCCACCTGTCTAGCAGCCTGTCTACATGAGCATGTATCTGACATACTTACCCTGCTTCACTAATGCACATGTGAATAACTCATGTTATCTGAATATCTGCTTCCTTTTGTGAAGTAAAGCTGAAGATTAAAGCCTATTCAGCTGAGAAAGTCATTGTGGATAAAGCTGGCAGCTAAAACATCTCTGACATGTCCTCTGTATGAACCATTTTGCACCATTTCCCTGCTAGTCTACATATTCACATGCCTAGTCTGACTTTACCATGTCTAATGTGCCTCCCAATGCTTTATATGTTCCATTTTGCCCATCTCCCTGCACACCACAGCATATTCTTGGAAAAGGATCCAGGCAGCCAGCAGTGAAATCTACAGGGGGACTAAAAACAAGCCAAGTTTCCCCAAGAGAATCAGCTGTGCCTCATGTACATCTACTCATTTAGCAGTAGCAAGACAAAGCAGTGAGCTCCAGGGACACAGCACTCCGAGTTAATGCCTCGGGGTGAGTGACCTTCAGTGCTCTCACTGTATATCCTTACATTCATCTGGTGCACATGCTATCACAGTGTGACAGAAAGCCCAAGCTTTGATTGTGACTTCCATTCAAAATGTTATGATTTTCAGGGCTTGACTAAGTCCTCAGATGGGACCGGTGGAGCCCTAACCTGTCCTCACACTTCAGATCTTAATGTACTTGGGCCTCAAAGAGTAAATATACCACACAAGTGGCACTGCTGGGCAGAAGATTTGACTCACTGAGCTGTGGGGGTGACAAAAGTTGATCCAGCAGCCCAGCCTGAACAGATTAGGTGTTTCCACAATCTCCACAGTTAACTGGGTTTCACTTGACTGGTTTTATTGCAAAAGGATAACTCTACCATATATAAAATGTGACACCAACTCTTTTAAAAGGAGCAGTAGGTATGATTTTTACTGTCTCACAGACCAAAATGTCTCTGCAGGGGGTTAATAAGGTTGGTGGTGAGGCTGCAGGGTGTCACTTCAAAGAGATGTGCAGGCAGAGTTCTGTTAGCGCTGTTATATTCCTTCAAGTCATTATGAGAAAGCTTTTTAAAATTAAATATTGAAACCAGTTTAACTAAATGTTTAAGGGTTTGAAGCTGAGAGCCTTAACACAGAGTAGCTGTAATCAGGGGCACATCTAGAAAAATTCTGGGTGGGGTGGCCAGGCTGGGGCACCGATTCAGAGGTGGGTGGGACATTTAAAATACATGTAAAAAGTAAACCGATCCCCTAGTTTTATGAAATAATAAACTATGCATTATTAAAAATCTAATTGTTTGTGTAAAAATGAAACCATGCTTTTTTTGGATAACTTTGGCTGCGCTCCTTATTTACTCCCTGCTGGGGACATCACTGCTGCACAGTGGTTCCCCCGACTGAGATGAATCATGCCAAGTACTCCACAACAACACAATCGAAGAAACGAATGCAAATACCATGCTGCATGCATGATATAAAACTAATTAGAAAAATATTAATTATAAAGCAACAGAAATTTTTTGTTGCATCTCAGGCAACAAGTTGTGATTGTTTTTTTTATTCATTAATACTGACGGATGTGACATTTTGACTCTGGCAGGGGTGGCCAATCACTCTGGGAGTGGCCGTGCCACTCCTGCCACTCCCTGTAATGAATACTACCTGCATCCAAGACATGTCTTGAACTCTGCAGAGATCGGTTGAGAAAGTTCAAATCTATCTCCCATTACAAAATAAGCTTATGTTTCTACAAGGCATTAGAGATTAAAATTTCACTTCCGTCTTTGTGGCAAGCAGCATAGTAGTTATTAAGAGAAATACTCTGAACAGAGCCAAAGTCTGCTTGGATGTAAACTTGAACATGACATTCAAAAATGGCTTTACTACAGGCCACATATTGATACATAATAAACCCCAGACAGTAATTAAGCAAAGGTAGCTGTGCAGGGAGTGAGGAATGACTTGTGTGTGTATCAAAGTGCCAAGGAGCAGCATGGGTTTGAAAGCACAGAGCACAACTAATGTTACCATAAAAATGCTGTCAGCATGTATGATATTCTTGCTGTACAAGCGAATCTCAGCCGCTGCTTTATTACCTGTGTGTAGCTATTCCACTGCATGTTGTTCAAACTATCTTGTTTCATCTATCTGCTGTTGCACTTTCCTGTTTACAAGTATGAATTTTAAGATAAAATATGACCAACATACCAAGCCATACCCAGCTGATATTGTACCATTTGATAACAATTAGAGACAGGATCATCTGGATTCCAGAGATAAATAAACAACAATGCAAAGCTTCTACTTCATGGCGTTTCAGATGTTTGCCAATTCTATTTACGTGTTTTTACTCCATAAGACACATCCAGGTCTGCATAAAAACCTTAGCATGCACTTGTGATTTGCTCAATTTCAGCAGTGGGAGAGTTGCTTAATGCATTGAGTGCCACCAGGAGGTTTGGCAGTTTCCACTGCCTCGGAGTCAGTTACAGTACAACAAAGGATTTTTCTAACAAGAGTGTGTGGTTAATTATTCACAAATGACAAATACGTACTGGTGCTCATCATCCCTTACATCCTCCATAAAAGACATCAAGCAAATGTCATTAACTTTAAATTTACACCGACGTTGTTCCCTTTGGCTGTGCTGGGTGGCAAAACTCCTTTCATCATATCGGTGTCCGTCTCTGTCCATGTGACTGGTAACTTCCAAGAAACACACTTTTAACTTCGTGTTATAGACTCATTTCATGGCCGAGCAACAGAGAAGTCGTTCTCAACATGAACATACTTGGAGTAATATTCTATAATGTTCTTTATTTCTATTTCATTGAGCTCATATTTAAAAGACACCTACATATTTTATTGAATCAATCCTCCATTTGGTGAGAGGACCCATTTACGCCTCCTATATGCATCTGGGATGCTGTTGGGATTATTTAGTAGCTTTGACCAGTCCTTAGCTATGATACCAGCTTACTAATTCAGATCAGTGAGAATGCTGGAATGGAGTCAAACAGAGCAAACAGTACAGGCTGTTACACGAGACAAACTAACACCAGTTTAACCATTAAAAAAACTTCTGCTATCATTATCTGGCACCACTTCACATATCACACACACTGTGATGGCAGTGAGATGCGCTGTGTAAAGCCATCTTGAAGTACAGTTCATATTGCCAACATTTTGCTACCGCTCCTGTGGCATCAAAACCATTCCTTCACTTTGCTACTTTCATTTCCTCCATATCAGAGTCACTGCTGCAGCTGCTGATGTTGTGCTAAGCCCAGTGAATCAGCTGGTCAGACTACAACAGCCAACACCTGCATGCACTTGTCTTTTCACTTCACACGCAATTTTTGTTTCAAGACTCTCCTGCCCCTCACACCTCCCCTTAAACCATCTCCTCTCCAACTTGAAAACTCCAAAAATAAATCCTGTGGTGGAAGAAGTCATCATCTTCATCATCATCAACTTTATTTATATAGCACATTTAACACAGCCGAAGCTGACCAAAGTGCTTAACACAATATCCACAACACCCCTTAAAAACAACATAAACGAACAGCAAAACAAAAACATCATACTTAAAACAACCCCCCATCATAAATCACAAGCTCAACAAGACACAGGGTCATACTGGTTCGAACGGCAAATGGTACAAATGAGTCTTCAAATAGGTTTTAAAAGTGGACAACGAGGGGGCCTGTCTAATATAAAGGGGCAATGCATTCCACAACTTAGGCGCCCCCACAGAAAAAGCTCTGTCCCCCCTAGATCTCCGCCTAGCCCTCAGTGTCTCCAAGAGCAGCTGGTCAACCGATCTGAGGCACCGGGATAGGGATGTACCAATTCTGTAAGATAAAGGGGGGCCAAACCAAAATGGGTGTGATATGGTCAGTATGTATGACCCAGTCTGTGCACTACAGTATTTAATGGCCACACTATGACAAATTGTGTGTGTTTGTTCCAGGAGTGTTGTTCAGTATTGAAGTAACATCCACATTCTTTGCGGTGAGGAACTATTGGAGAGGTTTCTTTGCTGCTACCTTCAGTGCCTTCATCTTCAGAGTACTGGCTGTTTGGAACAAAGATGAAGGTAAGGTGGTTCTATATACTGTACTACAGATGATTCAGTCATAGCTAATTTAGTCTACTTAGCATTTCAAGAGTTGTTGTCCTAAAGTTGCAGCCCACTGTTCAACTCACTCCTTCTATGGCAACATTATGCTCCCTGTAAGTGGTGGAAGAAGTACTCAGATTCTTTACTTAAGTAAAAGTAACAGTACCACATTGTAAAAATACTCTGTTACAAGTAAAGGTTCTGCATTCAGAATTTAAGTACAACAGTATTAGCATCAAGATGTGCTGTATTCAGAGTACTAAAACTAAAAGTACTCATTATGCAGAATGGTACATTTAATATTAATGTATATCTGTTATTGACCTGTAACTTCTGATGCACTGTTGTGTACTTCACATGTAATGATTCAGCTGGTAAAGGAGGAGCTACTTTTACGTATCTTATATGCTTATAATCAAAGTACTTTACATACTGCTGGGTAGCCTGTGAATTTTCCACTGAAGATCAGTAAAGTCTTATGGTTATATGGCAATTTTTGTCTTAATCTGGTTCCGAAAACTAACTAGTAACTGAAGCTATAAAATAAATATAGTACAATATTTACTTCTAAAATGTAGTGAAGTCAAGGTATGAAACAGCACAAAATATTCATGACAAGTACCTCAAAATTGTACTTAAGTACAGTACTTGAGTAAATGTACTTAGTTACTTTCCACCACTAAATAAAACCGTGGTATAAAATGTACAGTGTAGATTTAACAATTTCCAGATGAAGCTAACGTTGGACGCTTGACAGTTCGATACTGCTGCAGACACAGTTTGACATCCATCAGTACTGATATTTTCCACAATTATCAAACTAATATGCAGTTCTTTCTGCAGTTAAATAAGACAAGCCTCCTTCACTAAGACTTTCAGTCTAATAAACACTGAAGATAACACCCACTCTTACAAAAATGACTGCTTAGTGAATAACAAAACCAAATTATGCTTTTCTTTCCCTCTTACACTAGTAGATAACATGCTTTAAAATGATTTTTGAAAATATCTGGCACTTTGGGAATGAGCTCTTCAAGCAGAATGGAGGCAAGCAGGCAGCTGAGTTGCACAGCGCCGTCTGTGTTTTCATACTGAAGAATAAGCAGGAAGAGGGTGAAGACTTCATAGCAGTTTTTTCATGCCACCAGAGTATTCTGTGGATAATAGACTTAAGGGGAAGATTTATCAAACAGCACACTTGAGGACTCTAATGTGAGATGTGAATGTGAGTGAGAGGGACTCAGCGTGGGGGAGATGTGTGCCTGTAGTGTCTGTTTGTGCTGGCATGCTTGCAGGTTTATGTACTTTCTAGGTGCAGCAAAAGGCAGGTTCGCGGGTGCCATCTTTCGTTCTACATTTGTGAAGTGAATATGCTAATGAGCGGCCTGTCTGCCCACACAAACACACCATCGCCCTACAAACAGAGGGGGGCTGCAGGGAGCAGCTTATTTATGTAAACTTCTCCTGTTGATCTCAGCCAATTTGATACAAGTTGAGTAACATACACAGACATCATCCAGTCCAGGGCCCTGTCAGTCACATAAAACCGTGCTGAAACAGCATTAGCCATCCACTCATGCCCCATCGTCAAACCTCTATTGTAAACATTTGAGTTGACTCGATGATTAAGCGTGGCCGACTGGGCGTGCGTGGTAGAATAATGGCCTAATACGTATCAATAATAAGCAGGGGGTCTTTCCAATTACAGCCTTGCAGCGAAGTCATTAATTGTGTTCATGAAAAGTATGCAAATGCGCCATTGACATTCTGATATGTAAATGTTGTCACTTTCTTTTTTTAATAATGAAGAGCAGAGATTATGCACTTGCTTGTAGATGAGGCGCCACGAGGGCTATGCAAGGGGGAAAAAATGAACTCCAGAATGCATTACAAATTCATTACTGCTTTATTGTATTTTGCCATTAAAGTCTCCCTACAAGACAAAAGAACAAAACAGAAGAGCAAATACCATTTCACACCATACAGTTCTTCACTTTAATCTGCTCCTTGCACAAATTAAGAGCATATTTTTTTCAATGGCACTAAAACAAATGAAGTTTTCCAAAGTGTTTCCAGGCTCAGTCAGGGTACAGTTTTGTTTCCTCAGACAACAACCTGTTGATGCTCGAGCACACAGATGTGTGTAAAGCTCATTGACCTCTGCGCCAACAGTAGCAGCAGTGTGAGAGTGTCCTGTCACCCTTATTTTGGTGGAATTGGCATTGTCTTTTGATAGGATTTATTTTTGTTGTTCTTCCAAAACATTTCCTTTGTGTTAACCTTTAGTCCCTATTTACCAAATTCTACATTTGTTTCTGTTTATTCTGCCTGGACAGTTCATCAGCTCGTTGGTTGTAGGCGACGTTCAAAAATGAAGAGCATCTGGTTTGGCGATGTAGCAGATCCGTCTACTAATGTGTCAATGTAAAATTAAGAGTCCATAAAGGTACAAATCTAAATGATAGCTCCAGTGAAATTAATTGAGCAGCTCTGACCTTGGTGATACTAGGAAGCAACAGGAGATAAGTGTTACGACTCAGATAAAAGTCCTTCCCAGCAACTGGTCGCAGTAATGATGACATTAGAAAGAATCTTCTGCCGGTGACAAACACCTGAATTTTAGCTAAGCAAACAAAATGAGTCTGCATCTCAGTCAGGGAGGACGCGACTCTGCTGCAGTGAGTCTGTGATTTAGCCTGGATAAAAAAACAACCTATGTTTTGCATTTGTAAATTAGCATGAATCAATGACAGGAGTTAGAAGAAAGGAAAGTGAAGGGAAAACTTATTTGACAAGTTAAAAAGACCAAGATAAAGGCAAAGAGAAAGAAAGGTCATTGAGAGAGAAAGTGAGAAAGACAAAGACTGAGACAAAGATGCATAAGGTGGAGGGGAGTAAAGGTGAGAAGAGAAATGATAGCACCAAGGCTTAATTACATGTCCCCTGTTCTCCAGGTCACAGCATGATTCACAGTCAATGGTCAAGCAGTCGAGTATGTGTGTGTGGGAGCGGTTTTAGGATGGGTGGGCAGCCAGCCACCATCTGCACAGACAGTCCGCAACCTTATCACTGCTGGGAGGGTCAAAGATATGGACTCAAACTTCTGTAAATAATAACCTCACTGTGAAGGGATGGAGGGAGAGACAAAAAGGAGCAGGAGGAGAACGGAAAAGAGAAAGCAGGGCAGAGAGGTCAAGTGGCAGCAAGGGCGAGCGAAAGAAAAAGCTCCCGGTGATATACCTTAACTGTCTGTGAGCAAAGAAACAGAAAATATATCACTTTAGATCCCTTCATCACTTTAGATAAGAATATTTTTCCAGAATTTGAAATGAGTAATAACAATATTTATTTAGCACTTTTCTAAACAGAGTTGCAAAGTGCTTAACGGCAAAAGCAAAACACTAAAAATACACAATTAAAGTAATAATAATAATAATAATGTGCAACGCAGAATGTATTAATATA
The DNA here is from genome assembly GCF_001952655.1 of Monopterus albus. Taxonomy (NCBI): domain Eukaryota; kingdom Metazoa; phylum Chordata; class Actinopteri; order Synbranchiformes; family Synbranchidae; genus Monopterus; species Monopterus albus. The sequence goes on along the minus strand of NW_018127944.1, from coordinate 776,586 downwards.
ACGATTAAATGCATAAAGACAATTAAGCCCCAAACAACAATATGTATTTACAAAGCAATCCAATGACTGAAGAGAAGCTGCAGTGTTCGCTAGCCTGAGAAACGCCGGCAGGGAGTCCCAAAGCTGAGTGGACACACCTGCCTGAGGACCACAGGCTGCATTGTTCATAAAGGGTTAACAGACTATAGGAGCATAACCATGCAAAGCCTTAAAAGTCATGAGCAACATCTTAAACCCTGAACTCACAGCGAGCCAGTGACATTTTATATTATTACTTTACTAATTACTCCCTTTCAAAAGTAATTCATTACATTTCTGATTATATTACTTTTCCATTACATCCCACAGATTGGTGCGCTGGTGCAAGTGCCCGGTATTGTGACAAGGATCTGTCTGAAGTCAGTAGTGGAAATGGGAAACCATCTATCCAGCCACGAGCTTCAATAAGGCCATAATATTTTACTTTTTACACTACTCATTACTGGGGAAAGTAATATTATTACAGTAATGCATTATGGCCCAATGATGGATCTGATATCATCACGTTTGTTTAAAGCCACAAAGCAACCTTTTGGACGCGTTGGAGACAACCAACCTCAGACTGATGGCTGAGGTCAGAGGAAAGAGAATTATACTGGTCCAAGTAGGAGGAAATAAAGGCATGCATTATTTTCAAGATCTGCAGACATTAAAGATGATTTAATTTTAAATATTGTCCACAGCTGGAGAAAGCAGCATTGTACCATTCTAGATACTTGGTTGTTAAATGAATATTCTAATAAAACCACTAGACTTAATATTAAAAGATAAACAACCAAGTTTGGAGCAACGTACTTTAATGTCTGTTTGGCTGCACATACAGCCCAATTTAAGGCACTTCAGATTTTGATTCACGTAGTTTAAAAAAAGTCCTGTGAGTTAAGAAAAACAACTGAGGCAGGACTCTATGTGCAGTGTCAGCGGGTTTCAGGAGAACATTCAGCTGTGTGTCATCAGAGTACACATTAAAATCAATACATTGCTTTAGAGAAATGTAGCCAAGAGGCAACATGTAAAGAGAAAATAGAGGAGGACCTAGAATGGACCCTTAAGGGGGCAAGCCAATCAAAAGATGTGCCCTTGATACAACCTATTTTTCTAGATAGTGGGGAAAAAGTTTAAACCCAACCCTTTATCCTCACTGTGACTGTTCCTCCTTCCACCTTCCTAAAACCACCTGAAAAAGTACTCTTCTGCGCTTACTGCACAGTGCACCTCTAAACGAGGACTATGAGAAGATGTTGCTTCTTCTTGAGTAGTTTCAAGGCAAAAGTGCTGAGATGCTTTAACACCAACGCTGCTGCAAACTAGGAGAGAAACAGTGACAGAATAAGAAAATGGGAGTATGGGACAGGTGTGGGGGTGGAAAGAGCTAGATGGACATATACTCTAATATAGCAGAGAAAGAACGAGTGTGTGGTGGACGAATAAATTGTGTATAACCTCAGACATGTTGAAAGCTCTGACAGAAGACAGAAGAGACAGGAAGAGAATAAAACCTCAACAGGCTTGAACACAGCATAGCACACTACAGTATATATCACATTTTCAAAGTTTCTGTCGTAACTTTAGATGTGATGTACGTACCCACAGCAATGCTGCGCGGTGATAAACAGAGACAGAGACGAACTAACAACTTTTACAATACAAGCTACAGGATATTCACGGAGTGGGATGAAGGGGAACACTGCACCAAGGAGAGAACGAGTGACACAAAAAGCTTGTATTTCCAAACCAAAACCTTTGGCCACATATAGCTACAGATGGGAGTGGTAATCTTGATCATAAGACACGCACTGCAGGTACTTCCACAACACCACTACATGTGACTCAACTCACCACCATCTCACGAGCACGAGTCCATTCTTTAGTAGACGCTGCACAAGCACCTTAGCCTAAAACTATTTAACTGTGTGTATGAACAAATGAATTTCAGTGTGTCAGTTTAGGCAGTCAGAGTTTTGAGTTCTTGCCAAGACTTGCGAGACTGCAGACTACACCTTAGACACAAGTCAATCATATAGTAACTTGTTAACTTTAACAACTTGTGTGATGTGAGTAGGTGACTGTGAAGTTGTCAACATCACACATATCATACTGAAGTTGTCAAATGATGCAAGAGAAGGCAGGATGCTGTAAGGCTGGTTGTGTTCCACCACGACATACTGCACAGGATAAAACAAGCAGGTTGATAACTTTTTCTGGGCATTGATATTTGTCAAAACATTTGGAAGGTGGGTTAAATGGCCATATTTACGGTGACTTCATAAAGTAACCACAACCCTCCACGTTTTGCACACTTTATTTTGTTGTAGATGTACCTATTAGGCGTGTAAAGGTACACGTATTCGTACCAAACCATTTTGGTACAGTACTTTAGGTTTGGTGCAGATGTGTTCTAAATGCAATCTTTAATAACAATCAGCTTGTTTTGTGTTTGAAACACTTTTTTTTAAAGTTATTTTTTGGGGCATTTGCCTTTATTATCTTTTATATATTGCTTCCTTCATCATTTAAACAGCCTTTTCCTGGTCATTGGAGCCCTTATTAGTAGTCGTTTGTAGCAGTATTCTGTTATATATTTTATGTTTCATTTAAAATGAATCCAAAAAAATATTAAAAGTTGATGTCTACAAAGATTCATAATAAATGACAAGCAATTTTATGGCTTGTATTCTTCCCCATTACTGCAGTGAAAATAAACTGAACCATGACTTCAAAACCAACATACAGATGTGGGGTTTTTGTACACCGCCATAACCCTACCTTATATTACTTAATAATAAAATACATACTACGACAATGTAATTATATTTTAAAAAACATTTAGTAATGAACTCAGTCAACTTTCCACTTTGTCACTGTGTGTAATTGGCTGTAGACTGATGGACAGAAAGTTTCTTTCATTTAAAATTAAACTCACAGCACAAAATTTAACACTACTTTGGGGCCGTTAGGGTGGCTCAGGGGGTAAAGGGAGTCATCCCTTAAGTGAAGGGTTTGTTGTTTGATCCCTCGCTTTTCCAGTCTATAAGTCAAGGTGTCCTTGGTCAACACAGAGGACCCCAAGTTGCTCCCTGGGGCCATCGCCATCAGTGTGTACATGGGGTGAGATATTGTAAAGAGCTTTGATTGCTCTTAAGTGAGTAGAAATGCACTGTACTGTTTAGGTACAAGTCCACTGACTGTGTTTCTAGATAATAAAATACCTTCAGTAGGTAATGTCTTGAGAAATCATTTTCTATTTTTTTAAATGTGACTTTTAATCAATCTTTCACTTAAAATTCATCATTCAATGAATCATCTCCTTATCCAGCTAAATGTCAGGCTAGTTAAACACCACCAAGTAGAATAACTCGTGCATAAAAATATTCCCTTCTGTTGTGGGAGCATCTAGGCTCTGCATTAACAGTATATATCCTTAAAGAAAAACATTTTGGGTCTTTGCTCAAAGCAGCAATCGCCATATAACTGTCTCACAAAAAAGATTTGATGGAGAAAGACAAGGCTTCTTTCGTTCTTAACTGCTTTGTATTGGTGAACTTTGAGGTAAGGGGGATTTTTCAGGTCCTACACCACTATGCTCTACCATGGACACAGGACAATGTACAGTACAGAAGCAGCATAAGGCAGCCTGATAATCACCAAGGTCGCACCTATTAAGACCTTCTACAGTTCTGAGAATTATGTGCTGGAGGTACATGTGGGAGTAAAAGCAGCAGGAAGGTTTTATCAGCGAATCCAAGCAAATGTCAGATCTCAGATCACTCCACTATGTCACAATATCAGACAGAAAGCATGCATTTGTACAAAGTATGGTCCTGTACACCTCACGGGTCAAAAGGAGGGCAGAGAGGATCACTGCAGACCCCTCACACAAAGAGTTTGAACTCCTCCCCTCTGGACGGCGTTACAGGTCACTGTGCGCCAAGACAACCAGGCACAGGGACAGTTTCTTCCCCCAGGCTGTCACTCTGATCAACACTTAACCCACAACAGTATGACTGATTCTGAGTTATTGTAATGCTTCCGCAGGGTGAAAATAAAAAGCCATTTTGCTGCCAGTGCCACATTATCACCCTTTTGTGCAGCCATATCTAGTGCACATAGTACACAGTAGACTCAGTTTTGCTGGTGACTGCTCTCTGTCTCTATTTACTGTACACACCAGAGATGTCACACATCAGACGCATTCACATTTGCTCACTAGAATGAACTTTACAGTTGCATTTCCATGTTTAAATTGAATCATTTGTGACCAAGTATGTGTAACAGGAAATGGGCAATAACAGACCATTTTAAAACGGCACACATAACTTATATGTATTGTTGCAAATGCAACATTTGCATTTGTTTTATTTATTATTTGCTGTGCTTGTTGCTCGGTTCCATTTCTTGTCTTAGTTGTGTTAAGACTCGGCTAAATTTATATGACAACATTAAACTGAAATGTCACAAAGGTTTCCAACAGCTATAAAGAAATTCAGACAGAGACACTTCAAGTGGAGAAACTTGCTCTGCTGGTGATATTATTATTGTTGTTACCATTATCAAGTTCAGATACTTGGGAATGAAGAGAGCATTCTGGAGAAAAGCGTCAGACTGAGGCAAAGTGGATGCAGGAGTAGAAAAATAAATTACAACACTGTCAGAAAGTAATTTCTGGAATACTCTGAAAATCACAGATAATTTTTAACACCGTCTGAGGGTAATTTTCTGGTAAGTACTGTGATTAAGGGCACCTTGGCAGCCCTTAAGGGAAGGTAGAGGGGTCCTAATTTACATTCCCCACCCAGAGTTGCGAATGGAGTCAAAACAGCAAACTTCTAAACACACACACAAAAACCCTGATTCTGTAACCTGCAACTGCTGCTATGCCACATTTCATGAATCTCACTTCTGAAGCAGAGCCCTACATTTTTCTCTTCCAGTGAAGCTCTGTAGAGGGTTTAATGGGAAGTGAAAAACACTGCAGGATTATAGGGTTGAGAACTGTACCAGTTCATTGCAACTATTACTTTGCATTCTGTTAAAGGGCATTAAGTGGAGAATCAATTATATGAAATTAGTGCTTTTTGCTAACCACCCTGCTTACTGTTAGGAGTGCATGTGAGAGCCAAGCAGTGAGGAGATGCCTTTT
>NW_018127944.1:762132-771347 GCF_001952655.1 Monopterus albus | reverse complement strand
TTTCCGAGCAGGCCTGTTGGGGAGTGGGGGGGGGGGGGGATCCAAAAGATCAAATGGCGCTGTGATAAATTTGACGGAAGGTGGAGATTAACACCCACAGGCATTATTGTTGTTATGTTTGATGATGCTGAGTGACCGACATAATAGAGTTCTACGAATGTTTAAAGAGCTTCCACAGAGTCTCTGGAAAAAAAAAAGCAAAGGGAAAAAGAAAATGGGAGATAAAAAGAAATAACCTCTCAAAAAAGTATTCCGCAGAGAGCAAAACTGCTGCGGGAAAGCACTGGAGCGTTCTACAGTCGACCAGGGAAGGAAAAACAGACGACGGTTCACTCCCCTAACTTCCTGCTGCCTCGGCTCAACTCTGAGATCATTCTCCCTCTCAGAGCACCGAAAAGGTGGGAGAACATCAGGAGTCAAAAGCTGAAGTGAGAAGGTGAGAATGGGCCCCTCCCTCCCTCACATCTGAGATCTCACCTTGAAAAGACATCAGCTTACTTGATCAATCTTTCACCGCTGTCTCCCGGCAGCTAACCTCTCACACCCCCCACTCTTCTCACACTCCATCATTTTTTGGTATAATAGAGCCAGAGAAACACCTCCTATACTAAAATCACTCAGGAGCTGCACTGACAGACACACCTGCCATTTCACTATCTGCTTCCTTCCATAATATCAAAGTGACAGATACTGTATGTCACTGCTGCTGCAACAACCCAAAGAAAACCAGAAAAGCAAACAGTGCACAGCCTCCTTCTATATGTAAATATATTTATATATTCTAAATACATATGGCAGAGTCTCAACACAAAACTCAATGTATTCAGTTTAATACGAGTGGTTCAGTGTGACTGACAAACTTTTTGTGTTGTCTGACAACAACTTTAATAGAATCTGTTGTTGGAAATAACTTGATTAATCTTGTCTGCTTTCTCCAACTCTTTCTTTATAGCACAGTTGCTCTGTCTCTTGTTCACTTGCTGCATCACCTCTTAATCCCCCTCCCAATCAACTTTCTCATTTCATCCCTCCAAAGTGTCTCCTCTTCTCTATTTCTGTTTCTCCACACTTCTCAGAGACAAGGGCATTAAGAATGAGGGCCAGGAAAGAGATTTCTCAAGAGGTCCTGACACAAGAAACACAACATAGTGCTGATACATCATCACACTTTTTGAGCTTTTCTGCAGTCTTCACAGCTGCTTGCACAACAAGCTCAGTGTCTCGAAAAGTTCCAGATCCTGCCACCGTGTCACTTGACTTATGACTGGGGTTTTTGAACCGACTATTTTCAGACCAGTTAGCGGTGATGGGTGTTTTCCATTTCTGAGCGCGCCGGGGGCTAGGAGAATAAACACAAGAAGCCGCCACCGTGTTAGCAAACATTACTCGATGTTAATCAAAGTCCCTAAACAAAGAGAAGTGTGCAGTGGGCAGAGGCAGCTAGACCACACACACGAGCTGAGGTAAAGAAACATTCAGATGGGTTTATCAAAGACAAAGCAAATACAAGGAGTTAAAACACATCATGAATAAATATAAGTAACACATTCATTACTTTTGAAGAATAAACAAATGTTTCCTCATTTTGAAGATTCATTAAGCATCAAGTGCATCATGTGCAGAGCATGATTAACACATGCTGGCCGTACACTCATGTACTGTAATATGGGAATGCTCTCAGTAATTAATAGTGTTGATCTTGCAGAGATTTCCCAGCGGGTCCGGTACATCTTCATCTCCTCGGGTAGACTGTTTTTCAGCGTTTTGTCTCGTAAACATCACGAACAAAACCAATTCCATAAGGAGTAATTACAGCAACTCCCGGAAACAAATAAGCATAGCCAGCAGTGAAATGTACTGATTTCCCAAACCAGGATATTAAAGCCAGCAGACCTGGATGCAATAAAGTGGTGTTAGAGAACAGTGGGAGCTTACAAGGTTGAGAACTGTACCAGCTCATTGCTTTTACTTCTACTGAGCAATGTAGACATAAACTATTACTTTGGGGTCATTACGCAAAACGATTCGGATACAATTCAATATTGTCAGTTAAACAGACTGAGCATCTGTCTGCATATGGAAGCCAGTGTTTGAAATTCAATAGGCAGACTCAAACAGTGAGGAAATGCAGATTTTGTTGATGTATTTTAGACTGATAACAGCTCAGCTTTCCCTAACAGCATCAGTAATGAATGTATCCATGGTCTGAGGGAGATGCTGGGCTTCCAGCCATCCGTCAGACAGCTGTGTAAAGCTCTGGTTCACTAATGCCTCTCCACCTTTGCACAGGTTTATGGCCATGGATCAGCAGGCTCAGTAACAAGGCTGACTGAGGCTTCTAACAAGTCAGGAAACAGGCAAACAGATGAAACCTGGGAGCTCCTGCCTCTAAAGAGAGCGGTAAGGGAGGGGGATTGGGGATAAATGGGATTCATCCAGTCCAGCGTAGCTGAACATGCTAGTCCATCTCAATGGGCTCTAATGACTGGGTTGGGGATCAGTGTGACATGACTTTGGCTGCAGGATTCAGCAGCCCTACTCAGGATCTGTGGCAGCAGGGCAACAAGGAGCTCAGAGGAATGCCAAGCTGGATCACTGGGTCGACAGCTTCAAAGCACAAATGTTGAAAGCAAACAAAGAAAAAAAAAAAAAAACTAAAGATTCACTACACATGCACAAACGCACAAAGACCTGGCACAGAAACTAGTGCCGGAGTAAAGCAGAAGTACTGTATGTCAGGCAGAAACTTGCAAAGAAGGGTCATTGAAATAAATGTGGTGTTTTGCTGTCACTGACTGGCAGAACATTTAACTGATACTGAGCCGATAAAAGCATTTCCATTTGCTGTTTGAAACACCCAGTGTCAAACAGCTGCTTCCTGGCATCTGTCAAAATTAGTTTCTCCTAAAAAAAAATGGGCTCAATTGGATTCTGGGCCAGACTATAATACAGTTTTGGTTTGTGTGGACTGTGTTCAACATACAACCATTTCATACAATAAACCGGGTAGCCAAGCAGAGAACCATGAACAGAAACTCCAAAAGAGGAGTTTTGCTGAACTTTGCCACTTCTCTCTACTGTCCTGTCTAATAAAAACTAAACCAAACAAACGATAATACTAACATATCATTCTATATCACTAAAAATATATCAGTATTTATACTTTTGAATGCAGGGCTTTTACTTGAAAGAACTGTTTTCACATTGTTGGATTGGTACAGTACATTCAAAGCTTTGGTGTGCCACTTTTATAAAAATCACTTTTCGTTATATTTGCTGAAACTGTCATTATATCCTGGCAGTTAACACCTAAGACATATTTGGTGAAAACATCAGGTTCCTCTGGCTCCTCCTAGTGCCTCTAAATCAATTTGATGTAAATCCACCACACCTGAATGTGAACTACCAATCAGAGCCAGGAGGTGGTGGAACCCGCTGTCAGTCATCTCATGCTCCACTCTACTCGCTTCAGAAAACGATAATGACAGCCAGTGCTCAGCCACCAGAGAATGCTATTTGGAGCCACTTTTCCCAGGAAAACTACGGGACTTTACAGGATCTAATCGTAATAACGAGTTGGCCTTACTGCTATTGGACAGGTAACTACCACTGATTGACTTCGGTTTAAATTGGATTTTAAATTAGCAATGATATTAGCTGTTTTCAAGTGCCAGTTCGAGCCTCTTGTGTTAGCATACATTCAGTTCTGAGAGGTTTTCTCTAGAAGTTAATTAGGTGGCCGCTATAACCATTGGGCTGAAGATCTTTCATATCATTTTTTAAAATAGTCTATTAAGTTATCAACGTTGTGATCAAACACTGAAGAAGAGCCATCTGGCTGACAATGCCCTCAAATGCAATCACTATACTATATAATATCACTTTCATGTTATCTGGTTGGACACCTTCAGTGAGGGGAAGAAAAGCTGATTCAAGTACTACTAGGCAAATATGTCTATGTCTGCATATTTGTCTTCACATACATCATGGGTAGCATGAACATACTCTCTGGAATCCACTGAGGAATCTTGTTATAGGCAAACAGACCACACTACAGTAAATTGTCTGCCATACAATACACACATCTCGAAAACTATCACTTTCAAATGAGTGTGTGTTTCATATCACAGTGATTGAAGAGAAAACCCTAATCACTAGATGCAAATATCATCAAACTGTGAATAGCAGGAGGGTGGATTTATTGTTTAGCTAATCAAGAGGACCAGCGGAGTAGAGTAACAGTCAGGATGTGTCTGGACATACAGTATTTCCATACGCTTCCTTCCCTCCACAAGTGGAAAAGTCTTCCAGGGAGCGGAGGAAGGTTGTAAATATCCTCAGCATGGTTATGTTGATTAGCCGCCATCCTTTTTTTTTCTTGTCAAAGTGTTGCATAATTCACAGTTTAACAGCCAAGTTTGCAAATTGATAGCAGAAGAAACTGAACCAACATTATGGCTGTACGTGAATAAGTAATAATAAAAATGAAGGGGTGACAGTGCCCACAGATGCCAAGAATCTCATTCATTCTGGTTGTCATGACAAGCAGTGCTACCGCTGCAATAAAACCTTCGCAGCACCTCGTCATCTATCATGCCTCTGTCTCTGGCAGATTCTTGGCTCGCTGTCTGAGGCCAGCCTCTGGGTGTTATAACGCATTTTGTGCTCTTAGCCCTCGTCCGCTCAGGAGTGTACTACCACACGGCTTCCACTTCACTTTAGCACTGAGGTACTGGTACACTGCCTAAATCCTTAATCGTTACTGATGGGTGCTGAAACCTGACGAACCCCATGATGGCTGGGATACACTGAAGAGCATCCTTCTGTGGCTCAATTGCTTTGAACCAATCTAGTGGTTGTCAAGATCTGACAGCGTCTTGTTCTGTGCAGTGAACATGTAACCCCGGGTCGGTTCAGGTTGTTGATCAGACATGAGGTCACAGCAGCTGACAGGGGAGGAGGAGCTCTCACTCTTGGCTGCCTTGCAGAATGAGGTGATGACAGCCAATCTACTGCAGCGACATTCAAGCTCAACTTTGCTTTCTCTCCTGTCTAAAAAAGACTCTGTCCATTACCTCACTCAGATACTATTGAGTGGTGTCTAAGAAAGTCAAGTGGTTCTGACCTCAGAGGCTATCAAGGCATAATCCATCTCTACCACAGCAGCACTTTGAAAAACCTGTGAAAAGACTTCACACAATATTAGAGCTCCGATGTTTTGAAGCATCAAGAAAACCCCAAAGGTTGTATTTTACGTAGCTACTTGAGCACTGACGAAAAATCTAATACCCGACCATCTGGAGGATTGATTATAGATTAAATAAATTAAGTCTGTGAAACGTTATGAGAGTGATGGCAAGTGCCCTTAGATCAATTACAGTAGGGTGCATCACACTTCAATATCAAGTCCTGAAGGAGAGGATCCAGGATCACAGAGAAAATCGGAGGGGCGAAGGACGGAGTTAAAAGCAGCTAATTAAACCTAAAGATGAGACGTACAGTGATAGATAGGACAAAGGCGAGTCTCCTCCAAATGACTGTGGTAGTGATTTCCCCCTCACTCTCTCTTCAGTTTTCTTTGTCCTTTTCCCCTCATTCCTTTGTTTGATCTCACCGTAGCCCAAAGTCACTCAGCAGACTAGTTTTATATCATAAATCCACTGTTTCACATGAGGGACTGTGTCTTAAATGATTTAAAAAAAGAGTCTTCTCAAAATAAATGAGGCTTTTAAAAGGCAAATGAACATGATGATGGGCTGTGCCTGCACTGTCATCAGTAATCTAATTTTAACAAAATCTCTAAATGTGTATGTTTGTGTGTGAATTGCACCAGCAGGTCATCTTTCTCTTTCTGGTTCAAAGGCCCCATCAGATTAGGACAGGTGGAGGTGCTTACTGCCCTCCTCCACACCAGTATTTGCTTTTTGTTGCATCTCCCTTTTGCCATCGCTGTGCTACTTGCAAGAAGAGAAGTGCCTGGTTGGCAGACTGTAAAACCACAATAATCTGTAGTGGATAACACCGGGGGAAAATTTCCAAAAGAGATGAAAATCACTTTAGCTGTGGATGCCAGCGTCAATTGGCTGGATAAGCTGCTACAGTACAAAGGGCTGAGCGAGTGTTATCAATATTTTTGAGAAACCCTCGGAGCGCTGAACGCTGTGTGGCCAGTTTCTAAATGAACCATCTGTCCTCAACAAGCATATAAAGAAAAATCAATATCTCCGTTAAGTGTGTATTGTTCCAAATAAGAGGCAGTGAAAAAGCCAATATATATTGCCACTGTCATCATCTTTAAAACAGGCTTTGACTGTGATTGACTGGCACAACAACATACGACCACTACCTAATTGGAATCAGCTCAGAGGAAGACAAAGGGAGGCGGCTCTCTCAGTCACTGACAGGATGCTGGTCTGGGGAAATTGAATTCACATCAGAAAGGATTTAATTAGACCACTTTGTACTTTTCATTGCAGCTGAATCCTATTTACATTCCTTCTTGTGTTACTAAGCTTCTTTACCTAAGTTATATTGGCTTGACTAATCTTCAGGTCTCAGTCTTGTTAAAAAAAAAAAAAAGGACCATATAACATGTTCAGAGTAATAAGATTTCATCTGCACTTAACTGTGCAGTTTTGGAGAAGATGCTTTAATCCTTCACTACATGTATCAAGTAGAAAGCAGCAGTCTGGTTGGTCACATGGGCAGCACAAAGTTTCAGAAGGTTATCATTTCAACCCCCAAAACATCTACTGTGGCCACTATCCACAAGTGAGACAATCCAACCCAAATCCACTGTGATTCCACTGCAAAATGGAAAAATGTACCGAATGAAATGGAAAGAAATGCAACTGCTTCCCTTTTACACTATGGCTGGCATGTCAGTCAGAGGCTTCTGAAATCCCCTGTGAAATAATCTTTAAAAGAAACGTATGTGGATGTGCTGGAACAAAAAGATCTTGAAGGCAGGATTTATCAGCTTAGCTAAAGGGAGATGATCCAGGAAAGGGTTGCCCCTTCTTATTCTCAGCTTAACCAGAGACTGGAAAAAGCTGCATATGATATTCACACAGAGTCCATCTCAAGACCTGTAGGACAAACGTGTATTGATAGTTTAAAAAGACCAGTTAAAGTTAACATCCATGTCTGGTTTCTCTTTTAACATGCAGCTTTTTGGCTTGTTGATATTTCCGCACTCCTGCCACTCACATTCAGACTGCCAACGCACCTGTCACTCATCTTGGTAAATCAACTTGTATAGCTTTGTAGTCTGGATATTAAAAAGAAATTCATCCTTATTTAGAAGGCAGATCTTTACAAGCTGCAGTAATCAATATTTGTGTATTTATAAAAGTCACCTTATTGGGTGTGAAAAGGGTCATTCAGACTCAAAAACCCACAGATAATTATCACTAACTCCCCTCAGCTCCAGTCGCCATGAGCAGAAAACACTACCCAGAACAAATGACATGTAGACTAAGATGGCGACTAAGCAGCAGACATACTGGAACATTTAGTCACTAACAAGCCTGATAGAGAAGAGGTATGTCATCATGCCCTGTTGGGTGTTGGGACATGGGCACAACTTTAGGAGATCCTTACTGAGAGCGACAGACTGAAAAATGACTGCACACTGATCTCAGTTTGGGAGCTAACATTAGCTAGCAGCTGTCGGGAGATAACACAAACACTCCAGATGAATCAATTTCTGTCCTGTCTGAGCTCAAACCGATGAGTGTGATGCTCCAAACATGACACATTTACCCAAAATTCAACACGGCATGACATCAGCTTCATATTCTCTACGTTTCCTGTAAGAGTTGGTGGAGAGTGGAGGCCCAACAATAGAGAGTAAATATTGAGCATTAATTTGTCAGATGGACAAAAAATTAATCATATATTAATATTGTGTCTTACTTTCTACCTTTGTTATTGTTTAATACTGGTTTACCATTTGCTTTCACGTCATGCATTGTGTTCTTGTTAGCCAATCAAAGTGATTTTTAAAGGCAGTTGAAGTTTTTCACAACTATCAATAAAGTGTTATTGCTGTATAGTGGTCAGTTTGCAACCATCTATACATCTGTGTCGGTCTCATCCATGCTTGTTGCTGTTTTTGTGGAATTACTATCTTGATATTCTTCATGGATGTAGCTAGGTAGCTGTGTAGGAAGATGACATCTGCATTCTCATTCCCACCAACAAAAGCCCAATTAGTCAAATATTTCTCCTGTCAGCAGAAATAGCTGCTGCTTTGTTAATGAGCACAACAAATCACTGACAACAACCTCAGACGAGGGCAATGATTCAGAGGGCTGGAAAGAGCTACTGTGGCCATTATTGCCCAAACCTTTCTGCACTTGGTGATCACAACCCTGCTCTCTGTTGGCCATGTCTAAAGAGAATGAAAATGGGCAAAGGCAAAGGTTGCAGAATATTTTTCCCAGCTGAAACTTACCTTATACTAAAGATAATATCAGTGCTTCCAGAGGTGGAAAGTACAGTAACTAAGGACATTACATATACTTTTACCTTTGCCTCTTAAGTATATTTTGATGCTAATACTTTTACGTAACTAACATTTTGAATGCAGGACTATTACTTGAAAAAGACTATTTTTACACTGCAGTACTGTTACTTTTACTCCAGTAAACAATCTGAGTGCAGTACTTCTTCCACCACTGAATGCCTCAATATAAACAGATGTATTTTTGATAACCAAATGATAAAATTTGTTGTAATAATAATAATAAAGCTAAACTGATTTAATTTATTATTAAACTTTGTCAATTTTGTATAACAAATGGTTTTAAAAGACAGTACCCATGAGCCTCCGTGGGAATTACATTGACACCAGTCATGAATCAGAGAAACCATGCCACAGCTGCTGAACTCAGCCAAAATTGACCTGTAACACAAAAGAGAGTTGATTTTAAACTGGTGAATGCTTTTATTGTGTTTCTTTAACTTCAGCTTTACTCTTAGCAGCGCGGACAACAGAGTTTTAACGTTGCTAATTGGATGTTTTCTCCTGAAACTTGGGAGTCCTTGTCTCCTGAAGTTTCTAAGTGCAAACACTTTGGCAAAGAAAACACTTTTTTATTGCAGTTTCTCATTATTTGTACAGATGACTCACCAGCTATCAGTCATCTAACAACGCCGAGAGAAAGAACATGACTTTTATATCTGGAATCCATCCTCCCACATCACTGCAT
>NW_018127944.1:735359-762052 GCF_001952655.1 Monopterus albus | reverse complement strand
CACAAAGAACACAAACTGATAGTGTATAACATATGGTATTTGTTTAATCTGATTTTAATGCAAAACCCTGCAATCTGCAGTTTAGCAGTTAAATCAGAATGTATGGTAAATGTTCTGGGAAGAGAGACAAGAAAAAATGCCCTATCATCACTGCCAATAAACAGTTTTTGCCTCTTGTATGTTTATGAAATCTTGAACATCTTCCAGTTTTTTTTTTTGTTTGTTTTTCTGTCAGCCTGAGTGATGACGTGGAACATGTAAGACAAAAAGATATTATCAGCTGCACGGCCCACGACAAACTACAAAGTAGGAACCGTGTACGAGTGCTGAGCCGAAAATTCTTTCATTAGCCCTCATAAATGTTATCTGGCACATATCTGAGACAGGCTGGGTGGATGGCCTGCTGCGATTTGGCCCGTTCTACACATCCCCGTCCTCCTCCACCTCCCGTTGGCTTAGTCAGTTGACAGCCTGGCACTGAACCTGATTCCTCAGTCCTGATTTCACACTCTTCCTCTATTTCTATCTCAACATACTGAGCAGAACGCCACCACAAAAACTGCAGCCTTGATTAGAAACCAATTACCCCCCCAGATCACGGGGCTTTAGAGGCTGCAGGATGTCATCTTGATTTGGCTCCTGCTCTGGACGCAGATCTCTGCTCTCCTTTGCATCCTGCTGGTGTGCTCCAATTTGCTGGGAGTTCTCAAGGAAAAGTAAGATGGCCTGTTGAGGAGTTACTTCTTTCATATGACCTGACCTAAATGTGAGCTCTGGCAGGCAAAGATGGATCAGCTTTGGCCACAGTTTGTTTTTATATACCTCTGGCTTTTTGTAGTGATGATTACTTCAGAGTCTCTGAAATAAGCCATTGTTTAAATTACCTTCAGTCAGACTTTGAGTTAAAAAGCAACTAGAGTAACAGGCTTTCTTTCATTGTCTTTGATCACATATTGAGACACCGTTGTTTAGATGTAATAAGCAATTCATTTTGGGATCACTGTTTTATGTCTAACCTTGTTTGACCTTTTGGGTACAGTATTGTCTAACATGACACTTTGTGATGCTGTATTTTTGGGCAATTAACTATTTCTACTCTGTTTCTGAGTTTGAGAACTCAGGAGACATTTTCCACTCATATATTCCTCCGTGGCACAAAAAAGAATGGGTTAAACTGGGTTTACTGGTCTGGGTTTTAGGATGCTTTAGCAGTCACACAGTAGACAGACATGATCAAAACTTGCTAGCAACATTAAATAATCAAACTGCACATTTTACAGCATTATCATAAAGTAACTGCCTCAGTTTTGTATCATAAACCCTGCTCTCAAAAAAAACCCCATTCATTTCATGAAAATTAAGCCTCTCACTTTTGCTTCATATGCAAAGGAAACTGTCTTAATACAGTAGCTTTAATATTTCCATGCGAGTCAAGAATGCCAACAATAATGGAACATTGTCAACTTGGTTAAAGGCCCAACCTGTGGCAGAACTGTTGTAATAGATTACAATATATTTGACAGGTGTATCAGATATGTGGCCACTGGGTACAGTACATACAGTTTAAGTGTGCTGCTGATGTACGATATTTTCCCATACTTCAACACGCAGGAAACGGACGAGCTAAATACGGCTGCAAGAAATTTACATTAATTATGGGCGGTGTATAAAAATCCTCTTGTAAATTGGCCAAAATGTGCTTCCCTCCATACCTGTGAGCACACCTCTTAGCAACAGGCCAGAAAAGTCTTAAAAGAATTAGACATTTCTCTATAATGCTTTGTTGAACAAGCTGCTGGTTGACTCAAAGATTCCTGACAAAGACTCTAGGTTACATTATACCTATGACTCTAAATGCAATCCTTCATGCTTAAGTTGAATTTAAAAATGGTTCTTATATGAGAGGCACAAACTGGGGCTCAGACAGGCCTGTGATAGGAGCAGGACTGGAATATGAGCACACAGTGTTCTGGGACAGCGTCTGATTAATGCACAGGATCATGTGAATGGAAGCTGAGACCTCATGATTATCTGGGAGATATTTTATGTCGCAGATGCCTGATGTGAATATTATTGTCACCTCCAGCGCCACTCTCAATAAAATGACGGAGTAATAAGAGGCTTTATTGTATGGCTCTGGATAATGGTTTGCACCAGTTGCAATGACACACTGAAAGTTCCTTATATTCAAAACATGCACTGACAGACACACTTACAGGCTTTAGGTACTCTGAATACTTGATGAAGGGCCTTGAAGCCTTGCTCGCTTGTTTTATTACCACTTGTCATTCTCTCTGCCAAGCCAGCTCAATGCTACCTTTTCCCCACACTAAATATTTTTTTTCTACTGATTAATTGGAGCCTTTTAGGCTTTCTCACAATCAGCCTGGAACATTGTGCAGCCTTTTCATTACAAAGATAAACGTCTGGCTATGGAATACAGTGGCAGTAAATGCCATATCCTTTCAGCACGGCAAGGACGAGGTAATTGTTTCTGTGGCATAATCGTCCCTCAACAAAAGCCAGTGAAAATGACAGAAGTTTAACATAATAAGGAGCACTGTCATTTTGGTTTCACCCTGCAAAATCCACCCTACCGGCATCAGTGCTGCAGTTTGATTCCTTCTATTCTGGCGAATACTTGTCTCGATCTGAAGGCCTCCATTTTGCTCTTTTCTTCAGATGGCCTGTAATTGCTTCCATTTGCTTTTAATAGATACAGTATTCCTTGTGCTGGCGGAGATAACAGTGCAGTGAAACAACCAGTAAGACGGCAGCAGGTTTTATATATGTCAACTAGTCACCGAAGATAAATAGCTGCAGCCATCTGACTTTATGTTTCAGCGTTTTTCTTGAGTTATAATGACTGTAAGAAAGTCAGTGCTCTTAAATCGACCACACAAGATAAAAATGATATGCGCAAACGTGGAGATCCTGAACACGGACTGGAGCGAGCTACTATCTTTAGTTTAGGGAGCAACAGGTGTTCCTAATAAACAACAACCAGAAAAGTGAACAAACAAACAAACAAACAAAAGGTGTAGCACAGAATATTTAGCGAAGCACTGGGGATCTAAGGAGCAGCTCAGCTCCGGCGAGACGTTCTACAGAGGATATGTATCTCCCTTCTGTGAGATGCCCCATGACAGCTCCAGCCTCATGGAAAAATAAATCCCCCCCATATGGCTTATTCACATTCACATCCCCCTCTCTCTGCTATGTTTGCTCCTGTAATTCTCTGACAATATTCTCTTGCTGCTCTCCATCACTGGAGGTTGAGGCACAGAGAAGTATCCGCCATAGGCGAAAAACTGTGCGGCGGTGCACCAGCTATGGGGACCTGGTGAGGGACAGGGGCGAGTATGAATTATACATGTGTCGGGGGGTGAGGGTGAGGAGATGGGCTTTATATTTGTCAGAATAAATGCATAAAGTACATGCTTGCAAAAACCCATACTGTTGTTTGTCAGAATTCAAGGTTACCAAACATGCAAGGAGCAAATTATTCATTGACATGCAAAGCATAATGATGAGGCTGAATAAGTGCTGAGAGCGACAGAAGGAGTTTGGTTTGGATACACTGGAGGCCCTTCTGTGTGTGCATGTGTGTGAGGTTGTTAATTAGCGAGCTATTTGTGTAGAGTGGTATGTTCATCTTATGATCTGTAAAACATCTATCACTAACCCTTGTGAATTGTAATATCTGTGCTGTGAAAAGCTCAGATACATCTGATTTTATCTCCCACACCAAACTCAGTACACATATACTGTAGTTTAAAGACACATGAATTAATACTGTTACATTAACACCCACTCAAATGACTATGGGGGAACGTAATGGAAGAGATAAACCCACCAATCCAACCTTTTTGTCCCGATAACAAACCTGATACCTGAACTCACAGCACAAAAATATTTTTATTTAAGTTACGATGGGGCCAGATATTACCATGGTGCTAAAATCCCACCATCAGAGGTAGAAGAAGTACTCAGATCCATTACTTAAGTAAAAGTAGCAATACCACTGTGTAAAAATAAAAGTCTTGCATTCAAAACGTTGCTTAAAGTGCAAAGTATTAGCATCAACACATACCTAAAGCACTAAAAGCAAAAATACTTATTATGCAGAATGGCACATTTAACATTAATATACATCATATCGCTTGATTATAATTATGACTTTAATGTTGCAGCTGGTAAAGGTGCAGATAGTTTTAAGTCACTTACAGTATATGCTTATAATTTGAAGTACTTTACATACTGCAGGGTAGTTTGTGAATTTTCCAGCAGAGATTAAGTTTTATGACTATTCTGTATTCTTCTATTCAGTAATTTTTGTATTAATCTGGTTTTGAAAAGTAACTAATAAATAAAGTTCTAAAATAAATGTAGTGGAGTAAAAAGTACAATATTTGCCTGTGAAATGTAGTGAAGTCAAAGAATTAGCACAAAGTGAAACTATTCAAAACTGTACTTAAGTACAGTACTTGGGTAAATGTACTTAGTTACTTTCCAGCACTGCCCACCATGACTAAATTAATACAACTGAAAGAGGAAACAATTGGATATTAGAGCTGTACTGATCCAGTCAGGCAGGCAATATATTGGCTAATACTGGCTTCAGTGTATATGTGGGCCTAGAAGTAACAATTTCTTGTTACTACAGAAATGCCAAACTAGGCTTGAGGTGATTTAAAAATAATGTCAGCATTACAAAGTTTGTGCACCTGAGAGCACCAACAAGTGGATTTTCCCTCATATCACTACAAACCTATTTCAGAGTTCATCTTACAATCATAAGCTTACGTATATCATAGCCACACAGCTGCTGTCTGTCCCTAGCGTAAAAGACAGAAATAGGAAAGAAAGACTTTATTGTTTTCTGCTGCAGCCAAATGAAATAGTTTGCAGAGAGAAATCACACTGAAGAAGCTTCTGTTTCAGACTGAATTTAAGGCTGCAGTCTATGATAAATGATTCTTTTACTGTCTGTTTTTAGTTCATATTGATTACTGTTCTTATCCTTCAGTGTTCTTAAACCTTTTTGACCTCTCATACGTTATGACCTTTTAGTTTTGTGTTTCTTGGATGCTACAGTACTCTCCTAAATACTGCTATCAAAAATCTAGTAGAGCTGGACTATACTTTAAAATGTTACTGACAATGAAACTATACTTAATCTGAACCAGTCATGCTAAGGTCAATATACGATCAGCTAAAGAAGCTCAGTACAAGAGCTGGGGTGAATCGCTACCATCAGCAGTCGTTCGTCTCCAAGTCACTGCAACGTTTTGACTGTTGAAGTGCAGAGCCACCATGTGACAGTGACATTCAATGATCACACAGGAAAAATCAATCTCAGAGGAGGCAGACAGACCCATTTCTTTACACTGACAGTAGCCTCAGTTGAACAGAAAGCAATGAAGCTGCAAGTTACACGTCTTCTGAAATGGGAAATTCCTGGCTGCTATTAGTCTTGACAAGTGCATGTAAAGCTCGTATGTAAAGGCAACAGAGCCATTTGGATGTCAAAAAGTAGAAAGAGCAGGTTGAGAAGAACATGGACAAATCAAGAGAAAAACCACAACAAAAGCCAGGAAATCAGTGACCATTAAAGCTTGTACTGAAATCTGGCAGTGTTTAGAAGAACTCAAAAGATTAGCTCATTCTACTGCGGCTACTTTAAAAATCTATTCAACTGGACCTGAAAGTTAATCAGTAAATAATTACCTAGTGAGGAATACTAATCAGCAGTCATTTTGCTCTCACTGCTGTTGTCTCCACTCAGTGATTACTTTTAGGCAACTTTGCTCTAGAATCTGCAAATATGAAATCGATGCGACTGTTTTGTCCCGATGAAACTTCACTGACATAATCAACTAAACCGTGATGAGCTACAGCACAAGAAACCCAGATATTCGCTGGACAAACTGTTGTTTGTTTTGCTTTTAATTATCAGTCAATAGCCTGATTATGGAAAATGAAATTACATTCAACATTTAGACTTTGTTTCACAACTTAACAAGTAGCTGCTTAATTTTATTTTCATTTTAATTTGAGTGTGTTCTTCTTTGCCACTGAACACAACTGATAACAGCTACTATTTTTAAACAAACTACACGTAACCAGCTGTTTGCCAAAACAGGCCAATCTAAAATCAGCAGTGGACGCCCCTTTTAGTCACCTGGGGGGCTTTACAGGACGCGATACTGGCAGCCACAGCCTGATGGATCCAAGCTGCACCAGTCTGCCTCTGTGAAGGGCTCCTGTAGCTTAACACACCTTCACTGCACTACTGCTCCCCCTGTGAGGAACCACAAACTCATGCTGGGACAAATATACATTCCAGCCTCAAGTAGTCAGCCATTTGTGTTTATGATCATTACCTCTTACTAGCCCATTACTGCTGTGTATAGAACACTAATCGCCATACTGCATGTAAAAACAGCACAAACCCTGTACCTTGTTGCAAATGGCAAGGTATCGTAGGGTACCGCCTACCACTTAAAGAACAACATGCAGAAAAACATGGTCAACTAATTGCAGGAATGATTGCAAAATGTTCAGAGTAGTGTGGGCAGATAATCACTGAAGCATCACAAGACTGAGCAGTAAATATGCTAATTTAAATCTGAAGTAAATAGAGGCTTATTCTTTCCTCCTCCTTTTTGCTCATTGCTCGAGCTTTCCTGCAAGTTAATGAAATGCAAAAACACAGCATGCTAATCTTGCATACATCCACATTACCCACCACACTTCATCACAAAAAGACAATCATTAGGTTGGACAGATATTATTGCAGCTTCGAACACCGCAGGCATTTTAAAAGTCTTGTTTGGCCCAGCAAGTTGTAGAGGAGCACAATTTTATTTGCAGCAGGAACTCAAGAAAGAATGATGCAAGCATACATGCACACACACACACTCAACAGTCAATACATCCTTTTAAATCAAAAAGGTCTTCATAAGGTGTGTGGACTGTCACATGTTGGTCCTCATAAATGTAGCTAAGACAGTCCACACACGCCTGCAAGCGAGTGCTGTTGGTATGCATGCTCAAGGACACTTTTGCAGAGACCGCTGAAGAAGCTGATGCTGCCTTCAAATGCTCCATGAAAGCTCAATTTCTGAGTTGCAAATACGATTTGTCACACATTCAAGTGCTCTTAAATAGGCATAACAAAATGAAACCCATTAACCAACACTTTTTTCCAAATGGTGTTAGATGTCTAACTTAAGATTCACATGGCGCTCCGTGAGAAATGAGAAAATGCATCACCAGAATGTTAAAGCCACATATAAAGTCACATATTTACACAGAATGACAAACATGACCGTACAATAATAAATCAGATCAGTCTTGCGTGAGCTGACTTGCAACTTGGCAAGCAAATTCCTAACCTTGCTTAGTATTTAACTCTTTTCCCAGTGGTCTCTCAGCTCCCTCTTAGGACGCCCCAACCCAGCTTTCTCGTTACCCCTCTAACCTTCAGACTAAAGCTGCTACAGTTCCTTTGATGAGCTGCTTCTTCTTCTCTCCCTCCTGCGTGGCTGATGCATGGGAGCATGAGGCCCTGGGTGAATGACACATCTCGATGACAAGGTGAGAATATCTGTGACACAGCCTGCGTCCATTTACCCATCCGGTTCATGTTTTCAGTTACAGTCCAGCACTGACACTTTTTTTGTATCATGTGAAAAGCAAGAGAAGACAGGGATATAATGACATCATTTTCTGAAGTGGAAGAGTGGTCAGGGTTCAAGGTGGTGGAACATCTTGTCTGGGAGCCGCGGATGTTCCAGCTCACTCCCAGCATGCAAGAGTGCTTTCAGTGCACCTTGTGAGTGGCTGAAATCACAGCTGCAGCAAAGGGCAATGAAGTCTGAGATGTAGAGCTGTCATCATCTAAACCATAAATCTCACCAGTCCTTCCATCTGTACGTCCTGTTTCCAGCCTGTGTTCGCCCTGAGGGATGGGGTTTTTTTCCTCACCATGATGGGGATATTTTGCAGCACAACCAGGAAAAGATAGTTTGTACCATAAATTAAATTTGAATTTAGACCAGCAGAAAATAGCTCGGACATTAGAAATGACTTGCACCAGCGTACAGGAAACATGATGTGTGTGTGTGTAGCCTGGTTTTACTCCTGTTGTGGGGACATAAAGCTGTTCACACAGTCACAGTGTGCAAAGTCTACACCCTTATGGGGACATAGGGCAAGTCCCCAAAACATAAGACATTAAAACTAAGTGATGACTTGGTTTAAGGTTAGGTGAGGGTTAGGTTAGGCAAACAGGGCAAGTGTCCATTAAGACAATATAATGTCCCCTCAAGTCATGGAAACACAATGTGTGTGTGTGTGTGTGTGTGTGTGTGTGTTGCCAGTTGTGCTGCTGGTGGTTGCTGGCTGATTTGAGCTAACACAACAGTTTCATTGGTCAGTTTTATGCTTCTTACACACAAAAACACGCACAAAGGTGCGGGCTCACACGCGCTTCACACACGACACACACAGTAGCTCCGCCCCCAGCATACACATCCAGACAGCACAATTCACCTGCAAAGGCAGGTGCAGAAGCGCGCGCGCCATGTGCACGCGCACCCGCACACATCGGCTAATACACGCGAGCGCACAAACACTTTGACACACACTTGTCTGCATTGGCGTTTTCACATTGAAAGTGGGGGAAAGCAGCAGCAGCGGCTTTGGTAATCTAATCCTTCCCTTTGGTCTCTCCTCACAGCAGTCTGTTGAATATACAGAACAGAAGCAGAGGCTGCTGCCTGCAGAGGAGCACAAACACTGCTCTCCAAGCCTGAGAAAAGACATGCAAGCATCACTGGAGTGGAGAAAATGCAGCCAGTCTGCCAGCCACACCACATAATATTTTTACAGGGTTTGTTTTCTTAAATAATAAATTAATAAAAAAAAAAAATCAGTAGGCTATTCTTGCTTGGTCAGGGACCCTGTAGTGCATCAGTTCACACCAACACGACTGACCGATCTGGCAGGAAAAGAAACATCTCTTCTTGCAACTTTACAAAAAAAAAAAAAAGCAAGTATCCTAAATAAGCTAAAGGACTCGTTAACAACAGTTGCAGTAATGAGCGTGATGCCCGAGCTGGAAACAGGGCAAACAGGAGCTGCAGCACCATCCGCAGAACAGCGCATTCATTTGTACAACTTCAACTACACTGAATTACATTGGAAGTGCTGGAACTTACCAATAAGAGCCAGCTGTAAGAAGTACAGTCCGACAAAGTCCATTATGGAGCGCGACATTAATTCAAATGGGTGCAATCCCGGGCGACTGATGATGTGCGAGAATTAAAGCCCAATGTTTGTTGAAACTGGCACCGAATTTTAGACCGAAATAATTGCAGCTATTTCTCAAGTGATGACTGGCCACTTACGCTGACGCCGGAATCCACAGCATAGCATGAAAAAACAGGAGCGGAGCAGAGAACCATTTTTTAACAGTCAAACTTTTGTCATGGAGGAAAATGGGTCACAGTTGCACCAAATCAACCCAGCGGTTCCAAATCAATACGATACCGAGGAGAAAAATCTGTTCGCTCCTTATGTGGAATAAGTCTGGTGCGCGTTCAGCATCCCTGGCCGTTTCACCGGGTCCGTCCTGAGCGACTGCTTCCTCTCCTCTTCGCCTCCACCTGCGCACCGTCTGAAAACTGCGGATGAATCACAGGGGCGCGCTGCTTTGCGCACTCAGACCTGCACAGTCCGAGTGATCCTCTGCTCGCGCGTGGGTCGGCCGGAGATGCCCAGCCCAGCTCGTTTAAGAATCCAATCTTGGCCAAAGTTGAAATAGGACAAGTTCAATCGATAGCCTATTTCATACTGCCATAAAGTGGAAACAATAAGCCTGCGTAAAATGCTGCATAGCCTGTATGGGTGTGTGGACCATATCCACACTTTTACCCGCAAAAGAGAAGCCACCACAGTCAATTTAGCTGAGAATCACTGATTTGAAGGCCGTTAAGGAAATCTTTTAGGGGCCCTACAGCAGCGGCAGCACAGGAGGAGCCAGGCTGACTATCAGTGTCTGTGCCTCTTGAAGTTAAAAATGACGAAACCATGTTGCAGCCAGCATGGGCTGCTTGAGGATACCTGCTGTGGAATGTGCTCATGCTGGTGCCCATCTCCTTTCAGAACAGAACAAAGCATAATCTATTTTGATCTGGGTTTTGAGCTCCTGGGCTATTATTTTGAGAAACTATACTACTATTATTTTAATGAACACTTCATTTGTTTGCACCCAGAATATAATCTATTTAGGCCTATAGAAGAAGCATTCTATAAATCATGGAGATTATTTAAATTCTTCACACTAACAGCTGTTTTAGGTGCATTTTAGCTCAAAGCCTGAATTAGTTTCAAGCTGTTAAACTTCTCTGGATGAGAAATTAAATTTTGAGCTGTTTTTCTACTGGGAGTTGCTTTGCCTCTTCAAGCTTCAGAATTTTTACAGCATCTCAGGGACACTTGCATCCAAAACCTTGTTTGTGCAGAATGTAAGAAAGGCTGACACACAGGGAAACGTGGGAAGGATCATACTTGGTTTCTAAAGAATAAGCTTCAACCTTAGACACTTTCTGTTCAGTGTTTCATTTTTTTCTGAGGCGAGTGGGCACTCTGTTCCTCTCAGGATTAGCTCAGAGTGAGACAGTGTACTGCAGGAGGAGAGCCGTTTCTGCCAGGATGTTGTCAAAGGCCAGCGGCATGTAGAGATGGTTTTTCCACTTTGCTTTCTAAAGTGTCTGCTGGGTCTTTAGCCAGAAGTCCATTTTTAATAACTTACAAATCACAGTATCATATGCATTATGCTGCATTATCTAAAAACAAAACTGTAGAAATATATATATATATATGTCACACGTTTAACAAAGAAATGATTGTAAAGCTTCTCATTCTGCAACATGTTCAAACAAATGTACAATCCTATTGTTCTGCTGCATTTTTCCCCATTCTTGAAGGCAAACTTGGTAATTTTTAAAACTCTTATATTATGATTATAGTCTTTTTACTGGCGGAGTACCCTTGGTTTGGACCCACACACTATAATCTGCAACTAAAAATGTCAATTTAAGGTTATTTCATCAATGACATTGTCACTGCATGGGAGAGGCCGCCCTCACCACCAAAACAACAGTATCAGTCACTGAAACATCAGACGTCAGTTCATACCCTGTCCAGTAACAACAGTTAATGTTGGTTTGCACAGCCTTTCCTAAACGTAACCAAGTAGGCTACTCTTAATCTTCTAAATGTGAACAAACCATCACTAGATTTGTGAGTGGCCTAAAAATACTTGTATAAATTATGTACGAGGTATTTTTCAGGAAGGCGCAAACAAACAACATCCGGCTGTATGTGGGGGTGGGGGGGTCTCATCCCTTCCTGTGAGTAGAGATATGACAGTAACGCAACAGGATTCCATTTGTTCAGTCAGGATAATAGTATGTGATGTCTTTACTTTGGGATGAAAAGCTTTTGTCTGCTGCAGCATTATTTGGTGTTAAAACAAGTGGATCTTCACATTAAATTCTTGCCAAATGCAGCTTTAACAAGAAGCAACACAGATAATGTTTTTTTTTACAGCAACACCAGAGGGTGAGTAAAGTCACAGGCATGGATTTGTACCCTGGTGTTTGTCCAGCAGTGCATCCACAAAGTGGCAGCAGTTGGTAGTTAACTGCCTTGCTCAAGGGCAAACTGACAGCAGTTGCTGTAGGAAGGCAGAACAATACTTATTTTCCAGAACAGGTTTTCCCAGAAGGCTATCAGAGTTCCACCTAGCCTAGAAACTTTCCCGACGCCCAGTGCATGCCAAAAAAAAAAAAAGGAATATTGATCAACACCTCGACGACCCCCCGAGACTTCTCTCCTGTGCCTTTAAGTTTGCTCCAGCTCTGTATCCCTCTCAAAAAGCAGCCTTGCCCTTACAGTATTTGCAATGCTGATGTCATAAGCCAGCAGAGGATGTGGGACAGGTTCTATCTGGGTTGGCCATGAAATGGTACAAAAATCTTACCACAGGCTGATTAAGAGGTGTTAATGCATTCAAATTAATGCCAGCTCCTGAGTTTGGTTTGTGTGTCTGCCAGTATGATACACAGTCTCACAGACACAAAAAATTAGAGGGAGAGACTGAGGTGAGAGAATGAGAAAAAACAGAGAGATGTCATGCTGCACCGCCTCAGCAGTGCGACTCGCTGACTCTGATGGAGATGCTTTGTAGTTCCGCTATTTACCCAATGATAGAGCGGAATTGGGCATCGGAACAGCTTTCAAGGCCACAGCACATGCACAAAGACTTGCTGTGTAATGAAGGCACAGTTACATGATAATGTCCCAAGGCTGATGACAGTGATGATGCTGTGTCTTCAACTTGTTAGACTCACACTGCGTCTCACTATGTGCTTCTTCTGTTGTTTTACCTGCAACCTTTTAGTGAAAGCTTACAGAGATTTGCACATGGGTAAAGAAATAAACTCTCTCCAGCCATAGTACTGAAATATATAGTGCTAAACTAGTAGTGTGCTCCAGAGCACATTTCAAATGATATAGTAATCACAGTACAGGAAGTGCTACCAACATTTGTGTACAAATAATTAACCATCTTTTTTGACAACCAGCACTGTACGAGAATATTGGAGCACTGTGCAACCAACCACGAGGGTGCAGACACACCATACGTGATGCTCTGCTGTGTCCATTTTAATTGCCTTCTCTATTTTCATTGCAGTTGTTCATTCTGAGTAAAGACTGGGCTTGTAAAACACTTCAGCCCGCCATGTTGTTTTCCTGAGCCGCTCTGTGTACAATAGTGGTTCGGCTGAGTCTGCGGCTCCTTGACTAGTGATTTGTATCACTGACTTTTAGAGCGCAGCCTTAACCTTGATTAATAGGGGACTCAAAAGGTTAAATGACAGTTATGACAGATACCTATAGTAATTTTTCATGTACTCTCTAATAGGAGCAACAGTGGAAATGTCCACCTTGTCTCATTACTGAGTAAAATACTAAGGTGTAATCACATTCTGTCATTGGCTGTGGGGCTGAGATGGCTTTGAGAGATGAACCACATCTAACAAGTCTGTGCACTCACTGTGGTAGTTGGAGGGTTTGTGGACCTCTAGCTCTGTAGATCATCAAGACATGGTTTGCTGTTTTTTTTTTTTTTGAACAGGAGTAAAAACCCAACTGTGCATTTGCTTGTCACAGTGGTGGTGTTGCACTGGTCACAAGCAGGCCATTTTTTTTAAACCTATGCTTTGTAGCAGCCTATTGTGGCGTTCTGTCCAGTTCATAACACTTTACACTCCTCCCCTTGGGCAGAAACAGAAGCCTGTGTTTGGACTGATGGCACTTTCCTGGCCATCACACTGATTTTGTCCCATTTGCAAATTCTATCCCTGCTGTGGGTGATATTACCAAGTCACAGCGCCACAAAACATTCCTGGTGTGTTATAGCATTTAAAGGCAGGGGAAGCATTGCTTGTGAGCAGTGATATGAGATATGAGTAGAATGAAACTCAGCATGCCTCATTTGAAGTCCCTGCTTAATCTTTTTAGGTGTAAGAGACCCAGCTGATAGAATTTTATGCAAAGTGTGAACAATGAAATCTATGTACCGAAAAGACCTGACTGATGTTTAAAATGCATTTTGAGCTTTTTGCATTCCATGATAACCTTCATATGCAGGGAAGGACAAAAAATACATGCATTTAAGCCATGTGCTCACAGAAACAATGTTTAAGTACTTGCACTTAAAATCTGCTTGATGTTTTCCCAGATCCTTAATCTTTTTGCAATCTGTCTACATACTGTAACATTGCCACTCTTCCTCCATACTGTAACTTTAATTTGCCTATATCTGCCTGCATTGTACA
Organism: Monopterus albus; assembly: GCF_001952655.1. Classification (NCBI taxonomy): domain Eukaryota; kingdom Metazoa; phylum Chordata; class Actinopteri; order Synbranchiformes; family Synbranchidae; genus Monopterus; species Monopterus albus. The sequence goes on along the minus strand of NW_018127944.1, from coordinate 748,136 downwards.
ACATATACATTATATCTGGAGTGGTGGTGGTGGTGGGGGTGCTGGAGCCAATCCCAGCTGACGCTGGGCAAGAGGCGGGGTCCACCCTGGACAAGTCGCCAGTCTATCACAGGGCTGACATGTAGACAAACCACAACACACACTCCTCCCATGGGCAATTTAGAGTCACCAATCAACCTAAGCTGCATGTCTTTGGACTGTGGGAGGAAGCCGGAGCACTTTGAGAGAACCCACGCAGGCACAGAGAGAACATGCAGCCGGGGCTCAAACTCAGAACCTTCTTGCTGTGAGGCGACGGTGCTAACCACCGCGGTGAATAAGTACTAAGTACTACTTATTCATAGGCTATGTTAAAAGGACTCTGAGAGACTCTGAATGTTTGTGAATACAGCCCGAAGGCCTATTAGCTTCTGCATGCTCCATGATGTTCACCAGCTAGCTATGCCTGCCTCCTCTTTGGTGCTGAGCAGTGAGTTTTTGAGGCTTTGACTAGAGCTTTAGCTCATAGTGCAGCTTTGTAAACCTGAGGGCAGGTGCTGATTCTCTGTGTTCACCACAGCTGTATCAGTTCCCCCTTTCTCACTGTCACATTGTTTTCACGCTGTAATTTAATATATCATGATTCAAGGAATCTTTAAGACAAGGAGCTGAATACCTTTTTCACCTCAGCTTATATCTCACCTGAGAAACTGTCTATTCATAACTTCAGAGAAGATGCAAGTGCCTGTGCTGCTGGCTGCAACAACAATCAGAGCTTGTAGCAGGCAACATTTTTCTGCTTTGCCCATGTAGTTATGGGCCACGTCATCAAGCTACCCACTTCTCACTAGCCTTTCCAAGAATGAAAACCCTTTGAAGATGAAACTGAGAATGACAAGCCTCCCCTGCAGTGGTGCCAGTGTACTGCAGCATCAGCTTCTGCTCTCATCGCAGGCAGAAGCTGTAACCAGAAAGCTGGCAGAAGCAAAGCCGAACGCAGGCTACCAAACAAGGCTGTGGTGTGCATCATATCTGGCCATAGCAGCGGGCAGACGAATGTGCCCAGAAACAAGTGAAAACAAGGACAAAAGAAAAAACCAACTAAAATACCATATGCCCTTGGCAACTCTGGGCTGTTTTCATGATGTGTTTGCTGCAGCATATATCACATGCACAGTGAGGATGCATGGAAATGGATAAATCAATGAGGCCATCTGGGGAGAGAAAGTTAAGATGAGAAATGGTTTGACGCTGACGTTCATTCGACAGTAGCCTCACAGAGCTAATTATTCCAGTCATTACTGAGATGCAAAAGAGAGAGAGAGTGTGCCTTGTTATTTTCATGACAGAAATCAAATTATTTCCCTTTGCCTTTAAGGAAATTATAGGTCATGAAATATTTGTCAAAGCAAAACTAAAAAGCAATAAACAATTTTTTGATCTGCTTCAAATATATCACAGTTTTAAATATGTTCACAGAGTAAGGTCTTTAAACTAAAAATAAATATAGGTAGCCTTTTACATATATAAGTGAATGATAGTCACATGCAGAAGGTATTTGCAGAAATGTCAAACATACAAAAACCAAAACAGTAAAGTGAAGGTATAGGCTACCTGCGTGTGAAACAACACGGTCCTGTACCTGGTACTGTAACTGCAGTATGTCTAAATTAAAGATCCAGTTACTGAGTATCGTCGTCATCATTGTCTGCCCCTCTCCAGCTGAGACTGCAGTCATTAAACACATACACACACACTCATAATGACACCTCGCACTCCCACAATCTCTCAACACAAACAGTCTATGATGTTTTCTATAAGGAAAACAAAATATGCAACCAGAGAAACCAATCAGGTTATAAATCAACTATTTCTGTTAACACAACTGAGCATGAACTGAGGCTAGTAATGAGCTACACACTGTGATGCTTAATGGTCATGAAATGACTGAGTCGTATACTTAACTCAGTGAAATATATATCGTTTTGTTTCCATCAGTAAAAACATCCCCATCTCCATATGATCAGACAGTGTTTAGCTGAATGGGACTGAATGGTAAACGTTACTGTAGGTACAACCTGAGCTTCCAGTCTCTCGTTACACAAGTACTCTACATATACTTCAACTTATACTAAACGTAATTAAAGTACTAATGCGAGACAATTCTGGACGTTTCACACAGAAACAACTGAGTACAAGTTAAATCACTTAGTACCATGTTTGTGATCTCAAAGTAATACCAGCACCTACTTTGATATCAAACAGATTAGGCCCATAGAAAATGTCAAAGATAACCTTAATTACAAGTGTCCATTTAGCTTCACTGTAGCGAAAGAATGCAAAGACCACATCAACACAACACAAGTCATACATTGTTAAGAGAATTTCAGTAAAATGTGGTTTCCAAAAAAAATAAAGAAATACTGTGACTCTTGGACCATGATTCAACAAGTGCAGCAGTTCATCACAAAACTTGAATCAACGCCTGAATTTCATCCAACAATGTGGATTGTTGGATAATAAAGTAGAAAAGCTCAGATGCCCCTCTAGTTTCCTCTGGCGATGAGTCTGCTTCTTAGCTACTGTAAGTCAGTTATCTGGCTACAGTCCAACTGAAGACCAGCATGAGTGCAAAAAGCCCCCTGAACAGGAAAGTGAAGATGGATAACAAGAAGGGAAGATACCAGGCCTGATGTGGTCGGAGACTTAAGACAATATTTAGCTGCAAAGGATCTGTAACTACATATCAAATGTGAGGACTCAGATTTATATGAATTCAGTGCTTTCTGTCTGTTGAAACTGTATAAAAAGAGTTAACATTCCTACACTGTTCAACAGATTTAAATGTACACAAACTCATATTAAAGTTAAAATAAAGAACAAGAACATTTTTTTGCCATTGTCCAAATACTTTTGTCTTCATTCTATATCCCAGACCTATAGTAGGAAACAAATGGCTTCTCCTCTATCTTCTTGACTCTTCGAACAGATGTGCAGCTTTCAGCTCGTCAGTCAGTGTGTCTATATGAGGAAAGTATAAGCTACATCTTTTCAACACCACAGCTGTTGATGGCAATTATGAAGAGCGTGTGTTGTGTTCTCAAGCTACATTTAGGATATTTATGTGACACAGAAACATGTGGAAGTAACAAACCTTTAAAAGTCACACTAAAGGTCAACACATTCTTGTTATGCCTCCACGGCCGGTCAGTGGTCTGGACACACATGCATGTAAACTGTGACTTGACTGGTAGGCAGAGGCATTTCTGGATTTCTTTTTTTTTTAATTTAAATAAGCTCACATTTCACAACTGAAGCATCTGAGTGAGAGTCACGTTAGGTGAAGTAGGCCACAATGGTTCAGAGTTTGATCAGAGTGTGTGCAGTGCAGGAAAAAATGGGAAAAGAGGAAAAACAACACAAATTAATAAATATGTTGTATGTGCAACTTTCACTAATGAGCCCGTCGGGGGAGAGGACATGGGTGAAAAATGGTTTAGTGCTGAGGTTCCTTCGACAGCAGCCTCACTGAGCTGATTATTCCCATTCATTACAGAGACGAGGAAAAGATCCTTGTTATCGGCGTCGCAAACGGGTGATCTCACCCGTTTGCTCTTAGAACTAACTTTTGACCATAATCATACTGAATTACTGTACATCCAGACACATCCTCACACAATGAAACTTATGATAATTTGCCACAAATCGCGATGTGTATATTTTGATTAGGCGTGTTGCTGCCAGTGGCATTAAGACATGAAGGCTGAAATTTCTCACCAAGCAGCTTCCAATACTGCTTGAAGTTGAGGTCAAGGAGCAAGTGCATTAAGATGCAACTCCTCTAGTAGCCTATTATTCTTATTCCTAGTGTCTGGAAAATTCACAACATTACTGTAGCTGAAAGGGAAAGATGGCTGAAAAAGTGCCAGCTCTACAGCTTCCATTCACAGCCTAAATGGCTAAACAAGAAGGAGAAAGACAGAAGAAGAAAAATACAAAAAGAAGGGCTATAATCAGGCAAAGTCAGAGACCCATGCAAACATAAGTGTGGCTTTCCACAGGTGGAGAGCGCTCTGGGATTGAAAAAGGATGAGGATGGACACAGGGGTTGCTGTTTCTCTGCTGGACAGGTGTGCCACTGAAAATTGTCATGGTCAATATGATAATGTTCAATTAGGTAGGCTAATCTTTGTGGTAATGTTGTTAGCAAATTTCATTACCTGTGTCACATTAGCCTGTTTGCTAAATCAACTCTTCCTGGTACATTCACCTTCGACTTTAATCGTTACTGTCTCATTAAAAAGAACTCTAGTGGAGATCCACAGGTTTCCAGTGATACAAATGTCAGGGTGCAGAGGGAGGTACATTAAAACATGTCCAAAACATTTAAATATTTCAATTTGATGTAATTCTGCAGCCATAAAAACACAGTACCTTGGGTATAACTCACTGTCAGCAGTATATAAATGTTTCAATTGAGGTTTGCAACAAGCTGACCTTTGGAAAAGTTTTTTTTTTTTCCTGTATATCTGAAGAAACACCGGGGGAATTCTCTCTCCTGATTTTAAATATCGAGGATACATATCATCGTGTATCCTCCCATACCCACAAAAACTGTGTGTACTTTGGCACCGTTTCCTGCTGCTGGTTTGCATTATTTGCAAGTCATTCTCCTCACTTGTCTAACTGATCTGAAATTAAGGAGGAAAATATAGCAGACTTTCAATAAATTGCTCCAGCTATGCTTGAACTGAATGTGGACTGCAGGTTTAGCAGCTCATTTTAACAGCGACACTTAAGCCTAGTGAAAGGCTTTGGATGAAAGCATCTACTAAATGGAAATTTAACAGCATTTGCTCATAGTCAGAGTGTTGTAAAATCATCCTTTGGCACTTCTGGCTTTGTGTGGTTCAAGTGTCACCGCTGCATTTAACACAGTTGGACCGCTAACAGAAACATAAAGACGAAGGCTTTGCTGTCAGTGTCAAAGTACATCTCAAGGCAGAGAAGTGACAGCATATAATATTAACTCCATTTGCTAATATGGCACACCCCTCTCCTCCACTTGATGTGCACAAACCATTTCATTTATAATGAAGCCTGTGCCTCCCACTCCTAAATGGGCTGAAGACTTGTGAACCATGAACAGCACAAGGAGTTAAAGGTGGCAGGGGCAGCCAGGCACTTCCAAAGATGTCACTGCATTTAAAAGATCACAGGTTAGATAGCTATCCAAAGTGTCCCTGAGAAACACTCCAAACTATTAAATGTTAAATCACTCAAAGTCATCCTGGTTAAGAGCCTCACTGCCTCAAATGCAGAAAAAGCAGACACTTGAGCAACACTTCCTTCTCCAGCCTCCCTCTTTCATTTGCACAGAATCTTTGCCCTCGTTCTTCACATATCAACACGGCTTCCCGTAGAGATGTGGGTATGCCAGGTGTTGTGGGAGAAATGTTTGATGTGGTATTTGCTGATTTTCCCCTTCAGTGTCAACAGGTGAGTCAAGACCCAGAGGTGGATCATGAGGATCAAGGTCAACAGGGAAATAGGTTGAAAGATTTCACTCTAGCACAGGACTAGCTGAAAGAGATTTTTATAGTGTACATTACAAGTCAGTAACCCTGAGCACAAAACAGTATTTTCTTTTTTTAAATAAATCTACCAATGGTATGACTTTATATGATCCTGTGTGTACAAATTCAAGTTAATAATAATCAACCATAGTTTTCTTGATTGTAGCACAGTAATTCTGTCTTTGTTTTAAAGGTAGTCACACTCATTTCTATCAAATTCATGAATCAAGAAAAACAGCTTTGAAAGTGGAATTAAGATACCACTGAATATATTTGTGTTTAAGAAAAAAAACTTCAAAAAGGTTTACATCCATCTATGTTATTGATGCATATAGCTTTTAGCTATGTTGCTCACTGGATATCAGGCTAGCTACTGCTAACAAGCGCTCTACCATCACCAAGTGCCAATTCCAGGGTCTGGTACCAGGCTAAAATGTATCTATTTATAATATATATCTCTGTACTTATAGATAATCTGTACCTCTCTATATCTACAGCATAGAGTAACGGTCATACAGAAGCTAACTGATTACTACCTAGCTGATAACTACTGTAACTATCCATCTTGCTAGCAATCTAACGTTTCTATCGTATCTACCGTATCTATCATATTCTGTGGTGTATTATATCACTACATCTCTCCAAAGATACAAGCTGAGCCTCAATTCTGGGGCCACATCTTTCAAAGGATGTGGTCTACAAGGGTCTTTGGAGTTGTCGTAGACCGTGAAGGCCGAACCATGGGCTGAAATGAAATGAGACGATCTGGTCTAAGGAGCATTTCTGTTTACTTTGCCAACTGTTCCTGCTTTTACCACTGCGTTACGAAGTGCTGCTCCTGTCATCTAGAAACCTTTACAGCTGCTCTGCTCTCTGCCGGTGTGCAAACAATCTTGGGACAGGGTGGGCTGTGGGGGATCCACCAGTTGGACCCTTTGTCGCATATTCTTAATATATTATAGCAAGATATCAACAGTAGCTATCTAGGTCTGTTTTTCAAAGGCATGTACATTCAGGTACAATGGTAAAATAAAACTGACAACTGTCTCTCTGTTTGTATAGGTGAATCAAAGTGTGTTCTTATTATAAAATACTGCGTACATTCCCAACCGCCGCTGTGCACCACCTGACACCCCCCACCCCCCAAAGCATCCACAGACACCCTTGGGAAGATGCGGCAGACGGTTCCCCATTTCATTTGCCTCTGGACATGCAAGGCTGCGTCAGTGTCTGTGTCCATCTCCCTGCACTAAATCAAAGAGCCGAGCGCCCAGCCGTGGCGGTGACTCCTTTTATGATATTCTATAGGATCTTGGTCATTGAGAGGAATGTATGGCTCCTAAGACTTATACATCCTCACAGGGGTCACAGCAACTGGCTCGCCTTGGGAATCATGTTCACAAGTGCCAGTTACTTCTTTCCATCTCAGTGAATTGTATCATTGAAAACCTCATTAAGCAGCAACACTAGAGAGCTCAGTGTTTATTCTGCTCAACTCCTCTTGGTTTGTTATCAAGCTGTGACAGTTTCCATTTGCACGTGTTAGATACCGTTTCTATTTCCACTCTGCTCTCCCTCCTTCTCTTCCTCATTGCAAACATGACAGAGTGCGTCACCAGCCGCTGATTTGCAATTTCGTGCACCTCCAGCAAACAGCTGATGTTTAAAAGAATGAGTTAGCTTGATGGTTTGAGCTGCACTGCAGCAAAATCATTTTAAGAAGTGCCCTAAAACACAAAACAGAATGTGGGGAGGAATTTCAGCATTTGCATGAAAGGCGTTCCAGATTCTTAAAATGACATCAAAAGGACTTTAATGCAAATGCAAGGTGCTGTCAGGTTACTCTGTGGCTGTGTGTATCTCAGTGGGCAGAGCGTGACTCTAATACTTTCCATGGGTGAAAACTAAATTGTCTGTGCAGCTTAGTAAGAAACAGGAGATTGATACAAACACCGAGTTGAAACTGCAAGTAACACAATCAACAAATCAGTGACAGACAATTCATTTATGGAGATGAACAGACCAGGAGGTCCATGCAATTCACTTTACCATCCAATCAATAACAGCATTTCCGCTATATTTTCTGGTAAGTGCAAAATGCATGAGAAGTTTACAGCCATTCATAATTCACAGTTTTCTATGATTTATAATTACACCTAGTTTAATGGTAAAGACGCACCAGCAGCAGACAGGCTGTGTGACAGTGACAGTGCCCGGGCCAGCTTTTCACTAGTCACTGTGGTCACGTCAATGCATACAAACTACTGTGTAAAGTAGCTCTCTCACTGACAAACATCGTTATTAAGCAGCTAAAACTTTACTGACTAGGTGTCATTCACAAAAGTTCCAGATTTTCTTTTCACCTTTTCATTTTGTCATCTGTCCCTTTCTTTGCTTTGCTGCTGTGTCATCTGTATCCCACCATATTTTCATCATGGCTGCACAGAAAACAAGTAAATGGTTTGTGTTTGGATCATTGCCGCATTCAGATTGTCTTTGCCACAACTTTCGTAAGAAAGAGAACATTGTGCTGACAAATTTGCAGCCTTACAACTAGTTGGACTTTCTCCTGTTCTTTGTCTTATGCAAGAGTGAACAGTTGATGGGACAAAATATGCAACCACCAACATGGACATTGGCAAACTGTGATGGGCAGTTTTTACTGTTCCCTTGAAATGTTTCGGAATAACTAATAATTGACAATAGTCAGATTGACAATGAAAATATCTGCACACAGGAAAGTCGACAGGTGTGGAGGATCAAAAACTTGACAGTGAAGAGACCAAAGAAACCAACACACTGTTGATTTTATACTTCTTTTTTTTACACAAATAACGACACCGTGTGGGAGTCTTCTCACAATAATAAATGGCACTGAAGAAAGGTTAAGGAATCACCCAAATGATCTCACAGAAACCATGAACTGTACTGAGTAGTAGCAGTTATCAGTTGCTGACTAGATGCCGTCTGGATGCTAATTATAGCGATGTAACATTATAAAAAACAAAAAAAATACACAATTTGCCTGTGTAATACAGTGCCATCTCACATGGAACACAGTTGCTCAGCACAGGCCAAGTGAACAAGATGCACACAGCGTGGGTGTGGCGTCATACAGCTGGAGGAACACAACCTGCAAACACCTGTTACAGTAAAGTGCTTTGGTTAAAAGTATGTTATGTGGATTTGATTATGTTGGCCAGTTTGATGCCACACAACCACACATCCTTACACACCTATGGCAAAATAGAACCACAGCCTTCTATTTGTGAGTGTGTCTACAGCACTACCCCTCACTGTTTGGAGTCATAAATATTCATTTAGCATCTATCAGCCTTTAGGGATTGATTTCAGTACTATGGATAAAATGCAGAACTCAAAGCTACACAACTGCCGCGTTAAGTCCATTACATACTGTAAAGTACTAGGTATTGCCCACAGGAGACTAATGGCTTTTTATCAAGGATCCCTGGAGGACTGCAGCCCTCCACCTCCAACAGCACAGCTTCCATTAACGCAAGGCAGGTTCAGTTCAAGAGCACATTTTCCAAAATACACCTGCTTTGAAAGTAAAATGAGTGACACTAGTGAGACAAACAAGCCTTGCTTTTGCTCTTTTATTTTCACAGGCAGCCACCTTCAAGACCCAAGTTCTGGTTGTAACAAAAGGCTTCTCTGTGTTGTTGTTCTAATCAACACAGTTGACACAATTGTTTTTTTGAGTCTTAACAATAAAGCTGTTAAATGTCACACAAATTAAGTAGATTTTTCAAAAGAGCTGGAAAATGTGCGGAAATGCTATGAAACCAAATGGTAGTGCTGGAAAGGAAAATTATGTCCAACGGCATCTAGGTTCTAGTTTCCAACATGCTGCCTCAATACAAGGTCATCAAATTCAACGCCCTTGTTAAAGCAGAACTACACACAGCCTCATCATTAAACAGCTGCTTTCAAGTGAGTCACATTTACATTTCAATCTAGTTCATTAACCAGAGACACTGTAATCCACCTCATGTTCTAACAGAAACAGATCAGCATTAACTGTACAGCACACAGTCCAAAATAATAGGTCTAGTGTTTGCACTGCTGCCAAACAAAGCTCACAACACAGCAAAGCTGTAGTCAGGCCACGGCTGCAGTAAGGCACCTTGAACAATAAAGGTGAGAAAAACTTATTCTGGCGGAAGCAGAAAAAAGACTTCATGTGGTTTACTGCAGCAGAACAGACATTTGAAGAGGCCTGAAATACTGCACCTTCATATAGGACACAGCAGGTTCAGTCTGTTCAGTTTTATTTTATTAAAATCAAAGCTGCGGAAGCTCAACATCAGAAAAAATGGCAACATGTGCTTTCATTTTTATTTTCACCTATGACTATAAAGTATATGCTTTATGCCTCTTTCCCCACACAATTCTATATGTCTATATATGTCTACTGTTATTCTGCAGCTGCAAGTTTTATGGCAAATTGCTTCTGCTTTTAGCTAATTTCATTGATTTCTATTTTTACTTTTAGTGTTTGCCTGTAATAGGGGTGTGTGATTATATATCATCTATGATAATAACTTAATTGGTATCTAAATGTTAGGGGGTAGGACTAGATAAGTCTAACTTCTTCCTACTCCGTTCAAGCATGTACTAGGTATAAGCAAATTGAAAATATATTGTGGATATGTGTGGTTACATACTGACTGTTGTTACATGTTTGAAAGAATAAATAAATCAAATCAAATGATGTGTGAGGTGGCATTATCGAGTGTGTCACTCGCTTTACAAAAATAAAAACACACTTTGAGAGTCCACATGCAAGTAGGACAGACTACTGTGCGTGCACATTCAGAGTGCACACACTGTTTTATGGCAATCATAGTGTTAGTTGCTATTCTGTTTATACACCGTTTCCCTCCATGTTGTAGTCCTGGCTAGGTGTCTGACCTCGACAGGATTCACCATTTAAATAAGATTCAATTAAAAATAAAAAGATGCCATACTGTGGCAGCTATGGTCACCATTAGAACAGCAGTACAAGAAGTCACAGCACCCCCACCCTCTCTGCCTAAGCACCACTTTCCCCTGCCACCATTACTGAGAAAGACCTTGATTTTGTTTTCAGTTGTGTGAGGCTGAACCCAGCAGCGTCCAATCTATCCTCCACTTTACCCCCTACCTCTGTCACCACCTCTCCGCCTTTACTGTGCTGGCTGTGGTCTCGCAATTAGACCCCCATTTAGCAACTGAAAAAAATAAAGGTGTCGGCTGATGAAACAAAGGACTGACCTGTGAAACTGTTAAAAACCTGACATGTGGGTTGTGTCAGATCATGAATTGTCATGTATGATTAAGTACTATTATTTAAATTTGAGACCTGCTAATTACATACTTGCCAATAATTACAGCAAGATCCCACAAGTCTGTTTATTAATGTCACATTGGCAAGAATTGAACTTTTTTCAAATCGTGCATGTCTCATTCTAAAAAAAAACTCAATTTAACTGTCAACATTTCTGTCAGAACTGCGTGAATCCACAAGAATCAGCATTATCTTTATAAATGTCAGCATTAACCACATCAGCCAAAATCACATCCCTTCTGTTCTTGTGCCAACAATAGCACATTTGAGTATTTCTAATTATGCTCTATGTCAGAGTGCTTCCACACATTAAAGACATACAGGACTGTGCAAAAGTCTTAGGTCACAGATTTGCTGTTTTAGCAATGTTATGATGACTACATATATTGATTTATCAGAATACAACTAGAAAATACCAGAAATATTTACACAGTAAAAAAAAGAAAAAAAAAAGACAGAAAAAAGCAAGAAACAAACTGGATACTCAAGATGTGGTATTCAAGCTGTTCTAAAGAAATATCGGAGAGGTCAAGAACAAATACAGGAGTGGAAGACCAAGAAAACTGTCAGAATCTGATGAAAAGGTTCTCAGACTTTCTTGTTTGAGAGACCTGAAGAAACCCGGCAAGGATCTGGATCAGCATCTGCCAGCTTCACCTTGATGCCAATTTGGTCCAAAGAAGCGTGATCAGGAACGGCCTTTGTGGAAGGACAGCAGCCAAGAAATCACTTTTTCAGAAGGGGACTGGGAGAAAAGGCTCAGATATGTAAAAGCTTGCAAACGCTGGCATGACAATTAGCAGAGAAGAGGTCCAATCATTGACAGTATGTGAGAATACGAGTCGGAGCTAGGGGAAAGGATGAGTGCAGCAGCCTTCAGTGAAACATGGTGGAGGGTCTGTCATGGTTTCAAGACTTCAAGAAGGAAAAGGGAAGTCACACTAAATACTGACTTTGGACTGTAGGAGCCATTTGGCTCTGAAAATGCTTTTTTATTATCATGCACATACATTGGAGTAAATTAAGTTTTCCCACTTACAGAGAATGGACAGTTCTGTAATGTTCATCGTAGGTACACCTCAACTGTGAGAGACAGAATCTACCAAAAATTCCAGTAAATCACATTGTTAGATTTTTAAATAATTTATTTCCATTTTATTGCATGAAATAAGTATTTGATCACCTACCAACCAGCAAGAATTCTGGCTCTCACAGACCTGTTAGTTTGTCTTTAAGAAGCCCTCCTATCCTCCACTCATTGCTTGTATTAATTGCACCTGTTTGAACTCGTTACCTGTATAAAAGACACCTGTCCACACAATCTATCAGACTCCAACTTCTCCGTTATGGGCAAGACCAAAGAGCTGTCTAAGGACACTCGGGACAAAATTGTAGACCTGCACAAGGCTGGGATGGGCTACAGGACAATAGGCAAACAGCTTGGTGAGAAGGCAACAACTGTTGGCGCAATTATGAGAAAATGGAAGAAATTTAAGATGACTGTCAATCTCCCTCAGACTGGGGCTCCATGCAAGATCTCGTCTCGTGGAGTATTAATGATCCTGAGAAAGGTGAGGGATCAGCCTAGAACTACACAGGAGGACCTGGTCAGTGACCTGAAGAGAGCTGGGACTGCAGTCTCAACGGTTACCATTAGTAACACACTACACCGTCATGGCTTAAAATCCTGCAGCGCACGCAAAGTCCCTCTGCTCAAGCCAGCACATGTCCAGGCCCGTCTGAAGTTTGCCAAAGACCATCTGGATGATCCAGAGGAGGCATGGGAGAAGGTCATGTGGTCAGATGAGACCAAAACAGAACTTTTTGGTATAAACTCCACTCGACGTGTTTGGAGGAAGAAGAAGGATGAGT
>NW_018127944.1:711875-735224 GCF_001952655.1 Monopterus albus | reverse complement strand
TAGCCAGTCTCCAGACCTGAACCCTGTAGCGTGGGTTCAGAGCTGAAACTCCGTGTTGCCCAGCGACAGCCCCAAAACCTGAAAGATCTGGAGAAGACCTGTATGGAGGAGTGGGCCAAAATCCCTGCTGCAGTGTGTGCAAACCTGGTCAACAACTACAGGAAACGTCTGACCTCTGTAATTGTAAACAAAGGTTTCGGTACCAAATATTAAGTTCTATTTTTCTATTGTATCAAATACTTATTTCATGCAACAAAATGGAAATAAATTATTTAAAAATATAACAATGTGATATTCTGTAATATTTTGGTAGATTCTGTCTCTCACTGTTGAGGTGTACCTACGATGAAAATTACAGATCTGTCCATTCTTTGTAAGTGGGAAAACTTGACAAATCAGCGGTGTATTTGCCCCACTGTATAGCCAGTATTTTCTGGATATTTTTAATAACAAGCAAGAAATACATATAAATTATCATTACAGCCTTCCTAAAACAGCAAAAACATAGGTGGCCTAAGACTTTTGCACAGCACTATACATATAAACAAAAAGCTCATAATACTGAAAAGACAAACTATTTAAGTGTTGTGTGAGCTATTAGTTACCTACTAGCTCTTAAAAAGCAGAATAATTTCTCCTTGGCGGTGGTAGCTCAGGAGGTAGCGCTGTTGTCCTCTAACCAGAAGGTCAGCAGTTTGATTCCCATTCTCCCCAGTCCACATGTCGAAGTGTGCCTGGGCAAGACACTAAACCCAAAAGAGCGGCACCTCGCAGGGACACTGCTGCCGTTGGTATGTGTGTGTGAGTTGGTGCCAGAGATGGCTGCCTTGGTTCTGTACCGGAGACAAATTCTTGGGTGTGTAACATACTTGGCCAATAAAAGTGATTAAATGAATTCATAATTTTCTATCAGTCATTTAGTGAGAAAATACAGTATGTCATCATTTCCAAACAGTCACATCTCCAGTTGGAGGGATGCTCTTAAAATGTAAAGCAGCTGCGAGCATGTGACCCTTCAGTAAAATGGGGCCGGACACTTTGTTCATGCCCACCTGCTTCTTTGCACAGATTTACAGGGGATGAGTGAGTTTTTAGTTGTGTTTGGGGTTTATCTGTTTTCATTTGTGCATCTGATCAAGCAGAGTGGAAAGGTGTCCCCTGAAGGATGTCACCTGAATATAATTATTTTTCCTCACTAATAAGCAAAGCACCAGAATTAAGTCTAACTGAATACACCTCTGTATTGGCAGAGTGATGGCAACTACAGACTTTCATGAAGAGCTAACAGACACATACACACACGAGGTCTGGTATTGTAGAATATTAAAACCCGAGACTATACTGTATTATGTTTCTTGTCATTTTACATCTTTCTGTGAAAAAAGAAAACACTTCAACTTTTAACATGGACGTCAGACACATCACATGTTCTGAAAACACTGTGAAAATGGTTTTTATCTAAAAACTTTCTTCATCAGTGCCCAGGGGGAAACTGTGGAGCTCTAAAAGAGTGAACCCTCCACAAAGAGAATACAACCTTGACAGTGAGTATTTATGGCATGATTTGAAGTTTAAAAAGAAGACTGACTTAAGTTGGAGCTGAATTCTGTGTTTAAAAAGAATTTTAGACACCAAGGTTACATAAAACCATTGTTCAGGCAGCATTCCAATGATCAGATTTCAACATGTACTGTAGCTAAGGACATACTTCACATGAAAATATATACAGTAAGTACAGCCAAGTCTGACAGGTGTCTCATTGTTGTACAGGTATTTTGTGAAAGACCATATTATTTGATTTATTAATATAGTGATATGATGATGGCACTCGGTGTGAACGTTACAGGGATAAAGTCAAAGAATCATCAAAGTTATTGCAGTCATCTTTAGGGGAACACAAATTCAAACTTTCAAGGCAGATGACCCAAAAGCTGTCAGGATATTTCAATAATAAAAATGTTAGCCTGCTGACACTAGAGGAAAGGTCAGGGTATGACCAAAGTCATTAGAATTTATCCTCTAGAAACCTTGAGCATGTGTAGCAAATGTCAAGGCCATCCATTGATCACTGTCTGGTTTGGTTCGGCAACCAAACACGACAGGAATAGAAGCCAATGGACAGTTCGGCCTGCCCTCCATGAAGGACCTGTACACCTCATGGGTCAAGAGGAGGGCAGAGAAGGTTTCTGCAGACCCCTCACACCCTGGTCATAAACTGCTTGAAGTCCTCCCTTCTGGACAGCGCTACAGGACACTGTACGCCAAAACAACCAGACACAACGACAGTGTCTTCCCACGTGCCATCACTCTGAGTTAACAGTTAATCCAGAACTGTATGACTGGATCAACACTCACCACAGTACAATACACTGTAAATATAACTACTGTATACATTAATATGAAGCTCTTCTGTCACAACATATACATATATATTTATTATGGCTGTCAAAGTTAATAATAGGTTAATGCAAATTCCTTCTAACATCAGAAATTTTTTTGGACATGTGATTAACACAAACGCATTCAGTGATTATGACCCTCGGCGCGCCCTGTAGTTTGGGAAATCAGGAAGCGATGCAGCAGCAGAAATGGACAAAGAAAAGGGTCTTTTGAATGGCAAGTTCAGCCAGATGGTTCTCTCGACAAGACCAAAGTTATTTGCACTTACTGCCACATGAGTACGTCAAGTCTCAAATACCACTTAATGGCCAAGAACACAGCTGGTGCAGAGCACCATCGCCCCTCTCCAAAGGCAGACCACCCTGGATAGTTTGCAATGGAGAAGCCTGAACAACAAGCAACAAACTTTCAACAGCGATAGTTGTTATAAACTAAATGTAGTAGAGTAAAAAGTACAACATTTGCCTCTAAAAAGTCGTGAAGTCAAAGTATAAAGTAACATAAAATGAAAATCCTCAATAAAGTACAGATACCTCAAAATCATACTTAAGTACAGTACTTGAGTAAATGTGCTTAGTCACCAGTGCTTGGAACAAATTTTTAAAAATGTGCAATTAATTTGTGATTAATCACGAGCTAACTAAGGACAATCATATGATCAATCATGGTTAAATATTTTAATCGATTGACAGCACTACTATTTAAAAATACATTGAATTTCTTTTTTTCCTATTTGATTACACATTTTCCTGTTTTGGATGTACACATTTTTATTTTCTTGTTGCTTTACAAAATACACAGAGAGCCTCTGTACCAGAGTCAAATTCCTTATGTGTTTAAACATAGTTGGCCAATAAAGCCGTTTCTGATTCTGTTTAAATTGTTATTGCAGTCTGGACCAAAGTGGTGGACTGAAAAACTGTCATCTTTAAAGTCATCTTTAAAGCCATCCAAACCGAACAAATACATGAAGTCGCCTGTAGCACTCCTGCTGTGCAAACATCCACTCCGAAGATATAACTGGCCTCTTACGGCAGCAGATGAATTATGAGAGTTGTGCATACGGTAATGAATAACCATTTTATTATATATCTAAGAACTTTAATAACTATTGACAAAAACTGCAGTTAGCTCACTCTGTGCTCAGCCAACAATTACCAAACAAATTACACTCTGATTCCAAGCAGCACAGATGTTTGTTGTCCATTGAGAGTGCAGATGATTCCTATTGGAAAAATGTCACAGAAATTGAGGGAAAGCCTCATTATCAGCTTGGTTTATTTGTTTTCAGCTTGTTCCCATTATTTGAAACAGCATTTTAGATGAGCCAAGGACTCTGCCATGGCTCCGTGGTCAGCAGAACGCTGTCCTTGGTATTGTCATGGGAAGCAGCGTATTTGGCCTTCATACTCTTATGAACCTCCCGCCCCACCTGTGTGAAACTTTCCTATCTGAACTCACAATGAGGCTAAGCTAGGAGTCAATCAGCTGTAAGGGCTAAAATGTGCTTCTGAAGGGCTGCTGGTGAACCTCTGCATCCTGCCAATTTAACATTTTCACAACTTTGTGCACTCATCAGCTTCTGAATTCGCTTCGAGCTAATGCAACTATAAGATGCCAGTATGTCGGTCAGGTTCTGACTAGTACTACAGGACAGAACACTTGGAGTGGAGCTTGCACAGGAGGTGGCTCTTGCACCCAAATATTATTCCCTGACATCTTATAAAAATTGCCTCATTTCTTGTGAAAGTAAAACCACACATCAGTTAAATGACAGTGCGAGAATTTGAATTTGAATAGTCAGAATATCTTAATTTAACTCGCACTGCCGACCTCTCGTCTTAAAGGGTCCTCATTTATTATTCTTTTCCAACATACGACTATGTTTCCTGCCTTCATTTATGCAGCTTTCTGAGAGGGCTTTATGGTGGCTATTATATAGCACTGACACTCCTATTTCAGTGGTTCACTATTCTACCTATAAACTGAGCTCCATTAAGCCCAATAAAGCAAGTACTTTATGATCCATCATTGCTCTCTTTCTATTTTTGGCCTCTGAGCATCACTCCAATAAAACTGTGCATGTGAATCAGGAAGCGGAACAGCAGTTAATGCTGCTGTTTAATGTATGGATGGGTCACAGAGGTCACAGAAATGTTGAGGTGCTGATAGTAGTGCGGGGGGAGAGAGGTGATGGAGTCGCTGATGCTTCATATCAGAGGCATAATTCATGCATAGGAAAAAAAAAAAAACCTGTGACATCTGCCTCTGGTAGCGATTGCTGTAGATGTTTTCACCACTTCCATTGAGCACTGTTTCTCACCCAAAACACATCTCAGAGACATAAGAATAACAACTTTTGATTGATATTCTGGGTGAGGTGGTGCTTACTGCCAAAATTGCAAGTCTAAACAAAAATGTGGTCCATTGAAATTCTGATTCAGGCATGCCCTAGTTTTTCCTCATATACATTTATATTGTTTGGGGCGGGGCTTGGGAATGGGGACTTATCATAAAAGATATTATCTTAGAAGCAAGAGTATGTGGGGCAAGTACCTTCTTCTTTTCTTTAGCACTATGATATTTCTGGCTGCTAAGAGAGACAGGCGATCTAGATCACTCTGCCCTGTAATCAGCTTTGTGTTTGCAGTGCAGACAGCAGCACAAGTGACGAAGTCCCACTATACGGCAAAGAAACTGATACATTCCCTGGGAAGATTTGTGGTATCACGCAGAGAAAATGACAATATAGGTAATTCTCTGTGCTGGACTCATTTTGTGCTGTTATCATGAAAGGAAAGGAAGCTGGATCAATGCTGTTTTCACTACTTTAACTGCATATCTGATCATATTTAATTTTACTGACGTGATTTTGCAAAAGATGCCAAAATTGAATGAGGAGCTCAAAGGGCAGCGGTGCATAACAGGCTTATGTGTTCATGTCTTGAGATTCATTGTGACTCACAATGTGTAGTGAAGACTTTGTGAAGATGAAACACTGGGAGATATTACTTTTGTTTCCTTTTTTGGACTAAAAAAACTTGCCAATGAACCTCAATTATTTTCAAATGCTGATTCATCAGACAATCATTAGACAGGGCATATGATGCGTCTCCTAGGCATTCATTCTAAACCAGTCACACACTTGCCATCAGATGTATGCTGAACCACCTGTTCGACCAGGGATGCACATAGAGAATCAGTTCATCACCAGCATTGGTCTTTCCTAAAGACAACAATGCACTAGAAATGAAACTGAGCTTGCAGAAAATCAAACTGCTGCTGAACTGCTTTCACACACAGGGCTGCAAGCAAATATCTGTATACTCACTGCAACTTCACGTCTGTTCATTTAGTGACACTCCATGACTCCCTTGCCAGATGGGGTTGTTTGCAAACTGCAGCTAGAAGGAGAGAGAGAGAGATTAGATTTAGACAAATAACAGTGAAGCTGATGAGGATATCTTGGTGATTCAGACCTGCAAAATACAAGTTTAATATTAGACTGAAAGGATGAGCACAGGTAAAAACATTTTTAGTGAACAAATTAAGCTGTAATGGACTGGTATAGGGGCCCCAAAGTTACATGTCAATAAGCCAGTTGTATAGTACACCACCTGCCAAGTTGCATAGTAAGAGATCAAAGCCAGGTCATTTTGCCAACATGTCAGTTTTGAGTTCACTCATATTGTTCCTGCCATTCACCAACTGTTTTCCATTTCCCAGGTTTCTGACCTGCGTTCCTAACACAGCAGTCCAACTGTGCCAGCCAGTGTAATGTTATACAAAGCAGTTACATGTACGTATGTAACTCTTAACTGATTGCATTTCATTATGTCCGATTTATTAACCTATAAAAGGAGAATGATTATGCTACAGTACAATTGGTAGAAATATCTAAACCAATATGGTACAATTAAAATCCTTTTGTTTTTAGCAGACATGCAACTATAAATGGTAGTATCCACTGTATATTAGTTATATATCTTTACTTTCATGCCTTATTGCTGATTCACACCAAAAACATTGTATTCTCAGTATAAAGGATACACATCACTGCATATTTTTTAAACTCACTGGTGTGTGCAATTTATACTTGTGGCTTGATCTGATCTGAGTAGATGGCATCAGCTAACATCGTCAAAGCAGCACTGATACACTGTGAGCGTTTGTTTTGGGTAGGGAGTGAAACTGTAAAGAACAAATTAAATTTGATTCAACTGGCATAACTCAAACCTTGACCAGTTGGGTGACTGACTATTATTCTCTTTCAGTGAAACACATACAAGACATGAATTTGAAAAGAAAGAATTTCTTTTACCTAAGAGCTAAGTGCAGTATATTCACGTCATGAATAACCTTTGTTAAATTCTGATGTGTGGGGGGGGGAAAAAACAATTTTCTGGTGAAAAATGGGGATTGAAATAGTCTTTAGTAAATATTGATCTTCATGTAACTGCAGTGTGAGACGTGGCAGGGTAGGAGGGATCCTGCAGGTGACAATGGTAAAACACTGGAAAGCAAAGTTATTGTTTGCAGCTTGTCCTTTAAACCTGCAACACCTTTCACCTCAATATGCAACTGACAGTTTACTATGGTGGTAAACTCCTCATAATCACCCATTAATATGTACTGAGCCATTTAAAAATACTGTCAAGATTACAAATGTGTAAAAACCCATTTATACGTCTCATGAAGGCCACAAATGTGCGTCCAGCAATCTATGAATAAAATCAAGATTCTTTAAAATGCATTTACAGTTAGATGTACATGCACCTGATGCACATGGTTTACCTTAGGCTTGCATGCAAGGAGTATTTTCTTGCTCTCAGATCCACAAATGTATAAAACATTTAAGGACATTTTTACACATTTGTAAAGATTGATTTTACTTGTAGATTGCAGGACACACACTTGTGGCCTCTAGGAGACATGAAAAAATGGTTTTTGCACATTTGTAATCTTGACAGTATTTGTAAATATACATTTGTGGCTAGTTATGGGAGGATTTGACCCCCATAGTTTTCTCTATACCTTCCCTTCCCCAAAGTGTGATTATCTAAACTCTACTACATGTTGCTTGGCCCAGTGTAAATTTAATTACAATTTAAATCACATTTTAATAACACTTTACTAAAACACTAATGCTAAAATGCTGTACATGAATAATGCTGCTCCTTTATTCCAGCACCTTCTACAATACGGATAATCAAATGTTGAGAATGCTCTTTGTTGCCTAGGACATGTAGCTCATGTATCTAGCATCAGGTGCATCTTTACAAACCTTTTACAGGATTATCTTTTTAAAACAAATCAGCTGGAAACATTAAATCATCAGAAAACCAGGGATTCAACCTACTCTTGAAGCTAACATTAGCTTAATTAGTTTAAAACTACAGCTGATAAAATCTGCCAGTGACAGTTATTTCAACTGACAACCACCAGTCAGAAATGAGAAGCTGGCTTTTGTTCATTTCTAGGAGAAATCAAAAACCTGTTACTTCAAAATTTCCTAGAAAGGTTTTGTTGTAAACCAGCAACTTCATTAGAAACTGCAAAGTGAATTCGGAGGCACTTCTTGATCTACTGCAATGTGGACTATGCCTCATTTACAAATGGCTTCTGTGAAAAGAATAAATGTACTGTACACACACAGTATGCAGCATTAACTAGCCTATGCATGTTGGGGTGTAGCAAAGGGTAAATTGTGATGTGACTCCAGCTGCATGCAGCTGAGTTCAGCCAACCACAACTCAGTTGCAGCATATCAGGCACACTTGCAGCCTCCTGAGAAGCGGGCAGATCAACGATCAGCTGATTGGAGCAAGTGCAGATACCATCAGAAAAACAATTCTCTTCCTCACAGAGACTGCACAAACATCCCTGTCTGCCTCGTCCATTAAGGTATCAGACGTGTTTAGCACTGAGGCCTGACCCAGTGATGCAGCTTGATTCAATCAAAATGCCACAAAATGAAGCTTCTCATGAGCCACTTCAGGTTGCCTGTCTCTCCCTGTTCCTCAACCTCCGCTAAATACACAGGAAAAGATGTGTAGCTAAAACTGCACAAACCGGTGTCTGGCCAAAACCACACAGCCAGAAAGCATATGCTTCTCAGAAGAATACTACTGTAGGAACTATTTTAGATGACCCACTAGATTTTATAGCAGGCCCCTGAGCCAAAAAACTCACTCCGTGCTTAATTTACTGTGTAAAAATTGCTGCTACGTGGTTGGTTTTATGACAACAAAAAACTGTATGTGGCTCAGAAAAGGTCACCTTCAAACATCTTATTCTGAAGAAATGAGACAGGGCTACAGCGTAGAGAGCAGTGAAAACCATGGAAGGCCAAATAAATCAATGCATCCTTCTCTAACATCAGAGCTCACATCGCTGCCTCGGCTCAGTGTGGATCACCCACAGGCAGACGTTTCAGAGGCACGAGCGAATAAGGAATTCAAACACATAGCACTAAAAATAGATGAGGGCAATATCTGAAGTTTGTATGATGAAATGAAACTAAATCCATCTGCCTATCCATGTATCTATCTAAGCAGTTCACAGCCTTCAATGTGCAACTGTCCAAAGGCCACTTTGAGACAGATGAGTGTGAGATGTGCCACCACTGGTGCTCCAGTGATCTGTGGGACAAGCAGCACGGCTACATGGCTGGCAGCCGATGTATCTGAGAGCAGATAGATGATGTATTTCAAAGATGGAACTCAACATGAATCTGGGTTCACAATTGTTGTTCTATTCCATGAGTAGATGTTTCAAAAACGGTGATGTCAGAGCCCATGAGACCTCAATACTGCAACTCCACCAATTTTAAAAACCAAGCTACATTTACAGATTTTGGGAATTACTACTTCATACAGTATGTGAAAAAAGTTGAATAACGTTTTTGGTGGTTCTAGAGGAAGCAGCGAAAAAGTCAATAAATTGCCTTAAATCACTTGAGGTAAGTCACCAAGGCAGAAGACTATACCAGCTCCCTTATTTTATTGTTTCCCAGTCCTTGAGCCTCACTTGAAATAGAAATCATTCCAGTCTGCCATGATGAAGGACGTCCCAAAGCTCTTATTTCTGCTCTGAAGAGTGAGAAGACTCCCCATATACGTTTGAAAATCTTCAACCAAACTGTGAGTGGTCAAGCAGGACTGTGGGTAAAATAGGCACCTGGTTTTAAAAATACTGTGTGGAAAACCAGAGACCATGCATCTGGTTCTGCTGCATCTCAAGCAATCAAAAAAAAATAAATAAATAAAAAAATCAAATTTAAATGTTTCTGAAAACTTTTGCCAACCTTGGAAACAAAACACTGGCTCATGGCTTTAACAGTTAGCAAATACAAATATTTATTTCTATTGAGGATGAGACTGTGTAATTCTCTGTAAAAATGTCAGTCCTCTGTTAAAGTATTCTCCATGACAAAGAGGGAGCAGCATACTGTAAGTACTGTTAGATCTGTCATGCCCAGTGCCTTCTGGGAGGCACTGATTTTGTGAGGAAGTGTCAGAGTTGAGTCTTGCAGTGGACCCGGTGTCCTTCAACCTGCCTCGCCTAGTTTACTTGCAACAGTCTCCAGAGACCAAGTGTGATCTTGTTTCGCTCTGCGACGGGCTGCGCGTGGAGGCAAAGAAAGTAATAGAGTAAAATTGAAAGTGAGAATTGTTCTCACATTTCTGGTGACTGATGAGGGGGCACGGTGAGGTCTGAATGATTCAGAGGACCTGGATCCTGGGACGTATTTGGGATCAAGTATTTTGAAGTGGTGTGGTAGGAGATGGGTGGCCCCAGTGAACTGTTGCCAGGGAGCCAGACAAAAACAAAATCACAACAGCCACCATAAATGTTTTTTAACACTGCATATTTTTCAACCACTGGATCTGCAGGGTGTTCTGGAAATATCTTGATATAACATGATGTGGCCATAAGAATAGGACAGAAACATGCAATGCTATGAATCTGATGAGTGTCACGATCCGCTGTCCTCTCTGTCCTCTCTTGGTACTTGCTCTCTAAACGCCATATTGTGAAGCAGAAATGACATAAAAGCTGCCTTAAAAACAGAAAGAGCAGTATTCCCTGGGACTCTTCTTCATGGGCTGAGTGAAACGTCACCAAATGAAGAATGGCAGCGATATCCAGCCAGAGGACAGCTTCCTCACTCTCCCTGGTTTTTTTCTTGAGCTCAATAAATCACCTCAAGGTTCCTCAGTGATGCTCTGTGTGGCAGTGGAGGGGGATTTATCATTCTCAGATAAAGGCTCGGTCCTCACTCGCTTTCACCCTCGACCGGGAATTTATGAGGACTGGTGGCACTGTGTGTGCAGCCTACCCAGTTACACAACAGGAGTGCAAAAGGCTGCACACAGGACAATGCCATTGTGTTCACGCTATTAATTTCTCTCCTCAGGATGTCATTCAGATACATGACAAATGGTGCTTTACGCAGTCATTTGAAACAGTGCAAAGGAATCTGCAGCAAAGGGACAACTGGTGTCGCTGTGGTTTACAGCACTTCACTAAGTTTCTCAATAGTGCAACTGATAAAGTTTACATCTTATGGCAGCAGTGTAAATCAGTTTACGGGGAACACAAATGACCTCCAAATGCCCTTAATTGATTACTGAGGGCAAACAATAATTAACATTTTTCATGAAGTCTCAAGCTAACACAAGTCTTCCTTTAATTACATCAAACACTGAGCCATGCTTCACGTCCAGACGACCCAGATGAGCTCATAAATCCACATCACTATTACAGTTTCAGTCTAACCTTGTCACTTGAGCTTTGCCTTGTCTGCCTGTCATATGCAGTGTAAACAAATGCCAGCTGTGTACATAATTACCTATTTACAGCCAAATCAACATCTGTCAGCGCTATTAGAGCAGTGAGTGAAATACATAAAGAGTTAAATTTGTTCAGAAACATTCAGCTCAGTGCAACTATGTAAACAAAGTCAGATGTATGAAATAAGTCTTTTCATTTCTGTTCAGCTCTTAAACTGGAGGACTGTTTGTTTGAGGGAAAAAACCCACTATGGTTTCTCCTTACTGTCAATAAATCCCATGAAAAGACAGACCTCTTAAAAAAAAAACTAATAAAAACATCAATGAGCTGCACCAGTGCATTGAGTGACATGTTTTTTCCATTACACTAAACCTGGGGACTGTATTTTATTTTGAGTCAATCCCACATGCACCGTCCTGCTCGTGCTTGTACCAATGTGTATTAACCCACAGCTGAAAATAGTCCCCAACAAACATACTGCTGACTCTGAACTACAGTGCCTGACTGGTTAAAGAAAGGACTGAGCATTTTGAAACAATGAAATAACATATTTGATTTAAAAATTTTGGCTTTTCAGTAAGAACACGTTTTTGGATTTAGTCACTTCATGGAGTTTGTTAAATAGAGATATCACCTCACCCTTCAAGCGAAGGTAACTCCAGCTGTTACAAGTATTAAAATATTGATTGCTTGTGATGCTGCTAATGCTATAAAAACGGTGTTCTATTCATTCCAGAAGTATGAGAAAACCCTCCCTAACCTGCAGCTCACTCTTATAAAGTGGAACGCTGCTGAGAAGCAGCTTGATGCTACATTCATTTGTGCTGTTTAAGGTAATGATCGATGAGTTTTAAGAAACATTCCCAAAATACATCCATACTTTTGGCATAAAAACCATCATTTACAACATAATTAGATTTTTCCTTTGTTGTTTTTTCTTTTCTGTTAATGAAGGATCATTTGCCACAGACCATCAACTGTATGCTCCTGCGGCCTCTTCATATCATCTGCTATCGAATTCTTGAAAATAAAGACATTCCCTGCTCATTAGCTGATGTCCTGAGGCACAGCTGTCTCTATTTTTGCTCGGGAAGCTTTAGTTGTTGACCTCCGGGTGCCTTAGCCACCCCTCTCTTTTTACTCTCTTCTCATTCTTCACATACTCAGTTCATCCCTCGATTCCTTTGCATCGCCTCCAGGCAGACTGTATCACTCAGAAATGTCTGTTCATGGCACAACGTATTGAACGAAGCTGCATCCTCATTAGGTAATACTGGTAAAGGTAATAGTGCTCTCAAGCTCTAGCTCCATATTAGCCTCTCTGGTTTAATGTATCTAGCTCACATGTGGAAAGAATTATGTTCCTGTATAAGTCCAAAGGAAGAAATGCACTGTTTTCCAAATTATTATACAAGTGACATATCAGTATGATTACAAAAAAAAAACACCTTAGCTTTTGGGTGTTCTATAAAAGTTTTCACTCATTTTATTGCTCACATATTGTCAGACAACTGGTATGCGTTTCAGACAGGGTTGTTAATTTGTCTGCCACATGATTGTAATTGAAAAGAAACCTACTTAAAGAGGCTGTTCCACATTATTAAGCAAATCAGAACCATCTAAAGACTGGAGTGATTCAAAAAACAGAAGAATCTGAAGGTGAAGGTGAAGGCTTATTAAGGAAAGTTCCCATCTAACAAATTAATAGTATTAATGGATGGCTATTAAAAAAACATTGACAGCAAACAGGTATTTGAAGCTGCTAGCGTGTCTGGAGTCTCAAGAACCTCTTGATGCGGGATCAAATGCGCTTTGTGCTGCATTTTGGCCACTCCTAACCCGAGCTCGGGCTCAAAAAGAAGACAAATTTTCAAGAAGTTTTATTGACGAATGAATCCCGTGATACACTGGATGGTCCAGATGGATGGAGGTCCGGATGGCTAGTGAACAGCTGTTCCAGCAAGACTGCGACATCAGCAAGGAGGAGGCGGAGCGATGATCTGGGCTGGAATACTGACAAGTGAGATGACGGGTACCTTGGGGGTACCTGAGGGTGTCAAAATGGCATTTGCAAGATATGTGGAATTCCTAACTGACCATAAAAGGAAGAATCTTGCCTTCAGGAATTAAATTACTCTCACACAGGACAACGCACACTCCCGTGCCGCAGAAAAAACACCAATGACTCTTTGGTTGCTGCATAATAAAGAGTCTTGTGACATCAACCTGATTGAGAACCTATGGAGCACCTTAAAAGGAAGATGTATAAGGGTGAGTGGAAGTCTGGGAGGCAATAGCATCCTCAGATGCAACACAGGAAGGAACTGTATGAATTTAAAGGTTCAGTGGATGAGAGAGTTGTTCAAGGTATGTCAAAGAAACACAAGAGACTTCTGTTTTCAGTTCATTAGGATCCAATGAGTTATTTAAATCTGCGTTCTGCACAATAATTTGGAACAATGTATTTTGTGAGTTCGTTTTTTGTTATTATTGTAAAAATCTGTCATTAACAGTAGTTTGTAATCACATCTTTACCTTAATACTGTTGAGGATAAAAAAAAAAAATTCCTTCATTGTGCTGACCATTCAGGAAAAACAAACATGGCACTTGCATAATAATTCAGGACAGAGTGTTAACTCCAGCTCCTGGGATGTGTGATCGCTGCTGTCACCACTGTCTCCCCTCTGATTCGTTCAGCTAAAATGCTTCATTTTCCATTCCACTCTTATTGTTATGACAGTGGGGTGTTTGTTTTCAGCTGACTCAGGTTACTCATTGAGTCATATCTGTTTAGTCACTGTAGGTCCAGAGGACCTTGCACCACATCTCCTGATCAAAGGGGCTTGACCATCAGCAAAACAGTAACTTTGGCCGACTCCAGCAGGCTGACAAAAGGCAGACAGATCTACATAAACTCGTACTGACAGTTCTCTGAGCAAAGATACACTAGGTGAACTGTGATCATAATGTATGGCTTTTTTTTTTTTTTTTTTTTTTTAGAAATGTCAAGTCCCAGCTTTTGCTTCTCTTAATTACCTTTAGTTTTAATACTACAAGACAGTTCAGTCAAATTTCAACTCGAGTCTGATGTGAACTCTCAGATGAAATAAAATCCAGGAGCAGGAGTCAACAAAAAATTCCCCAACATCCAGATTAGGATGTGGCATGTGTGTCTCATGGAACTCTGCCGTATGACATTTACCCTTCTAACACTCTCATGTAGCCTAATGTCAACTCCAAGGCATCAGCTGGAGCCTGAGATGCTAGAATATTCCATGGTGGACTTTGACCAGATTTAAAAGGGCTCTGATGGTGTGATGGCATAAAACAACCCAAAAATGCCAGTACATTGAACAGTTAGGGTTGAAATTAGCCCCTGGTAGTCACTGTGCAGCTCACCTGGAGCACCTGGGAGACCAGCTTTGTCAAGGGCAGTTCAGCAGTGTGACTTGATCAGTAAAGCTCTGATTTTTACAGCTAAGGATTCTGTAAACTGTAATCCAAGGAATTCCATGCACAGTGCAGATGCAAACAGCCAAGTCAGGCAATGCAGAGTGAAGGCTCTTAAAATATGAGCATACACAAACATTTGTTCAGCATGTTGGAAATCTAAAAGGTTGTGAAGAAGAAAACATCAGCAGCTCTGGCACTTGTTTACTGCATCAGATAAAGTGGGGTAGAAATAAGTATCACAGTGTTAGTGCATGCAAATGTATTGCTGACAGGAAATGTCTGCAAAATCCTAAATGAACATGTTACACTGACCATGTGCACAGATATGGAAGTGCTCACTCTTTACATTCCAGGCATTTGAACTAGCAGCTGTCTAACGCTACTGTTCTTAACTTAAGGTTACTTCTGCCCTCACTAAATGACACTATTTGTAGCTACAGTGTGGTCATACCCACTGTCAGCCACAGTAAATGGGAGTATAGTGGCCTGGGGAGGTGATAAAGGCATATAATGGGAGTACTGTAGGAGGCAGAGTGGGGGTATGGGGGTTGTGGGGAGTGCGGGGAGTGCAGACCTGATTCAGCTGAATGAACAGTCAGTGACACAGACACCTGGAAGTGGGTCAAGAGAACACACCTTCACCATGAACCATGCAGACAGTCAGAGCCTATTAATTCAAAACTGCCAATGAGCAAAGCACCAAATGATCATAATACGGGCACTGAAGTCAAGTAATTATAATAGCACATAAAGGTACAGCTTTTTTAAGCCAATTTTGCCTTAAGTACTGACATTAGCTCTGTGTGCCCCCAAGCACATGACAATAATGATAAATCATTCTTCCCCTTGGTAGAGCTCAAAACACTCCTCCTCTGGCAATTCTAAAACAGGCAACAGATTCGGCTGCTAATCCTTTCTATGCGAGGAAGACATACTTATACATATTCATGCACTGCTGCAACCCAACCTGACAGGGGAGCTTATTAAATTCTGTTTTTTTAAAACCACCATGACATTCAAAAGTCTAAATCCTGTCCTAACCTTGTTACCTTGTGTAAATAACAACGATATGGGGGGAATCGTAACACCGCACCCCTCGACACTACCAGCCAAATGAAGACGTGTTTTGGCATTTTCACCTAGGACAATCAGTCAAAGCACAACATGCATAAAAATCAACCAACAAAAACAGCACACGCTCCTCTCAGCAGAGCGGTAAACAGCAAGATAGTGATGTAACAACACTGTGACAATAATACAAATTAATTTTAGAAGCTGGAACACAGCAGGTACGCAGAGACACAAATTCATTTAAAAAAAAAAAACATGACTTGCAAATGAAAGTGGTTTCAAACTGGACTAGACTCTTCTGTCTTGAGGCAGAGGAGACTGTTTTCCTGCCGATCAAAGTTTGAAGGATCTGTTACAAATACTCAGTCAGCAGATATTGAGTTGTGTGTCCCATCAGCTTGTTTTGTGCCAGTATGTTATCAGGCCCCAATTTAGAACCTGATAAAATACAACACACCCTGTAATGAGGAGGCACTACCTGAGGACACTTCATAAATTATGTAAATCTACCACCAAATAAAGTGTTAAAGCTTAACTGAGATAGTATGAGGTTGAGAGCGACTAGGGAACTGTGTGCAGCGGGTGGAAAAAGTGTAAAGAAAGCTGTTTGACATGCCAAGGTGAAAAGTCACAAGAAGAGACTTTTCCACAAATAAATGTCTATGTGCCAGTCTGGAGTGAGTGCTCAGGGCAGAGTAATTAAGCACATTCAACAAGACTTCTGCAGCATTCCTCTGCTCTACAAGGTCAAAGGGCTCTGCAGAGGATCACTTTCAATTCTCCCTGTTCACTGGGGGCTCTAAAATTCAAACACAGTAAGGCCGAGCAGACACTGTACGACTTTTATTGACCATATACGATGTGTTAACTCACACTAGCCATTTAAAATCAGCCCGACCGCACGGCCAGATTACACAGCTTCACCGCTCACACTGTACATTCACTCAGTCAGGCACAATGTGGGTGCTCACACTGGTCGTTTAAACAGAGCAGGTGTGTTCATTGGCAACTCAACTGTTTATAGGTCCCTACACTTTACACAGGCTGTAGGGCTACATTAAACTGATTTTATTAACAGCTAATCAAAACGCTGCAGGAGAAACATTAAAATTGAAGGCATAACAGTGTATTATTAAGTTGAAACTAGAAGTCTTCTAGAAACTGAGGCTCGACCCTGGAGCAGAGTTGGCCCAGTGGGTTGGGTCCCACTGTAAGGCTCCTGAGTCTGTGTGTAAATGTGTCTAATACCCAAATGCTGAAACAATATTAGTAATTTCACAATACTGCAATAGAAAAATATATCGATACCATTGTGGGACTGTGAAGGGATCCACCAGGATTTCACATGTGGTTATTTAACTAGATTAACTGCATTCAGGTCACAGAATTTGAAACCGACATAGCGGATGCTCTGTCATCCACTTTGAGCTGCTGTGTGGCAGAAAGGAAACTGACAAACAGTTTCCAAATCCAGCTAGAGAAACAGTCAGGACACAGCTGTGTGCTACACTAAACAGAGATGAGCAAACAAACCAGACGCACATACGTAAAACCAACCACTTAGCAACCACTTTCTCTTGAAAAGAGACCAGGATGTTTGAAAAACAACTCCAGTAAAGCACAAATCTCATCTTTATGTGGTTTGCTCTATACTGTCCCTGGTGTTCAGGGGGATACCGGTCGGCATGGCCACCAAACAAAGTTAACCCTGCGTATTGGGTATTTAAACACTGATATGCTACTGTGACTATAACTCGGTTTATTATTTTATTTCATAAAAGGACTACTTCTGACTGCTGCATTACATTTTATATACATTTTATAAAAATGCTGATTTATTATTTAGTAAAGGAATTTTTCCATTTTTTTTAAATACTGTGATAAATATCGAACCGTGAGTTTTTTTGTATCATTACCTCCTTATTCACCATCATTTCTGATCACACGGTGCAATCAGAGGTGCAGCCTAGGGGGAAAAGGTCTTTTGAGACGAGATGGAGATGGTGTACATTAATTATTAGGATATGTCTTTTTGACTGCAGGTGCTCATTAAGTGGTGGAGCATAATGCCGCTGCCAATGCTGGCATTCTTTCTCTGTCTGGGTCTGTTCAGGTCAACTGTAATTTGCATTACAGTAGGTAGGTATTTATTTTTGGAACTTCTGATAATTCACAGGGTTTAGGTAGGTTTTCAGCAGGTCTGTTTTGGATCAGGTTCAACATTTATTACCCGTGAGGACCTCTAATATAAATAAGCAGGGAGAATATTGTAGCCCAAGTGTTTGGTAAATAACAATTTAGGTGATATGGGAGATGTACAGTACATCAGGTTTAAAAAAAAAAAAAAAAAAAAAGGGACTATTTTTAAATAGACTGTGGAGCAGAGCGAGAGCCTGTGAAGTAATTTTATCAACAGTTGAGCCTGTAGTTATACAATAATGTACTGCACTCTAAGGCACAAATAAAATATAGTCAACCTGAAAAAAACTTTAAAAACTTAGCCAGTGTGAGTGTGTCTCTGAATACTTAAACACATTCCTTAAGCCCCAAGCCCAATTGTTTCTACTAAAGGGTCATGAATATTTAATTTCATTTAAAAAGGCTAAAAGACTTTCTAAAACATCTGGTAACTGTGGTCCTTAGAGGAGAGAATTAAATCCTGCACTTGTTGAGGACTATTTTTGGCAGTGGATTAATACATATTTGGTGAAGTACTAAGTATTTAAGCCATAAGCTACAGCACTGTGCAAAAGCCAAAGTCACTTTAGATGTTTAGAGCCTTATCCATCATCCAACACCATCAGGGAGGCATCTGATTGTTCCTATGTTCATTCTGCTGCATGACGACCCCAAACACGAGCCTGGCTTATAAAGAACCATCTTCGGCAATGAGGAGAACCAGGAGTCCTCAGCGCTTGGCTAAACAGGTCAGACCTGTTAGAAGGATTAGTTTATTGTTGGTTTCAGTCTTTTAATGGGATTTGCTAACAATAAGAAAAGGAGAGAATATTACTAGACTTGTACTTTCAGAACTGATTTGGAGGCACTGTTGACAAGTATCTAAACACACTTTGGGAGTTGCTCTTGCATCTGTATTCCCTGGGAACACCAATTTCCTTGAGGATCATGAACTCTGACTGAACCTCCATGAACCTCTCACACAGAAATATATCACAGCACCTTTTGCTTCTTTGTGCAAGGCATCCTCAGGCATTTGCTCTCTACATTAAAAAAGAAAAACACACACACACAATAGATCTCTCACTTTGAAAATGTCAAATCAAGATCTGCATGGATTGTATCTACAAATCAAATACAATAATTGTCCTGCTGGCTTCTGAATCATTATGGGTATTTAACTGTTCATACAGTAATTCAAACTCGATAATTACATTTTGCAGGGGGGCTTTGTTTGCATTACTCTTGTTAAAGCTACATTCGACATGCCTGTGGAACTGAAAGG
Source organism: Monopterus albus (assembly GCF_001952655.1). Lineage (NCBI taxonomy): Eukaryota > Metazoa > Chordata > Actinopteri > Synbranchiformes > Synbranchidae > Monopterus > Monopterus albus. The sequence goes on along the minus strand of NW_018127944.1, from coordinate 716,040 downwards.
GAATTTTACAACTTCACAATGAAAAGGATATTAGCTATTCAGTAGATTTGACGGCTGTTACGCTGTAATGAGTCCGGTTTTAGTGGGCAAATTGACAGCAGAAGCATTACATCAGTCTCACTCTGAGGTAATTCACACTGATGGTTCTCAGAACACTTGTAACATACTGTTGTATTCTGTGACACCTTACTGAGCAGTGAATTAGCTACTTGCCAAGAATCTACAAGCAGCATCACTGATTCTACTCACACAGACAATACATACCGTTTATCATATGGTCTTAAGAAATAATAAACTGTTTATTTATTGAGACCTGTAAACAAATAAAGTAGTAGTGTTATAGTGTCCAGAAACCCACTTGCACAAGAATGATTTGTCTGAAGACTTTCAGTCAGGATTTAGAGTCCCCAACGATCTCCTCCTAGCCTCAGATAAAGGACTCGTCTTTGTAGTTGTTCTTCTAGATCTCTGTGATGCTTTTGACACCAATAATCACAACATCTTATTATAGAGACTAGAATATATTTTGGGGATTAAAGGAACTGCACTAACCTGGTTCAAATCTGATCTATCAGAAAGATTCCTGTTTGGTCATGTTAATGATGAATCTTCCACACAGACTAAAGTTTGTCATGGCGTTCTGCAAGGCTCTGTGCTAGGTCCAATTCTCTTCACTTTACACATGCTCCCTTTAGGCGATTCTATCAGCAAACACAGCATAAATTTCCAATGCTATGCAGATGATACTCATTCATATTTTTGTATGAGCCCAGATGAATCAGATCAGCTGGTCAAACTTCAGGCATGTCTTAAAGACAAAGGCCTGGATGACCTGTAATTTCTTACTTAGTTATTGTGCTTGGGCAGAAAAACCTTAGAAATCTGCTGTCTAACCATATAGTTACTCTAGATAAAATAGCCCTGGCCTCTAGTACTGCTGTGAGGAACCTTGGAGTCATTTTTGACCAAGATACGCCCTTTAAATCACACATAAACCAAGACTCTAGAACTGCCTTCTTTCACCTGTATCTTTTCTCTCTCCTTTATCCACTCACCCCAACCGGTTGAGGCAGAAGGCCGCCCACCAAGAGCCGGGGTCTGTCGGAGGTTTCTTCCATTAAAAGGAATTTTTCCTCCCTACTGCCGCCAAGTGCTGCTCAAGGGGGATTTGTTGGGTTTTTCTAAATGATAATAATAATACTAACAACAACAACAAGATCTAGATCTTACTATGTTAAGTGTCCTGAAATGACTTCTGCTGTGATTTGGTGCTATATAAATACAGGGTGGGCCATGGAAAAGTAGCCCACCTCCAATACCGGCCCACCCTGTAGAATAGAAGAGAATAGCAAGACATTCCTACCTTCAGGGCCTACTTGAAGTCAGCCTAAGAATGGTTTACTTCAAAGCAAATCCAGAAAACAGCCTGTCTCTGACAGTTAACCAGAGTGGCAACTTGTCAGCAAAAAACCCTGCTGCACCATCTGAAAAACGCTGACTTACAGTACATTTAACTGTTATTTAGAACGGCAAGTTGATTAAGAACAGAGTCTCATTTACTGCATTATGGCCTGTGGGAAAACACATTCACTCCCTCACTCTCACGCAGCTGGGAGCAGCAAAGTGTATTACACTACTAGGCACCGAGCAGTTTTGAGAGAGGGCAGGAATGTTGTGCTTTTTTTGTGGCTCACTTTGTGGAACTGGAAGTGTGAGGCCCCCTGTATACCTGTAGCAAATGTCTCTTATATGCAAAATTACCATTAGGAGTTAAAGGACATTAAGGTGCCTTCAGACCAAACAGTTCTAAGGACCTAGTTCTTAGTAATTTTATATGAAGCCTCTTACCCTCTGCAGAGGCTTCTGTTGGCCAACTGCAGCTGGTGATGGACAATGATCGCTATTGTTTACAAGCCTAACATGTTTTTTTAAAAGATAACAGCAATTAATGCTGCAGTCAACATACACGTACAGTTCTTAACTCATGGTTCCTATTGTGCTTGGAGAAAACCTATCCTGAAGTAGAAGTTAAAAAATCCTTCAAAACAGCATTTTAAGAACTATTATCATTCTCAGTTCTTGTGGTGTGGACACACACACACACAAAAAAGAAAAGGGGGGGGGTCTCTGTCCAACAGTTCCAAGAACTGTGAAAAAAATTCCTCCAGTATGAAAACACCTTTGTCCTCAGGAGCACAAGTACAGTATACCTGCACAGATGTTGCTGGAATCCATCCAGTGGTTGATATTTTAAGATTGAATCAAAGTAGTGGACTGACTGGCAGCCCAACAGAGCCATGCCTAGAGCCACAATGCTAACATGGCTAAAAGTTCCCGATGCTTGACAAATTTCTGTTGTCTGTACTGAATATCATCTAATCACCAAACCTTACTGTGATGGACTCATCCTGTCTTCAAACTGGTAGCAACCCTCTTTAAGCCTACTGCAGTCTGATAAATTGAAACACTATGTGTGGTTAAACTCAAAAGTCCACAAAGGTGGAAAGGTGACAAGTAAGCTCTGCCCAGCCCCACTGTGGAGCCCAGGCAAGTGCAGCCAAGACCCTCTAATGATATAAGAGCTTTTACTGGTACAGAGACACTGTTCATCCATATATTTCCTTCCTATGTGTTTCCTTGTGTGAATTGTGGAGAAAGTGATAGCTAAAGTCTTTGAAAATATACCCCTTTGGAGTATTACTACTGCACCTAGAGTATAAAAAAATGATCCTGTGCTGTAAAAGAGGCCATTTACAGTATATTAAACACAGTGGCAGGCTTTTTCTCTTGGTCTGTAGGGAGTATAGAACAGGCTTTGCCGTACACAAAGACAATGACACAGAGTTTTGCCACTATTATGTTTAGTCCAACTGATTGTTTTTATACTTCCCTCTATGTAGGTTTTTGGGCCAAATTTGTAGTGAAAGTGACATTAGTGTGTCAGAGAAGTCTAATGTGTAACCTGATGCCCTCAGAAGCTTAACACTTGGTTAAGTGCAACATCTTCCAATGAAAATTCATGAAAATGTTGTGCTGGCAAACTACAAAGCTTGACTGTTCTCAGATACATTAGACACCTCATTAGGCACAAACAAGCTGTAGGTCGCTTCAGATTCACATTGCTGCTGAGGCAAATTCATACATTTATAACTGTAAACAAGGACCTTTGTAAAGCCAATGTTCTAGAAAAATACTGTTATTGAATCAGCCGTGTAGCTACTTCATCACAGCAGCAACCAGGTCAACCCTCAGCACGTTCAACAGACTATCGAAAATTCTTCCTGCAGAGCTTTATACATCATAACCCAACACCCTGAATTATGCAACCCTCTAAGTGTAAAGGCAGTCTCAAGACAGAGATTAAAGGAGCATTTCACTGATTTTAAACATGAAGACTGATTTGACAGCTGTGAAGTACTACACAGCCTGTGGTCGCAGTTGAATAATGCCATCTGTGGCTCTGGGGGAGCTTTTAAAGTCAGAGAAAATAACCTAGGATTAATGGCCTCAGGGTTGATCCGTCTGAGCTTGGAGAGTACAAATTTCCCAACAGGAAGCTTGACCCTACTAGGGAATGAAAGTAAAATCATTTCTTTGCCTATGATGCATGGAAGTTGATCACTTTGTTTTTACTACAATTATAAGCAAATGCCAGTTATGCTGTCTCTCCATGTTGCAGAGCAAATTCATTTCATAGGACTATTCATGGATAGAGAACATGGATCTTCTTCCTTTCTCATTCCCGCCCCACACTCCATTAGCCGAAGACCGAAGGGTATGTTCTCACATGATTTGTAGTGACACATTTTGGTTTGCCTGGATTTTTCTGTGTGTGAAAAGAAACCGAACCAAGTTTACAAACTGGTCCACTGATTTGGACTACTGCAAACAAACTACAGGTGTGAAAACACCTGAATGCCGTTCTCACTGTGCTGTAACCTGGGGGTTTGTTTTTCACATTAACAATTATCTGACCTCACATGTGCTGCCCAGCCCATTCTTTGGTACGTGCGATAACTGAAGCAGCCCAAGACAGGAAAATTAAACCCAAGGTGTAATACATAGTTTTCCTTTCAAAGAAAGAGACAGGGAAGCTCACTTCAACACCTATAGTACCTCTTCTAGAAGAACCTATTCCCTCAACATGCTCCGTCTCCCTCTCTTT
>NW_018127944.1:682876-711846 GCF_001952655.1 Monopterus albus | reverse complement strand
CTCTTTCTCACAACAGAAAAAAAGATTTCATGCACCTACAACCTTGGCTTGGATGTTGCCCTCATTTTGTACGATGCTTTGGCTGTACAGTGTTTAATGTAAAGACCTGGATTCACTAGCACTTAGATGTTAATACGTGCGTATACCATCACAGAGCATCCATGTTGCTAGACATGAATGCGCTGTGATCGGTTTCCTGTCTTTACTAAGGTCTGTTCCTGCACAGAAAATCATAACCCCTGCTGCCTGCTTTGAATCCATCTCCTTTGTTGTGTCTCGAGAAAGCCCAGATTAAGTGTGACATGGTCTGCCAGCCTATCAAGAAGCCTGCTAAGCACACCAGCAGCACTCTTTCAAGCTGTGCATGATGCTCAGATGAAATACTTGGCCTTTAAAAAGTCTACTTTTCAGGAATTTTGTAGAACAGACTTTGAGATTGATGTTGTTATAAATTTATAGAAGAGGTCATGACATTTTCTTTTTCTATAAATAACTAAATAAAGCCTTACTTCCTGTGTAAATATGGAAATTCCCAGGACTGAAGTGCCAAGGTTTTCGGCAGCGGGGTTCTTGTCACAAAGCAGCGTTGCATTTGTCACAGCGAGGCCCCAGTCTCTGTCAGGATGCCACATCAAGACTGCAGTGTTCATAGTTGCTGGGAAAAGCAGAGCCAAGAAAGATGAATAAATCAATCAAGTGTTCCAAACATCAGTGCAACACCCACACATGCATCCAGCAGCAGACAGCTCCATTTCCACACAGAGCATTAGCTTCAGATTTGGTAACAGAAACACCCACAAGGTGATGCACAGGAAGCTGGGCATTTTTACATTTCAACAATATTGTTTTCCTGTTGAAAACAAGGAATCCTTTGGTCTGTTCACCAGCAGATTTTGTGATCTAAGGTACCTTTTAGCAGGATTTAAAGAAGGTATGAGATATACTCAGCACAAATGTTCAGAAAGACCTATAGTATCTAGTTATCTCACTACAACACCCTGTTCACAGATAGACTCCAAGTAGCAGTCTTACTTTTCATGAGACTGAACTGCTCGCATGTTCAGTGGTAAACATATCGTTTACTCAGCTCCGTTTTTAAATTGTTTGTTGTTTTTGCCCATTGTACAGCAAAGCAACTTCTCATTAAAGTTTTATCATACTGCAACCCTGTCTCCTAGAAATAGCCTATATACAACTAAAACTGAAATTATGCTTCTGCAGAGGTATATATTAGCAGCACCATTGTAAAGCCATGGGTGACCTCGAGTCACAGACAAGCTCACACACACACACACACACACACACACACCTCAACTACGCATTGTGCAGACCTGCATGTGGAACAAGTTGATTGGTTGATTCAACCCCTGTTGGAAATGCAGAAAAAGACGAAACTATGTACTTAAATACAAGTATAGAAGAAACAGCTACGCAAATGTATCTGAGGAATTCCTGTGCACGTAACCTCTGTGTAGCCTTGAAAAGACCAACTACAGCTTAAATATGTTTTGCAGGAAACATTACTTGAATTACTGTACATTTTCTGGCAACATAAGGACGTTAACCTCTGGCACGTCAATAAAAAAAACAACTGTTTTAGTGCAATGTTTGTCGACAAAGAATTTCATTTGTTTTTTGGTAAAACAGCCAATATTACAGTACAGTACAACTGGAACACTAAGTTAACGGTTATGTTTGGGTACCCACACACTTGATTAAGAACAGGCAGAGATCATGGTCATTGTTTAATAGAGAAGTATACAGTGACCTCAATCACAAGACACAACATTAACATCAAAACCACAATTTTGCCCTGCTCTTAACCAAAGTACATTTGCTGCCTAAACCTAACAAGACAGCACTCAGGATGTAGTGTACTGTGGATGGTACACTGTGCCAATTTCTATGCAGCAGATAAATGTAGCCCTTCATTCACCTCTGGTAGCAGTTATGTTTGCCTGCAAAACACAATTGTGTTCCTTCATTTCCGACAGTTTTTTAAAGTGCTTTTACATAGTTAAGTTGGAGTAGAAACCTGCTGTTGCTTTCTTAATCCAGATTTTTGATTTAGCACATCAGTGCTGCTTCTGCGGTGAAGGGAGGCATTAGGGTGGTATTTGGAGGTTTGATTCACAATGAACGGAAGCCTGTCATGCCTGTTGTGTGAGTCCATATGTGGGAAGAGTAAGTGATGGGGTCCTATAAGTAACATACTTCTATCTAGAACAATTCTGGTAGTTTCATGTTTCTAAAAAAATCTATTTGTAAAATTTCTGTGCTCATTTGTTGGAGAATAAGGTTTTAGTTATTCCATGTTTCCCACCTTCCATTCTGAGTCTAAAAAACATATAAAAATCTGAATCAATGACACTTGGCTTGGTTCAAATGTTGCTATTAAGGCACCAATAAAATCTGATCAAAACACACTCATACTGTACTGATAAAAAGATCTGAGTCTGACTCTTGCTTTTATTAACTATCAATTTAGAAGCTGTTCTGGAGTTTTCATTTGTACCATGACACTGTTGACTGCTCAGGTTTCCATTCATGTCAGTATTTTTAGCACAAAGATCTCTTATCCATGCTGGTTTGGAAAAAAAAACAGCAGCTATTAAGTGGAACTCGTGGTGAGACTGTTTTGTCAACTACTAGATTCAAATGTGAAAAAATGGACCAGTATCTAAGCCAGTGTGGAAGCTTGCCCATCCGCAAAACCATGACTAGCTATGACTATAAAAGGACCTTGTGGTGCATTGTCTGTCCATTTCTAAAAATGCTTTCATTAACTTCAGCTTTAGTCAGGATTTGTGTTCACACTGTGCATTCAAACGATTTCATTATTCCTTTGTGTGGCTGTTGGCGGACAATCACTGCAGCATCATTACCACTGCATGTGGTTGTACTTTTCCTGCTTCGTCTTAGACTTTTAAAAACAAATGATCACCTGCAGCATCATAATCATGAGAGCCGACTGTGATCTGGTTTGCTCAAGGCTCCTGCAGGACCAGCCATCATTTAGAGGAATCGCTATGACCTAGAGTAGCTGGCAGGTTGGGTTATTTTCAGCCTGTAAATCCACATAATGTTTTCCACTCTTGACAAAGAGCTACCCTGTGTACATAGTGCACATTGTGCGTCTTTAATATTTCAGTACTCTTCTGTATGGGTATCTGGGAAAGCTAAGAAGTCACCAATAGGTGACCAACTGGTCAAGTGAATTAATCACACATTTTTCTAACAGAAACATTTAGCACAAAATGTTTAAAACAGCACAACACAGTTTATAATTTTCAAAATTTATAAAGATGAGCTTACAACCAAGTGTTTTTTTTTTTTATTTGATGTTGGCCAAAACCTGGAAACTTCACATATATACACACACATCAGACGTTGCTAACCCAAGTCCACAGACAAAAACTACAACTGCTGCCAAGTAGAGAGGAAATAATAATAATAATGACGATATATTGTTACAGGCTATATCTTAGATAACTTGTAATATCTGTCAACAGTAGGCACAGTAAATCAGAATATCTGAACCTCTTGATCAACATGTTGGACAGAGATGTGCACTGTCCTGGTAATGTCACCATCTTCAGGCCCAACAACCAGCAAGATGAAAAGCTACAGTATATTAATATAGGTCTGGGTGAACAATCAAATTTTATGCTGCCCCATGGTGAAGTTTTATTTGTAAAATAAATGCAGAGTAATAGCCTAAATAGTTTCCTCTGAACTGTCAATCACAATTAGATAAAAATCTTAATTTGCTTTTCAGTTGAATCATATTTAAAGTTAAAGAAACTCCAGACATGTTTTTTTTTTTAAGTTCAGTAAATGGATGCTTTTCATGACCATTCATTTAAACTATAAATATTTCAGTTTTAATGTCTTCTCCAACCTGCTTAGAGTCTGAGATCGTGAGCTTGACTATCACCAGAAAGTCAACTTTTCTGCATCTGACACCTGATGCTATCTGACTTGTGTTGATTCAGTGAACCGCACCAACCCTCGGACCAACAAACTGCAGGGAATGCTAAACACAATTGTCTGACACAACTCTTTTTTCATTCCACGCCAATTAGCTCTCAAATGGGGGAACCGCCCCAGTCACCGTCACCAGTAATCTGGGATAACAAAGTCCCTCACTAACTTTGTTCAGCAACTGGGGAGGCACCAGGACATTGCTCCTTCAACATCAACAACATCCTAAAAATAGCACTGATTTCCACCAAACATTTACTCACCATATGAATAATCTGTAGAACTGCTGCGGGTGATAGTTGGAGCTACAGAGGCAATTACACAGTAATAGATTCAATCTCAGGCCAAGAAAAACATAATTGGAGAGGGAATTCTTGCCTACAGGCCAGAATATTGTACATTGTCACTGTGATTATGGACACTTGGCACAGTGTGGTACTGTTAGCAATTTAAAATCAGAACATGAAAGGCTGACATTAAATAGAACGCTTTAGATCATGGCTTTGATTGCACTGTAATGTCTGTCTGTTTCAATTTTTAAACACCCTATTTGTTTTCCTGCCTGCCCAATTGGCTGCGATCAAAAGGAAATATCATTCCACGCTGATGTTTCATTTGTTCCAAATGCCAATGTGACAGACTGAGCAGACACCCAATAGAAAAAATTAGGTATTCAAAGGAAACTGTGAGGGGGTTCGGCACATTTTAAAATCTGCATTCTAAGCATTGTCCAGAGGCCCTTAATGAAAGATTTGGTCAGAAGATTAATGTTATTAACAAAGAAAAACCTCCAGCACTAAGATAACAGAGGTTTATATACAGTGTTCTTGTCCCAGCAGCAAAATCAGGAACAAGCAAAGCGGATAGTGAAAGTGAGTCTGACAGGATACGTGGGAACCAACAGCACAGAGCAGACTGAGTGTTGGGTTGGTAGTTACATTCTGTATGTATTCAATGAAGCAACTAACTGGTGGTCAAATATCCAGATCATATGGCAAGAACAGATGAGACACTTGTTTACAACACAATGTGTGCATAGTTTAAACTTGACCTTCCTCCTACTGTATGTAATGTTTCATGCAGCCAGAATGCCTGCATCTTTGCCTTTGTATAAGGAGCTATATGATTTTAGAATCACCATGAAAGGTAAGTAGAACAGGCTTAATGCAGCATGTGGATGCCAAGGATTTCTCCAGCCAGGTACCACCCGTAGAGATAGGAAGGAAGGAGTCGGGAGAGAGAAGCAGGGAGATAGGAAGGGTGTGAAAGAATTACAGTATGTTTATGTTTTGATCTATCCACACTGATTTTAATCTCACTTGAGCTTGTTAAAGTAAACTGCCTGAAATGAGAACTCTTGGTTCCTGGTCTTTCTTTCAACGTTCAGTTAGAATGAGACATAAAATTCATCCTTTCACTTAGGTAAGAAGGTCATGATGAAACTGGAGGGGAGGCGGGTCAGGAGAGCAACAGGTCATTGTATGGTGGAGTAATGAGCATGGAGCCACAGGGAAGGAAGGATGAAAGTGTACAATGTGCTGTCGCTGCATGATACACATCAAGACACTTGTGCTTGCTATTTTCTATTAAGTGTAAATTCTGACAACAGCAGTCTTGAGGTTTGCACCACGTCTGGATTCTATCCCATTTCATTTATTCTTATTCTTTGTCAACACCAGATGTGTCTACAGTGGATCTGTTCAACCACAGTGCAGTGTTTTCCTGAAGTTTGCGGCCCTATAGGCAAATAGTCAAAGCTGCATTTACACATTGTCTGATAACAAAAGTTAAAATGGGACAAGACCGTGCTACCACCCTCCATGACACTTTGCTGCCTACAGCCTTTCCGTTGTTGTTCCAGCTTCTCTACCCTGTGTGGTCAAAGCACCGTCAGTAAATTAGCCCCACCTGCCACCCAGCCAAGGTTAGAAGAAATGTATTTTGGACCGTGAGTAGTCATTTCAGACAGCCAGCCATGAAGGAGCTCTGGGCAGCTACAAGTCTGAACAGTGGCTGCCAGAGTGAAGAGCTGGCACTCGTATAATACAGCTGCATGACTTTATGTTCAGTTTCTGTAACTAAGTGTAGAAAAATATGAAGAGGTTGAGAAAACACTGGTCTCATCCTTTTGTACACAGCTGCAGATAACAAGGTGCACCACAGCACAAGTTACTGTAACACCGGCTCTATTCTTCTCACACAAAGTGAAAGTAAATCACATGCTTTCATGCTCCGATTTTTCTGCAATGAAAAGAGCCAGCGGGGCTGCACAATGTGCACCATAACATATTGTGAGAAAGCAGCAGTGTGACAATCAGTGAGCAGTGCACAGGCAACACTGCCACAGGAGCAGTGCACGGCTGCAGGACACTTGTTTCCCAGGCGGCGTGCCGAGCACAGGGGACAGGCACGACAGCCTTCAGAGGAGGAGAAGGACAACAGGTGGATGTGTGTCATCCTTGTGTTTGAAGCTGTCTTTCCTCACAGCTGTATGCACGCACACACACACACACACACAAATTTAGAGCATAAATGTGAATTATTAACCTAAGTTAGAATGTTGTATAGAAGTGATTGGCCAACAGCTGGACAGCAAAATAACCCACTGAGAATCTCAGTATGATACTAATCGTAAACGTGTTCAGGTGTCGCCATCACTGTAAGAACTGCTCTGTTGTTGCCCACTGTTACAGGAGCAGCACAATGCTAACAAACAAAACACACCAATTGCCGTTCAGGTCCTTTGTTCATTTTGGAGGCTTCCAGATTGCTCACAATTTGTGTGTGGGTTGAAAGTGGGGGCGCAGGTTACGACTTTACTTGATTGGTAGCTGCAGAATGCTAGAATACTGTGGTGTGAAAGAACATTCCCTTGTGAACAAAACTGCAGCCTTATGGCAGGCTCACAGTGGTAAATATGACTTTTGAAACTTAATGTTTATTAATGTTTGTTTTATTTTTGCAGCCTTGTTTTCAGCTGTATGGTTTACAAGAGATACATTAGCAACAAAACTTGAAACCAACACTCAAGAAACCTAAAGAGGAATTGAAAAGTATTTTCATTCTCACATTATCTGCCAATTATTTCCCACACTGATAGATTTCTTCTCTTTACAAACTGTCAGAACAAAGAGGAAACTGCCAGTTAGGATTTCCTTGAATCCAAAGTGACATGTACAAATTGCTTGTTTACAAAACTCAAAGTTATTCGAATTGCTATCATATCTCAAAGAAAAGCCGCCGATCTTCATATCAGAAAAGCTGATGCCAACAAATGTTTGGTACCGTTTCTTGAAAATGGGCATGAAATGATTAATCACATAGTTACCAACTTATACAAGCCCCTTTTACACTGCCCATTCAATGCAGGAGTTCTCTGTAAGATTTCCGCCTCACTGTTCTGCATAAAAGGCCAGAATGGTAGCCGAAGCGTACCCTCCAAAATGCCACAGAGAGAGGTAGTATGTTTGCCCAGAAGAGTTCGCCCCCACCTCCTGTATAAACCGGAGAGAGAGAGTGAATGAGGAAGGAGAGTGTCAGCGAGAACAAAATGAATCAGAGATTATGTGATTGTTTCACTTTGGTTAGGTTCTAAAGCACAAATAAACACAGCCACATCTCTGCACAACCTTGTGGGCAGGATTTTGATTGAAAGCAGCCAAAATGCACACTGTTGTACTGGGCACCTGTGTGTAGCCCCGCCCTCAGACAGACACACAGACCTAAAATTGGATGCATATAGTAGGCCAGTGTAATTCTCGATTTCCACTTATTATTGTATCAAACAACAGCTTGTTTTCAAATTGGCCTTTAAGTACATGGACCACTGGAAGTCACACCTCTAGCACCGGCAGCTTTGTAAAACGAACACAGAGTGGCAGTCGGCTGCCTTTATTAAGTTCAGCGTAAAGGGGGCTTACTCAAAAAAGCCACCTTGAAGGAGGGTCAAAATGCTGGCAGCTTACCACAGTCTCTGTGTAATCACAATAAATGACTAATGGCTACTGATTCTGTTTGGCAACTTGTTTTAGCCCTGCACCACACCGACTGAGTGCTATGATAATACCCTTGTTTATGTCTTAATAACATCAGGTTACTAGCTTTTAAAGTTCTCTCTGATAAACATCAAAAGTATCCAAATGAGAACCAAGCGCTAAATGCATTTGTCCGTATTTTCAATTCACAGATTCCAGTGGGTGGCTGATGAGGCGTGAATGTTTCTTTACCTTGTCTAGTTTAATTTGGAAGAGTGAAATAAGAGACTTAAAATTTTTATGTTACATTAGAAACACTAATAGTTTTTTCCACAAGACGCTTCTGATTACTTTGTAATGTAGATTTAGAAAGGTGCTACAGAAATAAATTGTGCTTGCTTGCTTACAGAGACACTACAGAAGGTTCTGGCACAACTTCGCCCACTGTCAAGGTACACAGATAAGGAAAAGACTAACTGGAAAACAAAAAGTCCAGCAACACGTTTTGCTTTCTGAGTTCAGAGACACTCACAAAAACTTTACTTGTCATGGAAACAAATTTCCACACTGTTTAAATGAAATGAGACAATACAACTCAATGCCACATTAAACTACTTTTTAAGATGAATGTGTTTACAGTGAACCTACTTCCATGCAGGATGCTGCCTGGAGGAGTTGTCTGTCTGTCGAGATGGAGATAAATGCCCAGTATTACCCAGAGAGAGGCGGGCTGCTGACTGATAAAGCCTGTGTTTGCTCGGCTGTTAGTGTTTACTCTAATTGTCCTGTAATCACCGGGTTTCCAGGGGAAGGAGAAGTCTCCTGCCGAGCTGCACCTGGACCCTGTTCTGGACCGATTATACACGTGGTGAAGGAGATTCCCGTCCTGAACACTGTTTGATCAAAGCACAGCAAGAACTCGGTGGGGGAAAGGGGACAGTAACAGGGGACAACAGCCAAAAGTGCAAATGTGTAAAGAACTTAACATATTTGAATTTGCAGATGTAAGCCTTAGTGAGGGAAAAGTACTAGGGAGATTAAAAGAAAGGAGTGATACATAAATGTGTTTATGTACGTGACAGGGAATAAGCAAGGAAAGAAAGCCATTAAAAATGAAATGCTTAATTGAAGGTGCAACAAACATCAATAAATCATTACAAGAATAATTTGAGGCGTCATTATAATTAAAGTAAACAAACATGTCCATCATGCAGACAATTAGCAGCCTATAACTCCCTGTGCTTTAGTCTGTGTGCACCAGGATTGGATGTGACAGGGAACGTGGAGGACTGGATTTACAACACAAAAAAATGGCGGAAGGGCAGACGCGATTTTTCATTTCTGATGTCAACGCTTCTCAGGAAAGCAAGAAGGTAAAGCTTTTTCCATTTTGAGAAGGAACTTGTTAAAATGGGACGGGAAGCATGTACATTATGTTTGCAGTTTAAGTTGTAAAAACAGCTTCTCTAGACTAATTTACTTTCAAAAATGATTTTTATATTTTTTCTTGATTAATAAAGAGGAGAACAAATAAAAAAAAGTGAATCAGCACTGTGTTAATTCAGTTTCTCATAGAAAATTTGTCATTTGTGTGAAAATGTCACAGATTATTAATTTAACAGATCGAGAGGACCAGTATATCTGGAAATGAAGAGACGGAGAGAGAAGAGGGAGAGTGTTCTGCTACACACTGTATAATAAAGAAGGACGGGGAGGACAGAGAAATCGAATAACCAACAGAGAGCAGATGTTTAAAGAGGGAAAAACTGAATGTGGTGAAAGAGATGGGCGACACAAACAGACTGAATATATGAGCCACCAGAATGTACAGTATGAGTAAAGACGAGAGGAAGAGGAGGAAAAGAGGGAAATCAAAAGAAAGAGAAATAAAATTAAGGTGGGAAAAGACCTTTGATTATTGAAAAGATTACTGAAGCCTACAGAGACTAAACAGTCAGACAGCAGCATAAATACAGGCAATACACTAAATTACAGGTAGATATGAAAACAGTCTTGCCACTGGATGCTAGTCAACCTTTTACAGCAACATGTGCAAAATCTGTTAAAATCCATTGGTGTAAAACCAAATCTGTATGAAATGTTGGAAGGAGAGATGTGAGATCCAAATGGTCCTCTACAGAAAACACTAAGCACACTTCAGTCTAATCAGAAATATTCAATAGATTAATGGATGATGAAACTACTCATTAGATGTAGTCCTTTACGTAAAGGATGGCAGAAGGCAGAGACTCATCCAGCACAGTCCAATCAGTTGTCACGCACCGATCTGAATTACAATCGGCCCAACAGCGGCCCCACTCCATCAGTTTTGAAATGAGAAGAGGTGTGATGGGAAAAAAAGAACAGGTTAGTTGTGTGTGTGATACCTCAGATTTATGCATAAATGGCTGAAGTGGAAGGTTGTTAATACTACAACAGCCAAGCTACTCTCAGAATTGCATCTGATGTGATGGATGAGGCTGTCAGTACTAAAATATAAGTGTCTGGCTAGCGTGTGTGTGCTGTGGGAGTGGGCCTTTATCCGCCGCAGTTCATCTCTGACAGGTTACCTTTCTTCCCTCAGACCTCAGTTTCATCACCATGTTCAGACAGTCACATGCTCCTGATGCTTCTGTTCCAACACACCGTCAAAGGAACAACATGAAATCTGAAGCTAATTACCTCTGATGGCGCAGCTCTGACAAAGCCTGTCAGAGTGATCTGTGCGATATGTGGCAACTGCTAAGCCTGTGGAAAGTTCACCTAATTGTGCTCCACTCAGTAGTACACCCTAGAGACACACTTTATAGGGAGGGGGCCAAAAGGTAGGGGATGAGAGAATAAGTGGGGCTGCTTTTGGGGCAGCCAAGAAGGAAGGTAGAAAGTGGAGTGTTGCTGATGAGAAGAAAAGGCTTTAGGAAAAAGTTAGAATTACTGCATTCAGACACAAAGATAAGGAAAGAGAGTGAGAGACAAGATAGGGACAAGCTGAGAATAGAGAACTGAACAAGAATAATTTTACAGTGCACATGAACACTGACTTAATGTTGATACTCAGAGAGAGGTCTGTTTATCACAAGTCTTGCACCTGTCCTCTGTGTCTGTATGTGGGCTCCTACTGCATTTGTTTATGTCACTTACTTCTAATCTAATCTAATCTAATTAAGTTCCACTCAATACCTTGTGAGCGTGAATGAAGATGCTCTCTGTATGATACATTAGAGGAGGCTATGAGGTATGGAGAGAGAAGTGGGGGTGTGCAGCAGGAGAGTCAATAAAGATGTTGCTATAACAGACAGAATGGCTAAATATTGCAAAAACACTGTTTATTTAGCCCCAATTCTTCTTCTGTGAAGCATCATCACTCAAGAATAAGTTAAGAAAATTAAGAACAAAAAAAGGTGGCTGAAAAAAAATGCAACCCACTGTTTCTGCAAAAAATGTCATGACTTATAGAAAATGAAGATCCAATAGAGGCACTTTCTAGACTGTGTGACCCTCTTATGGCTCTTGCCAAAGGCTAACTTGCACTGACAACATAGATTGAATTGTTATCCCAAAGTTAAGATGTTCAAGTACTGGGGGATGTGGTTCACAAGTGAGGGTATGCGTCTTCAGAAAAGGGCCTGTCATGATCAACCGGCATCTGAAGCCTGCGCACCCCGTACGTTTCTAAATCCAGAAACTGGGGGTGACAAAGGCAACTTTCTAAAATGGACAGTTCAGTTGACAGCACAATAACATCATGCAGCAGTTGACCAGGTGCACAAAAGTGAGAAAGCGGCCAGAATTCAAACTACTCTCGCAGGCTTTCTTTCTTCATACAGTTACTCCCATGACTTTCCATGAGTACCGCCAAGTGCAATGCCTTGAATGACTTTGAGCAGTAAAAGTGTCAGAGCTTATCTAGGCATCAATTTGTTAATCGATCTAGGTTTAAACACCTTCCTATAATTTAAAGTTTTTTTGTGACCAAATTAATGGGAGTGTGGATACATCTGAATGTATCAGAGGCACTGCCCCTTTCCTTTGCATCTGAGATCCAACCATATTTGTTTTTTGTCACCAGTCTTACTTAATTACCTTCCATGCACTCGATACCTTACAAGCATGACACAAAAAATAAACTTTCAACAGTCCTTCAGAGTGGGCCGATGTTTATGAAGAGGATAATGGAGGTGTCCAGAAGGGAAGCAAACAAAGATCAAGAAGAAAGCCTGTGTTACCACTGGCAGAGAGAAAACAGAGGTAAAACAGAATGCCTGTTCACATCAGTATC
This sequence comes from Monopterus albus, assembly GCF_001952655.1. Lineage (NCBI taxonomy): Eukaryota > Metazoa > Chordata > Actinopteri > Synbranchiformes > Synbranchidae > Monopterus > Monopterus albus. The sequence goes on along the minus strand of NW_018127944.1, from coordinate 699,609 downwards.
ATGTTGCACATGAACAATGGCTGAATATTGATATTTTAGTGGCATGCTGAACAATAGTTCTGCACTCCCCTTACGTATGTGAGGTCACAATACATTTGCTGATAACTCTACTGCGATCCAGTTGTGCTCAGCACTCACTCTTGAAAAGCTGCACCCAAGAGACCAACTCCTCAGGGTCCGTCAGAAAGAACCACGGTGTAGGGTGCAAACCAGAAAGGGGAAGTGCTTTGTAGCATGCAGTAGTAACTGTTCCCTTCTTTTCAGGGTTATTACTGAAAGGAAGGAGCTTCAGCAAATAGCTGCAAAGGATATAAATGCTTTGGCCAGACAGAAAGATAAAGAAGATGAGGAGGAAAGGATGTGAAAACGAGGAGAGAGGACACGTGGTCATTTGGCACATGAAATAACTGACTTTGTATTTTTGGAGTGATTTGTTATGTTTTTCTATGTCCCTTTTCACTGCATGTGAGGCCCCCTGCATTCGTCTGTGTCACAAGCTTCATCTAATTTGGTTCCACTCAATATATCCTGTAAGTGACGGACTCCGCTGGGTCCTTTAGAGGGGGCCATGTGGGATAACGGGAGAAGGAGGGTTCTCGCTTCCAAAAAGAAAGTTGTGTTGGAAGCAGGCAAAGTATGTGGAGGAAAGTAAAAGGCGGGAGGACCAGAGAACAAGAAATACAGAGGAAGAGGTAAAGAAGGAAATTAAAGAATCAAAAAGTGAAGGGTCTAGTGTATTTATTGAACTTTGAAGATACAGTGACTCTGACCGTGAGAGAAAATAGTCAAGCGAAGGACGGATATAAGAGATAAAAATGGAAAAAGAAAGGGATAGAATACAGAGAGGGAAGACAAGCCAGATGAAAGCCAGCAATGGAGTTCCATTATCAGGTCCTCTCTAACAGGAAGGGAGGCCAGACTGGAACAAATGGACTGTAATTGCAAACAATCTGTCTTCAGAGCTCAATCACGTTGCCCTGCGGGGACCATTGGTGAAACACTCTCCAACTAATACAATAACCTTCACCCTCGCCCTCCTCCCCACGAAGATGTCACCTTTCACCTTCAACACCAACACTACCCCGATGGAAAAGTGAGTTGTTATTGCGGTCGCTGGTCATCATTGAACTGCTGCATAATGAGCCTCACATACATTTGCATGTCACAGCTTGTTGTAAGTGCAAAGTGCAGCTGTTGGCTGACTCTGTAATTCACTTCCTGCAAGACATGTTTCAAGACAGACTTTTGAAATAATATTATTGCTCTAATTATTTGTTTTGTTTCATCATTAATCTGGGGGATAATGAACCCAGAAGATATTAAACACAGTTCATCCACCAAAACTGTTTTTCAAGTCTGTAAATCACCTTCTATTGCATATTTTTCCAACAGACATTGGTGTATTTTTTCCTTTCTGGTGTCTAGTGTTTGTTTGTGTGTGTGCGTGGATTGTATTGCTTTTTTCATTAATTGACTGATTGTCTGCTTTATGACTAAGTTTGTCAGCCTCATTATCACTGTGTAGCTGTAGATAAACCTTTCTTGAGAATAACATCCTATTCAGATATGACACAAAGCAATGGCTTATGTGAAAGAGAAACTAAGTTTTGAATTGCATTGGAACTTTCCCTCCCCTGCAATTATAAAAGTTTTAAAGACAGTGATAAATGTGTTACCATAGGTCAATGAATTTTAATTAGGTAGCTCAAAGATGTGAAAATTTTATTTGAAAAACCATCATCTTTAAAATACAAGAAAAAAGTAGTCTGAATTTCATTAATATCTGTTTAATGGACATTTTCCTCTGCACAAGTGCTGCTCTTTAACACTACATTTTATTTTGGAATGAAATTCTTCATATGTTAAAGAATTAGTTTCTGTCCACCCAGCTCTTCAAAGGTTCTATGCATTCAAGCTTTTACTGGACTTGAAAAATGTTTCCATAGGACCTGTTTTTTGTTATTTGTTGAATGTACTGAGATAGATAAAAACAAAACAACATAAAATGATATTAAACAGATCTCGGTTTTAGTCTCTGCTCTTCTGAAGACTGTTGAAAATACTATTAATATAGAAAGTGACCGACCTTATCCTTTACGGTTAAGGTTTAGGTTATGGTAGTGGCTGGCCTTTGGGATTTAGTTGTGACGGTTAACCTAGGGAATGCATTATATCGACGAGTGTTCACATAAACACTGAAAGACCAGTGTGTGAAAACGTTTGTGCATGCATGGTATGATGCGTGCAGCTTGTATATTGGCTTATTTTGTAGATGTGGTTTTATGTGCGTGCATGTATGAGACACACATATCCACAATAGAGTGCGTCTGCTGTGTGTGCATGTCTCCATCAATCTTGTTTTTGTTGTCTGTGCGAATGAATTTTTTCTCATTCATGTCATTTCCCATCGTCTGCCGGGCGTGGAGGTCTGTAGGAGGTCTCCGTGCACGAAGCCCAGGTACCGGGGATATTAGAAGCAGTGAACCAGCAATACCACTCATGCATGATGACTATAGAGACAAACATACATGGCACGCCAATAACATGGTTAGTTCCTCCAATATAGTGAAAATCCCTTGATGTTGTTTTCTCTGAGAGGGATGAGTGGAGCCGTCTCTTTGGAAAAGGGCCAAGTTGATTTCTATGTGTCAAAGTGTATTGGATGGCTGAGAGGTTATAATCAGGGGAGACTGAAAATATTTGGACAGCGAGTCATTTTTTGTTTATTTGGCTGTCTACTGTGTGTAGATAATTAGCAGCCTAACACCAGAGAAGTTAAAGAGTCAGAAAATGCAAGTCTGAGCCAAGTCTCAAGTCTGTTTCCAAAATTCTCACTCTATTCAAGAGCACTTTCAAATTGTTATATTGTAGTGTATTTATCAACAGGAGTTTATGATGGGTTAATACTGTGTCCCTCAGCTGCCACAGACCATCCAACTCTTCCACTGTTAAATTCAATGAACCTGCAGATAAATAGAAGATTTAAGAAAACAATCTAAACACAGATATATACTTATATACTTCCAAAACAAACTGAGGATGGAGTGCCGACTGTTTAGATACGTCCCTTAGCTTTACTGACCCTGTGATACGACAGTGCACTCAGCTGTTCATTAAGCACACCAAGCTAAAACAAAGTCAGTCTAATCCAACAGTCCTGTAATAAATCCTCCTTCATTAAGAAGATAATGCTCAGTTTGTGTTCAAACTATTTTAGATTCAGCTGTATCATTTTGAATTGTGTTGTTATAAGGTGTTTCTATTATTTTGTCCACCCCATTTATATCAATGAGAGTAGGCTAAATAACAGAAACAGCTCTCTGTATAACACAGTGCAGTTCAACAGCAGCACAAACTGCTGCCTCCATAATGATCAAATCAACACCTCAAACTGTCTGAACACAAACTGAACATTATCACCTTCACGAAGGAGGATTTATTACAGAGCTGCTGTATTACACTACATTGATTTTACCTTGTGTACTTCATAAACTGTCAAGTGTATAACTCTAAGTGTATAACTGTAATATCAGCACCACATTATTTATCATGTACATAACAGGTTTTCAGTTTAGCAAATACCTATGAAACAAACACCGTGAACAAAAAGCCTGTGCTGGCAGACGTGTTACCCTGGGCAACTACACCTCAGCTAACAGACCATCTACACCAGCCTGTTGGGTGACTTTTCTAGTTCTGTTACTGTGAGCACAGGGGTTTTCAAATCCTTCTATCCAAAGGCAACAACATACGATACCGTCACACACAAGCTGCACACCCCATCTGGCATAGCTTGTTGTGTGTGTTGTTTGGGGGTGATTCTGACACACACACACACACACACACACACAGGTAGTTCACAGGTGCACACCATGATGCATTAAAAAGACTACCGATGGTCATAAGCGTTTCTCCGACTGTACAGAAACGCTGAAAGACTAAATGTTCAGGACTCATCATTACATAAAGTAATATGGATGTTTTTTTAAATACATAAAACAGTATATAAAGCATCCACATCTATAGGAAGCACTCAGAGGGTATGGACGTGTGGCATTCCAAGGTCTATTTAAAACAATAACAGTCAACTTTAGAGAACATGCACAGCTTATTGTAGAAAATAGGCACAAAAAACTGTATCGTTAGTGATGGATCATTCCATGCAACTCCTGTGCTAACTGTGGAATGTTTGCAGGGTGTACTTATAGTAGGACACAAGTTCTTCCTCTGGCTGCTAACACGCCGCAGGAGTGAGTAGTACCGAGCGAGCTATCGTAGCAGGTGTTCATGACTGCCCCCCTTCTCTCGTTTTCATTCCTTTCTAGTTCATCTTGGTGGAGTAATTTGATGATGAAGCAACACTTTTATCATGTTAGTAGCTCACCATAGTGAACTGAATAACAATTTACTTAAGTATATACATCTTGCATGAGCTACACAGCATGAGCCTGCTCAAGTGATTCCACTGCACAGAAGGTTGCTCTGGTATTTGGAGACATTATTGGACCAAATCAACCAAAGAATGTAAGAACAAGAGCTGTATAAAGGAAATCAGCAGGACAGTGGAGCTATTAATTCTTACTAGGGCTATAGCCCATGTAGCCCTACTCTAGGGGTGGGTCTAGGGTGTCCGGTGCATTTTAGGTGACCGCCTGGCACTGGACATATTAATACAAACAAAGTCATTAATAAATGAAGATGATCTAGACATCCCTCATGTAGACTGGAATTTCTAAAACTCCATTAAAGTGAATCTCCCTATTTAATATTTCCTTTGCAGGTGTCTTCTCTGGTAATGCGTTCACTGCACGTGTCACCTGTGTTGTGGGTTGTTCCCCTCTCTGTTCTGGTATTTGGCCTGTGACTGACACCAATATGTATGTGAACACTTAAAACACCTTTGTTACTTTATAAAAACGCTCCACAGACTTGTCATTCCACCTTCGTCAGTGTTAAGGACTGTCCAGTGGCGATGGCTCATGGACAGTGTACAATAGGTGTCATGTTATGTGCCGGATGTATATAAAGAAGCTTGCTGCTGGTTTGGGTGTGTGGACTTCCTGTTTTCTCTGTTCTCATAAGAGTTCACTGTACACACATTTTTTAGTACCTAATTTTTTTACTCTTAACCACTGCACCAAAGATTCTTTCGGCGAATCATCCACCAAAAACACCCACACCATGTAAACAACATGGCTGGGACTCGTTGCGCCTGTGAACATGCACTCATTATCAGCAGAGTTGATTTATTCTCACACAAGTATTTTCACATTGATTTAAGAAATTTGAATCCTCTTCTCCTCCCTGAAGGTGTGTGTGTGGATGAATCAGAGTCCCAGCACACGTTTCTGATGGAATGCTGATTACACACACTAATCTGCAATAAGGAATATTCATACATCTGTGTAAGTGATCAGAGGAGCGGAGCAGAGCTGCTGTTGTAGGTACAAATGAACAGCGAAACAGCCATTGTTTTTGCCGTTACTGGTAGAAATATACTCATTAGGATTCAACGAGTTGCTGAGTACAGATGCATGAGCACGCCGTGTGGAGACGGAAGACTCCTGACTGTCAAATTAAGTCATGCTAAATACTGCTTGGGTTATTGCTTTACAGGCATACAAGTATTTTTAAATGTTCATGCATTTCTGTAGCTTTTCCATTAGATACAAGCTAAGCAGGAAGACTGACTTTAGCTCAACACACGGAGTTATGTTATGCTACTGAGGAGGAGCTGTTTTGGTGATAAATTCAGTGACTTTTAAGAAAAGACTGTCCAACAGAAGTGCATTATAGCACAGAAACACTGTGCTCATCTAAATTATAGATAATTATATTGTACAGTACAGTAAGCGATAAGCAGGGAAGCCAATCAGCTGGAAAGAAATGAAAGTGATTAATAAAACAAGAAGGGAAAATGACAGAGACCACAGCAATCCTAGCCCGAGGTTAAGGCTAAATGTAATCGTTTTCTTGTTTGGCATTGTTGTCATGGCAACATCGACAGGCGGCGAGCGTATGAAGGTTGGCTAACAGTTGGCTGAGCTAGCTTACAGCCAACAGAACCAACATTCTTCCTATGAATCAACAAATAAAGTTGTTTGTGAGATCTATGACACAGCAAGAGAGAGCTACTACTGAAGCCTCAGGCAAACTGGCATCATCCAAACCCGACATCAACAAAGTCCAGAAAAATGCATATTACCACCATATGAGTCACAATGATGTTTCAATACAGTGACCTAAGACTGCAAACGTTCTGTCAAGTACAAGCTGAGTGTAATGCCCATAAATTCAGTAATACTGTGATCCAGGAGAGCTTTTTTGAGCAAAGAGTCCCCTTCACAAATAGCCTGATTCAAACTGATAGTTACAGCAAATTCATACCCGTTACCCGCTGGCGAAACCACAACCTGCTGCTTTTCCCTGTTCACAGCAAGACACAGCTACAGCATCTAACAAATTCTGAGGATTAAATCCAGACTTAAAAGCCATAACTAAAAACACCACAAGAATGAGGGTTTTCATCCTGTTAACCCATTTGCAAGGCTTATAAAGGGTCATCAGGGCCTTAAAGAGGAAAGGTAATCTACAAAAAGTGAACAATGGATAATAGCAATTTAGAATTTTAGAAAAACATAAAATAAACAGTGGGTTTTGCTGGAAAGATACAGTGTTTGTAATATAGAGTGTATATACAGTGGTGTGAAAAAGTGTTTGCCCCCTAAACCTAATAACTGGTTGGGCCACCCTTAGCAGCAACAACTGCAATCAAGCGTTTTCGATAACTTGCCATGAGTCTTTTACAGCGCTGTGGAGGAATTTTGGCCCACTCATCTTTGCAGAATTGTTGTAAGTCAGCCACATTGGAGGGTTTTCGGGCATGAACTGCCTTTTTAAGGTCATGCCACAGCATCTCAATTGGATTCAGGTCAGGACTTTGACTAGGCCACTCCAAAGTCTTCATTTTGTTTTTCTTCAGCCATTCAGAAGTGGACTTGCTGGTGTGCTTTGGATCATTGTCCTGCTGCAGAACCCAAGTTCGCTTCAGCTTGAAGTCACAAACAGATGGCCAGACATTCTCCTTCAGGATATTTTGGAACACAGCAGAATTCATGGTCCCATTTATCACAGCAAGTCTTCCAGAGCCTGAAGCAGCAAAACAGCCCCAGACCATCACACTACCACCACCATATTGTACTGTTGGTATGATGTTCTTTTTCTGAAATGCGGTGTTACTTTTACACCACACATAATGGGACACACACCTTCCAAAAAATTCAACTTTTGTCTCATCTGTCCACAGAGTATTATCCCAAAAGTCTTGGGGATCATCAAGATGTTTTCTGGCAAAACTGAGACGAGCCTTTATGTTCTTTTGGCTCAGCAGTGGTTTTCGTCTTGGAACTCTGCCATGCAAACCATTTTTGCCCAGTCTCTTTCTTATGGTGGAGTCATGAACACTCACCTTAACTGAGGCAAGTGAGGCCTGCAGTTCTTTGGATGTTGTTGTGGGGTCTTTTGTGACCTCTTGGATGAGTTGTCGCTGCGCTCTTGGGGTAATTTTGGTCGGCCGGCCACTCCTGGGAAGGTTCTCCACTGTTCCATGTTTTCGCCATTTGTGGATAATGGCTCTCACTGTGGTTCGCTGCAGTCCCCAAGCTTTAGAAATGGCTTTATAACCTTTTCCGGACTGATAGAGCTCCATTATTCTCTTTCTCATTTGTTTTTGAATTTCTTTGGATCTCGGCATGATGTCTAGCTTTTGAGGATCTTTTGGTCTACTTCACTTTGTCAGGCAGGTCCTATTTAAGTGATTTCTTGATTGCGAACAGGTGTGGCAAGAGAAATTGAACTCAGGTGCGATAAACCAGTGTTTTGACAGGGGGGCAAACACTTGTTCACACAGGGCTCTATAGTTTTGGATTTTGTTTTCCCTTAATAATAAAAACCTTCATTTAAAAACTGCATGATGTGTTTACTTGTGTTATCTTTGACTAATATATAAATTTGTTTGACGATCTGAAACATTACAGTGTGACAAACATGCAAAAAGATAAGAAATCAGTAAGGGGGCAAACACTTTTTCACACCACTGTATACTGCTGTAGGTCCAATATCCTCAGGGTCAAGTGGCAAAATGCACAAGGATAAAATTAAAGATTTCTTTCATTTCTGTCCAAATTCCATGGGACAAGTGTGAGACCAGCCTGGTGCACAGCAGCTCACATTTGTGTAGACTTTGTTTACCAAGATCATAAGAAGAGTCCATAAGAACAAATCACTGCTGTGGTACTCATGTCTACTCAGATCCTTAAACAGCAGTTCTGATAAAAAACAAAACAACAAATCATACTCTCTTCTAGTGCCTTCAAATGCAAACTAACAAGTTGTCGCTCATTTCTCCTCGTCACACTGCCTATAACGAAGACAGACCCCTGACATGTTCAAGTAACATGCACAGCATAACTGCATCTCATATCCTAAAAGATGAGCCAGATTCGATTTGGATCAAGGACGGTAGGACACATTTTGTTTTGTTTGGGATCATATTTTTCACAAAGGACCTATTGTTGCACCTTGGAGGAGGTACATGCACTGTCTGAGCCCTCTTGTTTATAACTGGGTCATTCTAGTACTGACTTCACAGCCGATATGAAGAGAAGAACTGATTACATCTGATTAAATCTTGCCATGTGACTGTTATATTAAAACAGGCTTGAAAAAATCTAAACCAATCTTTTAAGTAATTATCTGATGAACAGGCCAAAATGTACAGTTCACTGGACCATATGTTATGAATCTAAACATGGAAGAGCAGCTTCTTGGGAAATTGTTTGATGGCCAGTTTTTATCTAACAGTGTTTGCAGCATTTCCTGCTCAGACATGTCTGAACCCTCCCACTTTCCAAATGCCAGTGTACCCATTGTAATTTACACCTTTTCTGTAAACTTGAACAGCTAAAGTGGTACATTACATAAAGTTTTAGTGTGAGCAAGCAGCCTCCATCTGTGGACCAAATACAGCTGTTAGGGAGTGTTAGGAATCAAACATCAGTTTTTGGGGAAAGCATCATCAGCCAAATAGCTTCTCCCCTGTGGAGCCCGACGTGCTGTGGCTCTGAACTAACACACTCACACCGAGATGCTCTGAGAGACTGTTTCTCTCACAGCTACTTTCCCACATACCATTTCTTTCTCACTGGCTCAACCCTCCTCTACTTCTCTCATCCCATCTTTCTCTCTCTGCCGCTTTTGCTTATTCTACCCACTCCCACCCTCATTTTTCTCTCTCTGACTTTTCTCTCCTCCCTTTTTTCTTGTTCCTCTCATTCCTCCAACTCTCTGGAACACTTAGACTTGCAATACATTTGCTGTCTAACACACTCCAAGGGTTAGCACTCCCTGCTCAACTGGTACATTATGTTTCTTGAGTATTTTCCACACTAATGGAAAGCACTCACAATTGCCTTGGCATTCCATCATTCCACTGGTAAAAGGGAGACTCTCAGACCACATATTGCCTCCTTGAGAGGAAGCTTCTAGAGCAGTGAATGGTTTTACAGGAGGACGTTGAGAACTTAGCTTATTTTCTGCCTTGCAGTAGGTGTTTGTGCTGTGAACCTTCAAGAAAGTATGAGTAGTACATTAACATTATCTCTGTATAATGACAGTGCAGTCTGAAAATGGACTGTAGTCTACATTCGCACTCATCTGTGCATCTTGCTGTTTAATGAGATGAGTTACAGCTGTTTGCTGACCACCTGCACAAACTGTAAGATGAACACACCTCCGTGCCATCCAAGGAAGAAATACTTTAACTTGCAGTGTAGCTTTCTGTGCTTACTGTGCCTCGCCGCCTGGCTTAGCTTAGCTATCTGAGGCTCACGCTAATGCCAAACTACCATCTTCAACGGAAGCAGCTTGGCGGCAGCAGACAGCACCCCTGTGCTCGTTTATTTAATTTGATCTTTGACTTCACAATTTACTCAGCAAATATACATTACATACATCATAATAAAACGGTATTATAGAAGACTCCCGCATTTCATAAAGCTGCTAATAGTTAACTGCTGCTAATTAAGAAATCTGTCTAAACTTTAAATCCCCTGGTATTTTATATGGAGATGATAATGAAAAATGAACAAAGTGCCAAAGCAAAGGCTGATTTCTCTAAAATTATTTATACACACAAAATGAGGTTAAAAAGAAAATTAGTATAATGTTTAGACACATTTTCACAGTTTATCACTGCGATGAACACACACTTGCTGTTTAGTGGCTTTAAAGTGCAATGATCCAAATTAACACAGAACATTTTTAGGATCTGTTGGGGTTTTTTTTGTTCTTTGAATGTTTTCCTGCTCTCAGGTTCCTTATGGGATGTTTTCTGTCTTTGTTTGAAAATCTGTAACACAAAGATGAAAAAAAAATTGGGAGAAACAAATTTGACATGGATGCCAAGTCACAAACGTCCTGCTCCAGATTCAAACAAAGGACATCCTGGTTACACAACCGGCATCTGAGCCAAACGCGCCACAAGGACGCCTCAGTGCATCCCTTTGAAGATTACACTTGACTTGGAGGCCATTTCTACAGGGGAAAACGCAGGCTGTTTATCAGGAAGATGAAAGCAACACAGTGGTTCAGACTTACTTTGATAAATGAAATATGAATGTCAAAGCGTTTCAAAGATTAGGCATGTTCACAGATGTCGTGTTCATACTGGTGTTGAGTGTGCGGATTTGTTTTTAATTTGCTCTTAGATAAACTGGAGATCTGTTTTTTTAAATTATGCTGTCAAATACACATCATACATTGTTTACTGTATACCTTCTAGATACGTTTCCCAACAACACGGTTTGTGAATACATTTTGGATTTAAGATTTTGAATTGTCTAACCCAACACATGAATGTACCATGAGATGTTCATCTTCAATTTCCAGTTCATCACCACATACCAACAATATCTTTGACTAAATGAAAAAAACAGGACTACAACCATGATGAATGCGTCTTGTTGTAAATTTTGTGACAACTGGAAATATGTGATACTTTTGTATGTTGTGCTAGTGTAAATGTTTGAATGTAAAGTCTTTCTATCTCTCTCTCTCTTCTCTCTTCTCTCAGCACTTCACAACATTTTTAGGCAAAAGAATAAACGTCATTTTTTCACTAACTCTTCCTCTTCTACTTTCGGCTGCTCCTGTTAGAGGTTGCCACCCAACTCATGATGCGCATGCTAACCTTGGCATGTTTTACACTGGATGCACTTCCGGATTAAGTCTAATTGAGAGACACCAATCAACCTAACCTGCATGTCTTTGAACTGTGGGAGGAAGCCGGAGCACCCAGAGAGAACCCACACATGCACAGGGAGAACATGCAAACTCTGCACAGAAAGGCCCTGGGTCGGCCAGGACTCAAACTCGGAGCATTGTTTCACCAGCAATAGCAGACCCTTTGCTGTGACACTCATATATTTACCTTAGGTGCTGTCCATTTCTTCTGATCATCCCTGAGATGGTTCTACACCTTCATTTGAGTCCAGCTGTGTTTTATTATACTGATTGGACGTGATTAGGAAAGCCATATATCTGTCTATATAAGACCCTACAGCTCACCGTGCATGTCAGAGCAAATGAGAATCATGAGGTCAAAGGAACTGCCTGAAGAGCTCAGAGACAGAATTGTGGCAAGGCACAGATCTGGCCAAGGTTACAAAAACATTTCTGCTGCACTTAAGGTTCCTAAGAGCACAGTGGCCTCTATAATCCTTAAATGGAAGACGTTTGGGACGACCAGAACCCTTCCTAGAGCTGGCCATCCGGCCAAACTGAGCTATCGGGGGAGAAGAGCCTTGGTGAGAGAGGTACAGAAGAACCCAAAGATGACTGTGGCTGAGCTCCAGAGATGCAGTCGGGAGATGGGAGAAAGTTGTAGAAAGTCAACCATCACTGCAGCCCTCCACCAGTCAGGGCTTTATGGCAGAGTGGCCCGACGGAAGCACCTTCTTGGTGCAAGACACATGAAAGCCTGCATGGAGTTTACATTAATGAGGAAAAAAAATGAACTTAAATGATTTTAGCATATGGCTGCAATATAAAAAAAAGAGTGAAAAATTTAAGGGGGTCTGAATACTTTCCGTACCCACTGTATATATATATATCCCTAACTTCATGTAAAAAGCGGGACTAAGGCAGGAACGACACTAAACACTAAAATCATTGTAGTTACTTATTTTAGTTAGTACTGTACATGTACGTTTGTGCCTCCACTCCTGCGACAGCTGCAGACAGAGGCATTATGTTTTCAGGTTAACCGTCCCGTACGTACGGTCCGTTCTTGTGAACGTGATATCTCAGGAACACCTCGAGGGAATTTCTTCAAATTTGCCACAATTGTCCACTTGGACTCAAAGATGAATTGATTCGATTTTAGGGGTCAAAAGTCAACATCAGTGACCTCAATTCTCTCCTATACCCGTGAATTTGACTGGTTAGAGGAGACATTCAACTGCAAAGCAGCAATTCTAGTTTTTTTTTTTACAGCTATAATCATAAAATATTACACAAATGACAAAGGTTTCGGCGTCTCTGAGCTGCCTGAGTGCACACAGCCTTGGTTCAGCCGTGCAACACATTAAAAATCATTTTTTCCCCTCAATGTGCATATACTAAAATACAGTGTGTGCAAATTTCCCTGTCTCTAATGAGGCCCAGTGTACACAATACATGTAGAGTATGCTCTCAGTGATTGTGCTTGCATAAGCTTTCAGTTTCACCAGGCGACTCCTCCAAAATATTAATACATCTAAAGAAGCTGAGGACAGGCAGAGAATCAGGCCAGTGCGCATAACTGCTAATGATCTCTCTCAGCAAACTCACTCACTCAACGCACGTAAGCACTAGTCCACAGACAAATATGAGCATTTGCACATAAAAAATACTCATGCATATGTGTAGAAAAATACACATAGGTACATACTGCTTATTAAAACTATTTAACACTTCCTTGTCACCAGCACCACATCTCTCCTCTACTAAAACGGGAGCAGCAGCAGTTTGCAGTCGGTTTTAGCTGGGTGCTAATTAGAGAGGGACTGTGTCTGTGATTCAAACCCAGCAGAGCTGGCTCATCACTGCTCACTTTAATAAAGAGAATGCTGGACTGTAACAGAGCTCATTTATAACGTCAGCCTGTCACAAAACTGTTTTCACAGCAGTTTCCAGTAGAGAAGTCACAATGAGAGAGGGGGGGACAAAAACAAAGCTGGACAATATGGCGGTGTGATTTGTTTTTTTTTTTTTCCTCTCACTATACCACTAAACCAAATTCAACAAGCTGCTTACGAATATCTGATTTATGCACTAGTGGCATGACTTTGGATTGTCAAGCATTTAATTCACTGGATGAGTGAGTGATAGTGATTTTTTTATTCTTTATAAACTTCACCCAGGGCTTAAAAATATTTATTTAGATTTTACATTTGTTTCCCATGAGATATTATTGCCTTTTTATAGTGACTCTCCAGCTGTGGGGTGTGTCAGCAGGGGAACAGAGGCAGAGGCCAGAGGCCTGGTGGGATGCTTTCTGATGTGGTGTGGGCACAACCACCTGTTCTTTAATGTGGCCAAGACCAAGGACTTCAGGAGGACCAGGGCCAGGTTAAAAACCTTTCCATTTTCAGAGAGTTGGTGGAGAGCTACAGATTCCTTCGAGTCCACCTCGACAACAGACTGAACTGGAAATGTAACGCAAAGGATGTCTATAGAAAGGGAGAGAGCAGGCTCTACTTCCTCAGGATGCTCAGATCTTTACTGTGTGCAGCAGAGTGCTGCAAGCCTTTTACCAGTCTTTTGTGGCTAGTAGTTCTCTCTGCTGCTGTGGGGCAGCAGCATCAGAGCCAATGACACCATCCCACTGGTGAGGTAGGCTGACCCTGTAATGGGGATGTCTCTGGAGCTGGCTGTGGAGAGGAGGATACTGCACAAACATCATGCAGAACACCCCACATGCCCTCCACAACCTACTGGTCAAACAGCAGAGCACTTTCAGTCAAAGACCTCAGCTCCACTGTGACAAAGGATGTTAGAGGAAGTCTTCTGCCCACTGCAGTCATATTGTACAATGACTCTCCACCATGTCGGGAGAGGGGTCTCCTCCTCTGAAAACATTTATTATACATTTGTTCATGTACATTCAATTTCTTAATATCCAGCTTGTTAATACCTATGGATGAGTCAATGCACAGTTTCTTACATTATCCATCTGACTTGCACAAGTGTACAGTGCATCATTGCATATACTGCACAGGCTTTGTCTGTTCTTACTTTTCCATTTTAACATTTTTTAGAATTATCTCAACTTAGTCTACTTAGCTTTGTTATAACTTTGCCTTCACTGTGAAATTCCTGTCATACCTTTCTTATTTCTGTAAATGTGTGAAGTGGCTGCTGCAGCAGTCCAGTTTCCCTCTGGGATTAATAAAGTCATAAGTCTATCTATGCAAACATGTGTCAGAGATATTGCTGAGTGATAGTGAGGTCATTCCCTCGATGGATATTGCTGTTACTGCTGTGGAAATAATATTTCATAAAATTTTAAATTATTCTTTTAAATGTAACCCTTTTTAGTAAAATTTTAGGATATTTATTATTTTTAGAAACAAAATAAAACCAATGAGTATGTCAAAGTACCAGGCACTTTATATATTAATATGAGCAGCAGTTCTCATATGTCTTCATTTAATTAATTACAAAATAATGCATTACAAAAATATGAATCGACTAGAAAGTGGTTAAAACTGTGAAAATTAAGACTCAGTTTGTGTGTATAAGGAGACATTTGTTGATACATGATGGGTAGCAGTCAATGGAGCAGCTCCAAGCTGTAGCTTGGAAAGATGCAATAAAAAGCAAACCAAAACGAACTGAGAGCAATCTGCAGTCACAACTGATGAATGAATATGAACACCAGGGAAGGCAAATTACAGCAAAGTATGCAGACAGCCTGTCATGGTACAAGGAGTGGAATGAAATTAGTTTCCACCACCACCATAATCTCCAGGAGTGCTGTTTGGAAGCTTTAGTTCATTTGGGCCCTGTTAAAGAAACACGCCAACAAAGTGGACTTTTCTACTAAGTTTAGAAACTTAGCTGTAGCTGCAGTCAAACTCTAAATAGCTTCGATCAATGTAAGGCAATAAGACAAGATGCACCTCTAATTAAAGCTGAATGTGGGCACCAGCAAAACTGGGCTTGAGCGGTTAACAAATAAGCAGTGCAGGGAAAGTTGGCAGTCAGAAGGCGCACTTACAGGCTTTCATGAGACAACAGCTGTGACCAACAAATAAATGAGCTCTACAGGCGTATGAATAAAACAAAAGCAGCAATCACAGACCAAGGGCCTCACACGGGCAATGATACACGATAAGCAGAACATGCATAGCACTGAGTCGCGTAACAACGTCTGGTGGGAAGAGGTCCGGCTTCACACAACCACAGAGAGAACTCAAAAAGTTTTTACTTGTGGCCTTTATGCGCTTTAGCTGGTTTATACATTTAGTAATTGTACAGAGGGTCTGTTACTAACATAAGTCCAGATATATAAGGTGCTATTCTGATTCCAAATAGATGAACAATATGTCAAAGAGTACTGTTTAATCCTGGTTTTTAATTGGATGTATTACTGTATAGAAACTAGGGCTGTACCCGACCAAGGTTTTTGTCAGTCAGCTGTTCAGTGTGACTATTCATTCTTTTTTAATATAGTCTAGACTGTAATGATTTTGACCATGCTAACATTGGTATTTAAATTCACAAGAGTGACAGGAAGATCTTTCTGAGCTTTTAAAAATCCATAAAGACAGCTGCCTATGATGCAATAGTTAAATTGAGACCGATTTATATGGACCATATATAATGTCTGACCTTAGCTACATCCAAGTATTAGACAGTGTCACCCACCCAGCAAGCTGCTGCTCGGCACACAAAGATGAGACAACTAACTTCTATTGTAATGCACACTGGCAGACAAAAAATAAAATATTAAATAAAACAAAGGCTTGACTATAAGAGTCTCAGTCGACCTGACTGTTAGGGGGCAGCCCTTATATAAACCGAACTTCAGCAACCTGAGTGAAAACTTTTGATGCTTCGTCTACATATTCCTCCTTCAGTCATAAGTGATAATGAAAAACTAGGACCCACATAAGCAGCTAAACAAATAGCTATGAACGGTGTGAATGGATCTATTTCTGAAAGTTACACATTAATTATACCAGTGTGTAATGAGGTTATAAATAGCTATAAATTCTGAGAACATAATGTCTGTGCCAATAATAAACCAGACTTGAAATGTTTGAGCAGGCATGTGTGTGCACAGCAGGAGGTAACAAAGCCCGCCAAAACCCTCAGCTCTCCCACACTGCTCCAGTTAAATGCTGCAAGACGTCTGCTACAGTGGATGAACAATAAACAAGGAAACCTTAAATAAAAAGTGTTTCATTTAAAGAAGCATTCAGAGTTATTATTGTGTGTGCTTCATGCATCATTGTCTGACACCAGCATGCACATACACAATAGAAATGGTATGGCAATAATAAGTAAAATATATAGAATACAGCTGTGTATAAGGCCCATGGAGGAAAAGCAGAAACTTCACCTACTACCAAGGTGCACAGATGAGGAAAGATCAACTGAAAAGGTCCAAGATCCAGCAGCACAACTAA
>NW_018127944.1:682149-682750 GCF_001952655.1 Monopterus albus | reverse complement strand
GAAAAAACAATGAACATTAAAAAAACACAAATATAGGAATAGGAATATATACACAGTTCAGATTCAGTTTTTCACATAATATATACAAAAGGTATATGTTCAAGGTATTGGACCCAGGTGTTCTCCCTTTATATCCTCCTTCCTTCCCTCAGTTTTTTTGCTGGTTCATTTTGCCTCTATGCCTTGTTGCCCTGTCATCTTCGTTCTCTCATCTCACCACTCCTGCATCTCTGCCCTGTGAGTTCAGTACCCGTCTCTCATTTGTTCCTGACTTTGTTTGATTTGTCTCATTATTGTCTTGGGTTTTTCCGGTCAGCAGTACTTTGGTTACTTTCACTGGTTTGGTTTTAATTTTTGTACCCAGCTCCCTCGCCTAGTTTTGTACTTTGTTTTACTATGTCAGGTTGAGCCTTGTATTTTGTTCCTGTTTCTTGTTTTGTGTTGCATTAAATTCCTATGAACCTCTGCCTTGGCTTGCATCTGCATATTTGGGTCCTTCCCTCGCCTCAAAAACTCTCTCCCTGTACCTTTCTGCAGGTAGTCCTGGCTCTGGAGCTCCACATTTCTGATAAATGAAGGGCAGGTTCACACCAATGACCAG
>NW_018127944.1:650902-682049 GCF_001952655.1 Monopterus albus | reverse complement strand
GGCAAGGTGGGAGGGTTCTTCCTGAAGTCCACTGTCATCTCCACTGTTTTGAGCATGTTCAGCTCCAGATTGTTGCGGCTACACCACAGGACCAGCCTTTCAGCCTTCCTCTATAGGCCGACATGTGAACTGACACAGAGGACTTCCTGTTCCAGAGCCTTTGTGCCAAAGCTTCACTTTTAAGTGATTGTTAAGATCTCTGGTTGGGAAATCATCCAAATGACTACAAAGACACTTTGACTTGTTATTTATGGTCATTTGTGTCTCTTTCAGTCTGGGGATTTTGGTCCCCTGTGGGAGTTGTGGGGGCCCTTTTGCATGTCAGCAGCTTTGAACTGCTGGGTCAGAAAATCAAAACTGACTCAGCAGTGTTCCCATCTTCAAAGCTCACTGGATATGAGAAGGAAGTGGCAGATTCCTCTGGGCATCCAAGTCTCTGTGGGGTAGGCTGGTTTCATTTATAATTTTAAAAAATAAATCCCTGGATGCAAAAATCACTGCCGACAAATCTGTGGGTGGGAAGTCTGTGAGGGATCAGCAATCATTATACAAATTTGATGGGAATGACAAACCTCATTAATGAAGTAAGGAGAAAAACAGAAAAAGTTAAGAGATCAGATGGTAGCATTTTTAAAAATACTAGATTTTGTATTTCCTTCCAGTGTAAATAAACAATTTACCCAAGACACTGTTATATTATTATAGTACAGAAGCAGAACACAAGGCTTGCTTCACCCACGTACACACCCACACACATAAGACCACAGGTTTTCCTCTGTACTCTACATTGAACAGATTTCTAACCCTGAGGCCAGGGCATAAGATGCAGCATCACCATTACAAAGGGCAGGTCAATATGTACTGTATGAAGCCCTGTTCCTCCTCCTCTCTCGCTCTCTCTCACACACTTGCTCTGCCCTCTCATCATTGCCAGCCTCAGGTGTCCTGCCTTCACCACTCCACATAGGCACCCCAGCAGCCATGCAGTACTCATAAATATTGACAGTTTTGGCTATCCCTCAGGAACCGTTTGAAAAAGCAGATACTGCATTAACACACCAGCAGCAAACGCAGCCCACAGTCAATATTTCTGTATGTAGCTAAGCTAACTCTCTCCCCATTCACTTTGCACAAAGTGCAGCAGCCAGCCTGCAGGATGTTGGCTGTTATTACAGAAGGTATTTAATTGTCAGCTGTGATAGAGGTCTCCTCAGTGAATGAGCACAGTCAGCAGTTAAGTATCTCACAGGGCTCGTGGATTTCTTTACAACAGCCTTTTTTTTTGTCTTTACACACAAGAAGGAAATGAATTGCTGTGACACCTGGAGAAACAGGGCTCGCAGAATCAACCTGCTCCGGAGCTTTGGTGTAATGCTATCAAATGAAACAACTATTCATCACAGAAGCACCTGAACACATCCAATTCACTGGATCTTATTCTCTTCTCCCCTATAGGTATGGTTGATTAAAAAGGAACCTTGTTTGCTCACTGAGTGCAGACAGAGATAATATCTGAGCTTCTTTTAATCTGTCAGAGAAGTCTCTTGGTTTAGGCTTGTTAATCAATCTTATTTGGGTGTTACCTAATTGCACTCTCCCATTCCAGAAGATCAGGAACAGTGGATTATTCAAGGTGAACTTCATTTCCTGAAATCCGAGAGAATGCTCAGGAGGAAGAATTAAGTAATTCACTAAAGAGAGAAAATGTGATTTGTTCCTACAACCCTGGTTCGTCAGCTCCTGCTGAGCGGTGGTTGACATCAGAGAGTCGATACTTGGACTCAAACAGGGTTGTCTTGGTCAAGGGTTGGTGTTTCTTTTCTCTACAGCCCATGCAGGCATCTCTACACATTGACCACAGTTATTTCACACAAATCACTGCAGGATGCAAATGGATTCACAGACGATGCAGTGAATAAATAAATACGGCTACATTTAACAGATGGTGATGTTCTACAGATCCAGATTTTAACAACTTAATTAAACCCTCGCCATTGAATACTGGAAAGGTATTAAATGTTGAGCCCCAAAAGTGCTATACAAGTGCAGTGCATTTACCACTTACTGCATAAATTTCCCTGAAACAGTTAAGACAGCAGCCAAAAAATAAGTGTTTCAGGAATGACAGCAAAGGGACATTTTGACTTTTAATGTTTGTTCCATCCAGATGATTTAGGTGACATGAAGCGAGTAGGGCATTTGTTCCCTCTATGTCATATCATAATGGTTCCTAATGTAGATGACAGAAAAACATTTCACTTGGAAAGTGCCTTATTAGGGATGGTTGAATCTCCCTCTTGTGAGTTAACTTAAGTAAACATTTAATGATATCTCTCTATGTGTCGGAGTGTGGTGAGGGTGACAGCTGGAATGTACAACGGCAAGCAAGGGCGCCACTCTGATGTAGGAGTGAAGTGAAATAATCGTCTTTTTTATCATTTTATTTATTATTCAAGAACTGTCTGACTTTGGTGTGTTATCAGCTTTGCACCAACAGCAGGCTTTGTATTTTGTGCATTCCCCCATTAACAAGTAATCCAAACTGTACTTCAGTACTGCCTATTAAACACTCCTGTAGTGATATTCAGAGCACACATCACATGGTGCAGAGAGAAGCTTAGGGCCTTCAAGGATTCCCACTCGTTTTGAGGAGAGAGCATCACACTTGTAATTGTAATTCAAAGATGTGTGATGCAAAAGGTGACGGCAGGGACACAAAGGGATATAATAAATGCTAAAAAAATGGTGCACGTGGAGCTTCATGTTGTCATTACTAGCAGAGATAACCGTTCTGTCCTTTCGAGCTTAATACTTAATGCCGTCTTTTCTCCTCTTCCTCTCCTGAGCAGTTTCAGCTGCTGCATAACTGAATGTGAAAACAGTGTCGGTGGGGACAGACTTGAAAAACATCAAAGCTGAGAGAGAAAGAACAACATTTTGGGCCACGCAGTGTCATATATTTTTTGAGTCTGACCACATCACTGAGAAAATGTAGCCGAGAGATCCAGAGGGCTGACTGCTGAAGTGTGACAACACCTCCGCCATCTCTCCTGTCCTGATTTATTATCATTCAAAGATGAGGATACACTTTTCACCCTCAACGTGGGAGGTGATGGGGAAGCGATGGTACCGCTTGTGTCTGTGACTCCAAATATGACCCGAACGATTGTGTCGGCTTCTACGTCGTCTCATTATTAAATTGATTTTATACCTGAGAAGTGGGAAAAGGATAGTGAAAAGGTCAGTCTGGTGAGACAGCCCCTAAACTCATCCAAGCACTTTGAACAGGTGGGTCTGGTTGTCTTGACTGCAGCAGCTCCACTGATTGTGTGTTTTGATTTTATAATCCATGTTCCATTTTACTACTTTTCCTCCATAAAAAGCAGGGCATCTAAGACAGTTTTTCAAATGTCACAAAGCAATACATACACGCCTTGTCATGCTACCCTTGGAGAACATTTAGTACCAAATGTTTAACACAGCTGTTTACAGTTCAACTAGAAGCAACTCTTACAAAGTCTCCAAATGTACACTATTTATCGTGCAAGTAAACCAATTTGCAGTTCCCAGGGAAGCTCTCCCGACCCCTGAACACCCATGGACCTCGGTCTGAGAGCAGCACAAGACTGCAGAAGTCCTTCGTTCTGCTCTGATGAAGGTCCCCGACCACAACGCAGTGATTAAACATTTCTGAGACAGATGGTCATGAATTTTTACTCTTCCCCTGGCAAAGATTAGTTTTGGACTAGATTTATTAGCATAAGAAAACAATGTAGGTGTTTATATACACAACAACAAGTACAATGAGTTGTAGAAATAAAGCCTGAAACACATCTTCTACTTGTCTGCTGGACTTTCTGGTCTTGAGACAGGCGCTTGCAAAAGTTAAGTATGTTACAGAAGTGAACTAAATCATTTGTTAAACATTAACAGCTCAAAAGGTCAGAATAAGTAAGAGTATATTGTTTGGTACACTTGGAGAGTACAACTGCGTATATGAAAAAGTTGTATAAAGCCAACTCTGGCTTCAGAGGGAGCTGCATAAAGTCTGATGTGTGTCCTCGAGTGACATCACGAGTTAGTGTTGGCTGCGTCTACAAGTTTAAACAAAATTAAATAATCTTGGGTGAGCTCATCAGGCCTCTGTTGTCCCCTCATCTATGCCTGAGGCCAATGACATAAGGTGACATTAGCAGCTACTAGAATAACACAACTGAATCTACAATTTAAGTAGAGATGCATTGTAGGTAATGTTGGTATCAGTGTTCTGGCAAGGAAAAAGACTCTCTCTAGTTTTCCTGGATCAATTCTGATCCTGATTCTGTATTGGCCACTGTGAATCTGGTAATGTTGAAGGATTGCAACGCTATTGTAAATCTGAGGACTATACTCATTTTAGAATCAGAATCAGTTTTATTGGCCAGGTGTGTCAGACACACAAGGAATTTGACTCTGGTACATCAGCTCTCAATGTGTATGTACATATCCCCATGCAAGGGGCAAGTAAACAGTAAACCAGCATAAGGCTGTGTAATATAACAAAAATAATAAGCAGTATTAACAGGCAGTAAACAATGCAGACAGACAAAGGAATGCTCATTGAAATAAGATAATTGGAATAAAGGAATAAAAATAGAGTACTTAAAAATAGAGACCTGGGCAAGGAGCAAGTAAACTGTAAACCAGCATAAGGCTGTGTAATATAACAAAATAAGCAGTATTAACAAGCAACAAACAGTGCATATGGTGCAAAATAAGCAGTATAGACAGGCAGTAAACAATGCAGACAGACAAGGAATGCTCATTGTGAAATGGGATAAGTAGGAATAAAAACAGAGTACTTAAAACTAGAGACCTGTATGGATCTGTATAACGTGTACAATGTATATATACACAGGTGTTGCACTGGGGGTTATTGTCCAATCATACGGTCGTCGGTTAAGTGTTCATCAGAGCAACAGCCAGGGGGAAGAAACTGTCCCTGTTTGTCTTGGTGCACAGTGAGCTGTAACATCGTCCAGAGGGGAGGGGTTCAAACAGATTGTGTTCAGGGTGTGAGGGGTCTGCAGTGATCCTCTCCACCCTCCTTTCGACCCGTGCGGTGTACAGGTCCTCCATAGAAGGCAGCCCTTGGCTATCGACAGTGCAGAGGCATTATGTTTCAGGTCGCCCATTCCTTCGGCCCATTCTTGTGAACCCAATATGTCAGGAATTTAACACGTCTCCTTGCACTCAAGGATGAACTGATTAGATTTTGGTGGTCTAAGGTCACGGTCACCTCATGTCCATCCCATTCCCGTGAATTTGACCAGTTGGCAGAGGCATTATCACTTTACAGTTGTATAACTGTAACGTGATAATTCTAGTTTCAGTTTAATCTGTGCCAGTTTTAAAAGCATTCACAACAGTTGTTTCAGTTACATGCAGCATTTCTGCAGGCAGAACAATATGAAATGAAGATATAAATCTCAATCAACAAAAGAAGGTATATGGAAGGCTAGTTATCTAATTAGCCAACAAAGAACCCGGCCAGAAAAAACTGCAAATAACAGTGACTAGTTTTCATGATCTCTACCACAAGTGTCTGCACGTTAGTATCTTAGCTTACCTAGACACTTGGACATTAGTGTGCCTAACATAGCTTTAGAAGGCCAGTTACACTAACCTAACTAACATGTATGACTACATGTGTGCAGGTAAAGGCACCGTTACAGAATCTCTGAAATCTTTAAACTGGCTGTTGAATTGAAGCTCCAGTTATAAACATCTGCAACACACACACCAACTCTATATGGAGTAGAATGAAAATGGCTTAAGAAGGTGAATGAAAAGCTACAACAACTCTGAGAAGTGTGTCAGAACTTGACAGAACCACATTCATTATTCAGAGCCTGATTTCTGCTTTAAATTAAAGCACATTGTATTTATAACTGAAATACAAAAGTGCTCTAGAAATACGACTGCCGATTCACAGGCAGTGGGAGGGAGCACTGTCTCTTGCATACTTTTCACACATCTTTTGTCCATTAACACGTCCATGACTCACTGACGAGTGCATTATTTTTTTCTGCTTTTGCATTTTTTCCACAGAACACTGAAATGCCTGGAATGGGGCGTTCTGGATGCTCCGGTTGTTTCTGAGCCGAGCACCAAATGAATGTGTAACCAACACATCCTCCACAATCACACTTTTTCTGAGCTACATCTTTACTAAACAGCCTGCACGTAAACACTTTAATACCACTCTACACTCTCGGTGGGGGCGTTTTTTCTTTAAACAGGCCCAGCCACGGTGCTAACAAGCCTTTAAAAGAACATTATGAATTATAATTTGAGAACATTATAATCTAATTTCTCCAGGGTAACTCTACTAGCCAGATTATGTCAGGCTTTGTGCGAGTCCTTTTTCATTGACTAAAGTCCATAAAATGTCTTACTGTACTTCTGCAGCTTACATACAGTATCTGTCGTGAGAGAGAGAGCCCAGTAAATCATACTGGCAAGCCTGAATCATTCCAGTCATTTTAGTCTTAAACCCTATTCCAACAAGGAAGATGCTTATTACCACAGTCAGACAGTTTCCACCCAGTCAGATGCCCAGACACCTGCTAACCCTAGAGGACATTATTCAGCTTTGGCGCTGCACACACACACTCACTAGCACACACAGAGTAGTCATATACACAACCCATGATACACAGGGGTACACATGTACATAAAACTACACAAATACACATCCACACACTTACCCAAAGACACATACAGGCACAACATGAGTGCCACCATTACAAAGCTCTCCCTCCACAGCGAGTCTCTCACAGTTCACCATGGGAGGGAGATGTATACATTTACCACCTTTAGCTTGAATCGGCCACGGAGACATACTGCACTGAGCTCAGAGGTGGCGAGGCTAGCTTGCTTCAAACAGCGCTGTTTCACCCTGCTGACCTCTTCAACCACAGACTCTCCATATCTACCTGACACATTTTTCCAAGTTAGATTTAAGGCAGAGTAGATTTTTCATAAAAATGTCTCAAAGGATTTCAGAAACAAAATGCACTGTGGGGCTGCAACAGTTATTTTCATTATCAATTATTCTGTGGATTTTTTTTTAAATTAACTGTTTAACAAAAAATGTCAAATGTAATTTCCTGCAGTCCAAACTGTAAGACGTTGGGACACCAGTCTGCATCGGTTTAAGGCTTCATTTCCTCCAACTGCTGCAGAAAAAATGGAAGTTAACCTGAAAAAGGCCTCATTTATATGACACTGACATATATACAGTATTTAGTTTTGCTGTTTAAACTTCTGACAGTTTATTTCTTAGCGTTATACCATTTAATGTTACTCACTGGACTTCAAATGCTTACATGTCAAAATAAAAACTGGAAAAATGGAGGTGATCTCAAACTTGACCAGCAGTGTATCCCATGATGCGTTTTATTCACTGAGCAAGATTTTACATTTCTGCTATGGTGTAGAGTCAATCAAGTGCCCAATTCTTCTTTTTTCCCCCCCACTGATCACAGTTATTTCATTTTTATACCCATTTCTCTGCCTTGTTTTATTGTTAATCTTGCCGCTTCCTACACCATGTATTAAACAAGATTCAGAAGAGTTCTAAACACCATTTTCTCCTTTTTTTTAACCTCAGTAAATCATTTCCATATTAAGGCTTTTTTTAACACTGTCTGTGCAACAGAGCACTAAACTGTGAGTTGAGGATTAGAATATAATCTCCAACTCCTTGTAACTTCTGTGCAGCGCTATCATTTCCACCAAGAAAAATTTTTTTTTTTTTTTTTTTTTTGTTATTTTTTAATTTTTTGGGGGGTTGGTGGACCAAATCCATTGCATTTCCATTTTTCAACCTCTCGTGCTGCCCTTATCCAATTCAGGGCTCATGATTCTAATACTATAACAGAGCAAGTTGTCAGACCAGAAACAGCAATGATGAATGCCCCGTTGCTCTGTGTGCTTGTTTGTTTTGGGGTGCTGTTGGGGAGCAGAATTGAATTTTATGCTTACTTGTTGAGGTGCATTTTCTTGACCACGGCTGCTCTGCTGTACTCTGGCAGGCAGCATTGATTAAATGGAATAGTTCTGTTATCTGGATTAAAAGGGGAGAAGCATGAGGACGATAGCGGGCAAGAGAAAATAATGAGTTCTTTCATCTTGGCAGCGAGGGCGCCTGCGTCATTCAGACTTCCCAGGGAGATGTACACAGCTTAAGGAAACGTTTAATTAGAAAATGTCAACCTTGTGTCTGTGCGCCATGTGTGCGGAATAATAACATTTTTGATGTGAATATGACAGCACAATTTCTTTTCAGCTGCTTTCCAACCAACTCAAAGACGTGCAATCAATTGATTCTGAAGAGAGGGAGGAAATAATTAGCCGCCTACATTACTGCCACAGCTGTGAAGAAAAAAGGGAACCATTAATGATTCTGTGGCACTGGATGTTTAACATATTTTATATCATACCAGACTAAGTAATAGTCCTGCACCAAAGTTCTCCCTGTCCATGTGTGTGGGTGGCACCTGCTGCTAAAGTTGGAGAAGAAAAACACAATATGGGGATGATTTTTGAAGAGCAGAAAATTATTACTTCTTGACATCCTACGTCTGAAATAATGAGACCTCAGTGTTGATCACGAAACACCCCCCCCCCCCTTTTACCTTTGATAAAAACTCAGAAATATGGCTAAAATATAAATGAATATAGAAGAGCAAATATCTGGGGAGGCCCTCTGCCGCCAGTGCTCCCCCCTCACCAAATCAAATGGCTCAGTATGCACCTGCACTACGGTTTGATCACAACCTAACGTGGCTAATTGTGCTGACTGCTGGCAGGCTAGAGGCTTTTCTCGTCAACATCAAAGCTAAATCTGGATCCTCAAAAAAAAAGCCAGAATATAGGAAAAGAAATAAAACAACATGAGATTTTTGTCAGGAGAAAAAGGTGAGCCTGCACATCTTAAGCCTGCTATAAGCTAATACAACTGTTTGTGTGGGATAAATATTTATATAAAAGTGATACAAGAGACTACGCTTCGGTTTCACACCAAGCTAATAATACTGTAGTTTGTGCTCATATACATAATGCCTGCAGAGAGAGAAGCGACAGGTTCAACCTTCACATCTGATGACAGCATCATTGCAAATCAGGGAGACATGTAGACTGAAAGGTGAACATTTAATCCAGTTAGGAAATTACAATTCACCAGTTAGCTCTTTAGACTATTATGAGAAATAAGTCAACTGCCTTTTATTAGAGAGCCCAGTGAGCCACACAGCGCCTCATGCATAGTTGACATATTTCAAAGATTTCCAGGAGGCGAGTTCAGAAAACGCCCAGGAGTTCAAGGTACACCTTTGAAGATCAAAATACATTGTAAAAATACATGATATGGTGTTAGAAAAACCTTTCCTCCTCCTTCTTTCTGGCCTTCTGCTTGTGGTGTGAGAACTGTATTTGCCTTTCAAATCCATGAGGGCTTTAAGATGGTCACACAGGTGCTTCCTTCACCTGCCTTATTAATCCTTGTTAAAACACACATAGATCACAATTAATGGGAGTCGCCTCTGCTTTTGCAGAATCCATTTATCATCCACTTAGCCAGGGCCACTCAATAAGGACCTGTACTTCTTACAAACACTAAGATTGTTTTAGCAAAGCTTAATCTAGTCTCTATCAAGTTAAGGGGCTTCAAGGAACCTTCAGTCGTTCTTTAGAGGGCAACCACAGGCGAAGCTTCACAAAGTTCCTTAAAGAATTCTTTCAGTTAACAATTCATGAAGTCATGGGGGACCTCTACAAGTGTGGCATGTAAGAAGCTTTATCTGGGTCAGGCGTGGACAAAATGAGCATATTTAACTCACATTATTTAGAAAAAACATTTTTGGTGCTATACCAAAATATCAATGCAAGAACAAATTTAGCCTTGTTTAGAACTAAGGTTGAAACTATTAGTGGCTTAATCCGTTAGTTCACTGCCTGAAAATTAATTTTCACACCACCATCAGAGAGGCTCAGAAATCTGAACCCATGCCAGGAGTTTGTCTGTTTTCAGTCATTATGCCAACTGCCACTTGAACAACAGTGTAATGTTCACATTTCTTTTTCTTAATATAAATCCTTTTCACTTCTGGCTAAGCTAGGCTAGCTGTTCTCTCCTTCCAGGCTGTTAGCTATCCCCGGAGTGACACAGATCAAATTTAGATGGATCTTTTCATCTAACTCTAGGTAAGACATCCTCAAAATGTGGGCGTAATCCTTTAAGGGTTCCTTAAACTCTGTGAGGATCTGTGATGACCCCCCAATGAACCACTATTTTGTTAAGTCTGATGTTGCCAGACACATCCAGTTCCCCTGGTCTCTAAAACCAAGTTAAACATAGAGACGGTGTAAGGTTATTTATTGCCTCCATAAAAGCTTGTGAGTGCAAAAGGGAAGAAGGGTGGAAGATGGAGGACGAGGTGAGAGACGGAGCAGCTGCAGGCCTGGCTTTCTGAGAGGCTGTAGTTTGTTATCAGAAGAGGATCGAGCATCACACAAATCAAAGCAGGATATACACACACTGTACCCATACACATACATACATACATACATATAGACACACTGTCTGGTTAACAGGCATACATATCTCTGCTGAACAGAAGCTTCATTTCCTGCCCTCCATTGCCTCATGCATATTAAATATCATTTTCCAGAGAAAATCCCTCAATGTCTCATTGTTGGCTGCAGAGAGATCTTATCTTCATTGCCGTCTACAGCCTATTACCAAAAAGTGGACTTTATCACCGGTTGCAGTTATTTGCTCAGCTATTGCAAAGAAACCCAAAGACATCAATGACAAGATCAAGATGAGACAAATGACATGTATGGCCACCGTTTCTCATGTGGCACAGAGGCTGAATTAATGGTGTTAATGTTCGCCATTCCTGCACAGAGATCTTCAGAGTCATGTTGCTAGACTAGAAAAACTATAGTATTAATGTATTAGTAGCAGTAAAAATATGATTATAACAGAGGCACAGTCAGTTGATGCAACAATACACAGGATTTTACCCATTAATGAATTTCCAGTTTACAGTTCCTGCTGTCAGGAATAAAATGCATCTGCACCAAGTTTATTTACACACTGTGAAACAGAAGAATAGCAGTTTTCTCTAGGGGTTTTTCAGCAGTGCTGCTGTTGTGCACACGCCCACGAGTGCATGACACTGGAGTCGTAGCTTAAAATGAAGTAATCGTTATGAACAGGGTTACTCATGCATTCATACATTAACATCCAAACGAAACATCCCGTCATTA
The DNA here is from genome assembly GCF_001952655.1 of Monopterus albus. Lineage (NCBI taxonomy): Eukaryota > Metazoa > Chordata > Actinopteri > Synbranchiformes > Synbranchidae > Monopterus > Monopterus albus. The sequence goes on along the minus strand of NW_018127944.1, from coordinate 670,730 downwards.
ACTTAAGGAATGACGAGTCTGCAGCCCTGCTGCACTCTACTCCTCCACGGTCACCATCATCCTTTTTTAATGAGCGTCTCAGACTCGGCTAAAAATTCAAATATGATCTGACTAAACATGTTAGTGTACAGTACAAAGTTGTACCAGTTTAATTTAAGTCTATACCTTTAAGTTAGCACCTCGTGTGATCAGGACATCAATAAAACCGACTTGTTTGTGCACAGTTGAGTAGGAAAAATAAAGCGTTATGAAAAATTAAACATTTTTAAACGCAAGATTCAGCCGCTCATTAACATCCAAAGTGGTGACTCATATGTGTGCACATCTGGGCCAACAAAACAAGTATTCTTCTTCATTAATTATCAGGCTACTGTGATGACTGAACGAGATGCAACTGCCTTCTAATTGAGCTAGCTCGGTCAGATAATGTACACTTATCTCCAAAAATGGAGGAATAAATTTAGAAATTGGCTTTGCTTGGATAGACTGACCACATATTGTCAATCTAAGTGGTCACCTGACAAAAATATCACAACTTCATAAAATACCTTCATACCTGTCCTAGGATGAAAATGTTAACAGCTTTGAGCCTGGCTCAAATCTCTGCCATCAGGCTCTCGCCCAGCTGTTGCTGCATAGAGCAGATCTTTCCCCAGCTGTGGGGTGTCGCCTGCTGGGCTCCTTCAGCCCTCATCTCACACTGCAGGGTGTACTGAGTGGCAGCACTTGGTTTCCATTGACAATGAACGGGCAGCTGTCACTAACCCAGGGTTTTATCTCCGTATATGCTCAGAGAGCTCAGCACATAGCCGCGCACTTTGGCCGCAAGGAGGCTCACATACAGTCAAGCAGCCTTTCCAGCATCACAATGGTGAATAATGTTTAAAAATATTCCAGTATCCAAATTATGATACAGATCAGCACCAAAACCTAATCCACTGTTCCGTGGGCCGAAACCCTACCTCTCCAAAAATGTCATCCGAATCCCTTCATTACCTTTTGAGTTTTGAAGTTAACAAACCAACAAATGCCATCAAAAACATAACCCCCACCATCGTGGACTCCAAGGCAGCTGTCACACTGTGAACATTGCCTCATCCCAGGCCACATCTCATTAGCATGGCAGATGCCTCCTTTTAGATACAGGTAGCGAGCCAACCTGAACCACTTCACACAAAGCTGATCTCTTGCTCCCGTTTCACCACAGTAGCCCGTCTCCTGCTGCCAAGAACCCCTTCAATGGGATTTTTCCTGTTCCGCTGATGCACGGTAAGGAAAACACCCCATTGGGTTTACCTGCCCACTTTACAGAAGAACCCATGCTCATGTAAACATGAACACACTTGAAATTGGCGAGTTTGCGTTTTAATGCTGTGTGCTTGTACGAGGTGGAATAGCCCTACTTGTGATTTCAAATATGTCAGAATGTCTGAAAATCAGTTTAACAATTTGATACTGCTGTCCTGGTTTTCTGGGAAAAGTGTTGAAATCCGTTACCCTTAAGGCTCTGAAAATCCTATAAGTCCTAACAGTAAAAAATAACCAAAGGTTGTATTAAGTTGCTTGCACTGGACCAGTTAATTTCTCGACCAGCTTCTCACTATGAGCGATGTGGTTCTGCACGGACTGTTTCCTGCCCAAGTTAGAAGAGCTTAGGTTATTCACATGGGTTTTGACAAAAAAAAAAAAAAAAAATTCAGCCATTTTGTCTGGGCTCTAACTCTAATATAGTTAATGTTATCATAAATTAGCAAATAGGCTCGTTCAAGACGAACTGCTCCTCGCCTAGTAAGCAGATGAGAGCAGCAGCAGAAATCTGCAGTCAAGACGGACTTTTCACCAGCCTTCAGTGTGTACACAAAGTCACAGATTCACTCACATCCTATTAGATCTGATCCTGAAGTAATATAATGTCAAACCAAACTTTTCAGCTTCTTCTCAGGGTCCAAACAGTTGTTGGTTTAATGTTAACATTTCTCATGCAAAGAGGTCAACACATCTGTTTGCTGCTGTATTTGAGCTGACCAGGCTCGATCTGATATGAAACTGCATAAGTACATTCATAGCCATTGTTGATCTGTCAGATATTTAGCCACTACTGCACCTCAGATACCACTGAAAGAATCTTAACACCCCACTTACCAAAAAGGCTTGTCACTTAATTAAAACTTCACAAAATAAGTTCATTTTGTAGAGCAGAACTATTACAGATTGCATGCAGTGTGAGAACTACATGTACTGTAAACTGACTATATTCAGCTTCTCTGAACGATAAGTCACCGTCAGCAACATTTATTCTAACATAATAAACCTTCACAGTGCAAATACCAACTTATAAACTCACAATCGGTGCAATTATACATTTCTATAAAATGTTATGTTGTTGAACAAACATCTAAACCAATCAGCTCTCAGCTCAGGTGAGAGCTAGGCACTTCCCAACATGCCCTGAGCTCTTGCAATCAGTGGAGAGCAACTGCAGTGCCGCGCTCCAAAAACTGCAGTTGCCTTGATCCCATGAGAATATCATTAACCAGGCAGGCACTGGATCAGAGCAAGTCGGGATCAAGATGGACAGAAAACTAACCTGCATGCATTGTGCACAGATTGCCGGTGATCGATTCTGCGCACATCTAATTCATCTCGAACATGCCTAATGTTTTTAGAATAATCCAGCCTTTAATGTTTTAACCATTAATTAAATTTGGTTGCATGCATGAAAAATACATGTAAAAGGAACTCGTGGGTGGATCAGTGCAGTGCTGGAGCACCACACCAGCTCCATAGCCAAGGACACCTAGCAACATCTCTACTGGCTGAGAAAGCATCTCCCCTACCCTCTTATTTTAGAGTCTCCAGTATTCCTCCTGTGTGGTTTTAATGTGGTGCTCCCATACACATGCTAAATGTGTCTTGTTGACAGTTGCATATTTTCAGACTAAGAGCTGTGCATGTGTTTACTGTATATGGCATATAACAGAAGGATTACAGAATTAAAAAAAAAAAAAGATTCTCACAGTAGGGAATATATACAGACGGAGCGGAGCGGTGGGGAAAGGCACAGCATTGGTGCAAGACTCTGCACAAATGGTGTTAATGCATGTGTAGGACCTGTGTGGGCTGCGCATTGGAGCATGTTCACGTCTGACTCACTCCAAAGCCGAACATGACCAAAGCAGGGACAGACTGAGACAGACAGTGGAGGTGCCAACAGAGCCAGAGATGGATGGAGCTCAGTCCTCACATTAGACAGATGCCTGCCAGGTAGACATAACACTGGACTAACTGCTGATGTGATGTGAATTGCAGCAGGGCTGAGGTGCATTTAAACCTGATAACATCTTTGAGCAGCACAAAAATCACCTGCACTGCCATATTTGGAAAGAGAAGGCATTTGTCCCACCCCCCAGCTAGTCTTTGAATGGGACTCATCTGGGTTTTTTCAGTGCAGGAGCCTTCACCTGCTTCTCCACTTAAATGCATGACCATCACAGACCTCCTGCTAAAAAACCTCTGCCCCTGACGATGGATGCAGCTGCTGTGTTCAAGTAACCGCACTAAACAGGTGCACGCAGAATTCCCCATTTTGTAATCCATGCATTGTGTGAGCCTCGTCAGAAACTGTCAGCGTCCTCTTCAAGAGACAGGACGTATAAAGAAATAAATAAAAGAACTAAGATGTCAGCTGAATCAGAGCCGGTGAGAGCCCTGAATTTTAATTATGTGGTGGATAGTTTTGACTAGAGACCCTGTATTTATTATTAAACTAAAGCTACACTAATCAATATTTTTGTATTAACAATAGGACAAATGACTACATGTAATGTAAAAGAGGTCGCTAATGATACTGGACCTGTACAAAGGTAGGTGTTTGGTAACACATTAGCCATAAATTTATAAAAGGTGATAACCTGTTCACAGCTTGTTCTGCTGCTCCCAAGTGGCCAAACAGTTAATTGTTACTACATTAACAACTGTGACACATTATCCGTTTTCTGAAAACCTGTGAATATTTAATGATGGCTTCATCCTGCAGTAGCAGGTTTGAACACAAAGTCATCACAAAATGTGGGGAAATCCAACTTCTCTGCTCATATTATATTCATGGTTTACAGATTATAATAATCATCATGGTGTTCTGTTCTGCCCCAACATGAATTAAAGACGCATTAAGAAATTAAACGTAATTATCAAAAGGTTAGAACATACATGATCAAAATCAATGGGATATTAATGAACAGTGTCGGTGCACTGGGCAACAGGCGTGCGTTACCTGAGGGATGCTTCCACAATGTGCTGACCCACAGAGCCCTTGTTCTTAATTTCTAAGCCTCTGTGGTGCCTGACAGTAATTCCACGGTGCCTTGCAGTGGGCCCTGCACTGCAGAAGAGACTATTTTGATCTATTTTCTAGTAGTTTTTCTTTTAAACATATTTGCACTTCATGTGCAAATCATCTCATGTACTGAAAGTGGTGGTGGGGCAGCGAGTTAAACGGCTGACTTGTGACTGAGGGTCAAATCTTTGCAGAAGCATTCCTATTCATCTTAAATATTTATTTGCTATGCTTTACATATGTGAATTATTCATATCATCCCACAGTGATATTCTTTTTGTGCAAATCAAGACTGACATGACTGTGCGACTCTTGCATGCCTTGTTTTCTATTCATTTAAGAAGACTGTATGAGAGAACAGCATAAGGAAGTGTTGGCACTCGATAGAATAATTTTGTGAGCAGATAAAAGGGAGGGAGTTATGTAAACTGAAATACTTTATTCAATGTTAATATAGAAGCAGCCAGCAACACTCTGAGCCAGTTAATTAATTAAGAAATATTCATTTCAACCAGTACAGTGTTCCACAGTTCTACTACCACACTGTGAAAGTGGGCATGTTTGGTTGTGGAGGTGGGGCTCTGTGATTTGTGGTTCTGCATTGAATCTATGTAGAGCCAATGCCATCACAAGCATTTATAGTCGTGTGCTGGCGCGTCTGTGTTACACCACCCAAACACTAGTTGGCGCTAGGGTTTCTATGCCGCTGTGTTGTGTTTCTTTGCCACTTACCAACAATGGTGACTGAAACTGAGTGGGTCATGTTTGAGTTAAAACTAAGATGTTAAACAGCAGTGATTTTTACTGAAGTTACTGCAAGAAAAGAGGGATGAGATGTTGGAGGAGATGGTTTGCACAGCTACTGAACCAACTAAGGCAGAATGAGGGGGATTTTCCGTGCTTGTCCAGCCACTGAGAAACCGCGATGCAACTAAGCATAGTTGTTGAAGTTTGCGTCACCATGTGTACTTACATTTGCAGAGACGTGCATGAGGCTACACATACCTAAGTTGTACCTACACCACAATTCAGCGCAAAACCATAAATCAAGCTCTTTTGCACATTAGATGTGAAGCAGCAATCGCAGGAATCTGTGGTGTCAGTGATTCAAACCTCAAGTCCTGTTATCAATTCACTGCTAAAACTGTTGAGTACACAGAATTATGCTGAATATTAAACAAAAAGGTTTGTTTCACTTCTCTATCCATACATTGGTCCCAGTCTTTTACAGCAGGTTTCAGGTATGAATTAATAAGTGTAATTCTCGAGTACATCGTAGCTGACCTGCTATTAACTGATTAAGCATTGTGTGATTTTCATGCAGACTAAATCATTTAGTTTTTTTGAATGAAGACAATGAAATGCAGGGTAAACAGCTTGTGTACAGTTTAGCTCTAACTGTACCTGCGTTCTTTCCAGCTCAGGTCTTTTTGAACATTAATTTATTCATGCTTGTTTCTGTGGATCAGTTTCGTACCGGAGCCAAGACCTTCCTCGGTACCAATGGCTCACTAGAGAAGCCTGATACCTGCAAAGCACTGACGGGTATTTAACGTGAAACAGCTCCAAAAGTATGAACTTAGTGACTTCCTGACTGACTCCATTTCTCACTCCATTTTCAATAAATATTTCAGAAGCGTTTTATGCACAGTTGGCTCTTTTTCTCTCTGTGTTCTATCAGTTTTAAATGTTACAGGAGAGAAAATGCTTTCACATCTGAACTGGTTAGACAAAGTTTTGCAGGCAACAGACTAACTGTATTCCCCATTACATTTCTGTTCCACAGAGACATAGCTAGTGTCATGCCAACATTACAAGTCACAGGCACGGTCTCCAGAGTTACAGAAATCTTGACACATGAAAACACATGCATGCTAAAACTATATCAAATTAGCAGTTCAGGCAAAAACAGAAACTTTGGCATTGTGGAAAACATTTTATATTCATCAGATCTAACTGGAGAACAAACTCGCCATTGAAATTCAGATGATGCCCAGTCATGACCTGGAAGACTCATCCATATTGTGTGCTTTAATCCTGCGTAAATGTCCCTGAAAGACTACCTCATTAACTCCATCTGTAGCAATTTGCATTGTTTAATTTAAATGTGCTTTGCATATCTGTACTTCATTGATTGTGATTATGTATGATGTTGTTTCTCTTGCCTGAAGTCCAATTACCTATCGAAGACACCAAAGGCTTGAACTCTTAACTGCTCTGCGGAGAAAGTCTGGTAATCAGCTTCAAAACACCTACTAATCTGCTTTTAAAAACACCTTAGAGTTATACTGTGCAGTAAACCTCTACACTGTGCTCATTCAGACAGTTTTTGGAAGGCGAGAGCTTTTTAGCAAACTGAAAACACAGCCACCATTCATTATCTGCCCTTCACTTTTCTGAAGCACTTTGAGAGAATGTACGTCTCGGCCTATCTTCCTGTTGTTCTCGTTGGTGAACAGTAATCTGAATGAATAATTAATAAGGCTGTGAACCAGTCATAAATGAGGGGTTTGGTTCTCCTTTTGCTCAACTACAAATGCGCTTTGAAGTTTCTCACCAAGACTGACTAAGAGCAAGAGGAGTAAAAGAAAAAGAGAGCTCTGTTACAGCAGTTTCAAGGACTCTGCTCCCTATAGAGCATTTTAGAAAGGGAGAGGATTTGAGACTAATCCCACCAAAGTACAGTATGAATGAGGGCAACAGTTACTCAATGACACTGCTGTCAAAAGTGCTTAACTGATCAAACTGGCAAATTGGTATTTAAGACGGGCTATATTTATAGGAACTGTAAGCCTGATGCAGATTGATAGAAGAGAGCTTGTATAGTAGTAGTAGTAGTAGTAGTAGTAGTAACATCCCATCCAAATGTCCCAATAGTAGTAACATCCCATCCAAATGTCCCAATAGGAGACAATATACAGTGGGTACGGAAAGTATTCAGACCCCCTTAAATTTTCCACTCTTTGTTATATTGCAGCCATATGCTAAAATCATTTAAGTTCATTTTTTTCCTCATTAATGTACACACAGCACCCCATATTGACAGAAAAACACAGAATGTTTGACATTTTTGCAGATTTATTAAAAAAGAAAAACTGAAATATCACATGGTCATAAGTATTCAGACCCTTTGCTCAGTATTTAGTAGAAGCACCCTTTTGAGCTAATACAGCCATGAGTCTTTTTGGGAATGATGCAACAAGTTTTTCACACCTGCATTTGGGGATCCTCTGCCATTCCTCCTTGCAGATCCTCGCCAGTTCTGTCAGGTTGGATGGTAAACGTTGGTCGTCATGTTTAACATGTCATTTTGCTTCAGTGGCATTTTGGTCTGTTTCACCCAGATAGATGAGTCGGTGTGAAAATGTGGGAAAGATGGTCAAAAATGTGATTTAATGTGCTTCTCTTAAAAGCAGTTGTAGGTTTGGTGGTTGAATAAAAATGGGAAGGAGAAAGCTGTGTGACCACACAAAGCAGTTTTGAGTTTTGAGATTCAGTAAATTTGCCACTTCCCCTTTTTTTAACTGTCTTCTTTTTTATGTGGTGTCAAATCTGTGAAAAAGAAAACATTTGTTTGTACATGACCCGGTTGTACTTTTCCTCAGATGCCTGGTAATATCTAACATCTTCAGAATGAATCTAAATGGTAAATCATAATAATGTGGTTTATGATGACATATGAGTGCACTTTTCAAAGTACTCTACATCAGGATATTTCATTCTGACTGACAAGATGTACTTAACATGTACTTACCAAACAAACAAAAACACTATCTTTATAATAATGACCCTCATCAGTCAAATTAAATATTCTTCATATTTTATATTAGAAAACCAGACAGGAAAATGTTGTTTTTACTGCGCCAACCAAACCAGTGCTTTCAGATGAAGACTTTTAAAGTGTAGGTGAAAACTAAAAATCGACAGTATGAATCTTTCATCACAGGAACTCACAGGAATTGCACATTAAATAGTTTATTATTGAAAGAAAAGTGGATGAATAAATCAATTATAAAACAAACACAAGTGAAGGAGGAATGGCAGAGGATCCCCAAATGCAGGTGTGAAAACTTGTTGCATCATTCCCAAAAGGACTCATGGCTTCTAGAAGGGTGCTTCTACTAAATACTGAGCAAAGGGTCTGAATACTTATGACCATGTGATATTTCAGTTTTTCTTTTTTAATAAATCTGCAAAAATGTCAAAAATTCTGTGTTTTTCTGTCAATATGGGGTGCTGTGTGTACATTAATGAGGAAAAAAATGAACTTAAATGATTTTAGCATATGGCTGCAATATAACAAAGAGTGAAAAATATAAGGGGGTCTGAATACTTTCCATACCCACTGTATATCTGAAAACCGCTTTGTCACCTGGAACCTGTATAACTTCGGTTAGGTAAAAAAGATGGTTATCACTCGCTCCCTGAAATGTGTCCAAGATGTTAAATAAGACTGAGGCTGTTTTTGTGATTTTCTGATTAATTGTGATTCTTGTTTGAATGATTAAATGATCAGTTCTTGAAATCCCAAGATTTATTTTTTTGTATTTGCTCCATTCCTCAGTAAACATGTATAACTGCGCTAAACATTGTGTATAACAGAGGTTACTTGTTATAGCCCGAGTGCTTCAGTTCAGACTGCATGGTGTGTAAAACAACTCGTCACAACATGCACAAAAACTTTAGTTCAGACTGCATGGTGTGTAAAACAAATCGTCACAACATGCACAAAAACTTTACATTCTAAAGTTCCCTTCTCCATGGGTATGCCAAAAATCCCTACTCTATTATAACTGAGAAGCAAACACTGAGTTTTTGAAATATAATTTCAATGGGCACTGCACTGTTTTCTCCATTTGTAGTTAACTGAAGTAACTTTTATCCAAAACTGGTTCATCTTTATACCTGTATATCTCAGGCTAGCTACTCTGAGAAGCAGAAAACGTCTATCAGAGACCAACTGATGTACTTAGCTAGTGCCAGTGTTTTTCTCTCTTGGACGTGCAGTGCAACTGCAGCTGATGTTGGGCAGTGTTAATTCTGGCACCTGATTTTTCGTCACCAAAATTTCAGTCTCATTTTTGCATTTTTAATTTTTAGGTCAGTTACAGTTCTGACGCTTGAAAGGATGGTGGAAAAAGCTGCAAGGTTTTTATTTGCTGGTAAAAAAGGTAATACATTTTGCCATAGGCCTTGTTTTTAGCCGTTACTTTTTAGCAATAACGTACTGTAGGTGTTGTAGCTGTGGCCCACTTTTCCGAGGGCCTAGGTCCACATTTAGTCTGTTACAGTGCTTGGGCAAGACAGCTCACAGCTTTTAGATCACTCTGGATGAAAGTATCAAATTTATGGTTTAATCTGGAGTGTTAAAAAAATGACACCTCTTTTTAACAGTGTATGGAGGTGATGTCTGGCCACAGAGAGGGGTCGTGATTAGCCACAGGCAGACACTCACGATGAGGATACCATTATTGCCCTGATCCTACAATTCCTTCCTCTCACCGCTGCTTTAGCCCTTGACACCCATCACCTCGAGTTGCTATCAAAGTCTGACACTGATGATACGTTCCCTAGGCAGGGGATCTTTAGAACAGGCCTTATCCATCATCCTGCTCTCCTCCAATAAAATTCTTTGATGGAAAACAACAACAGGGCACTGGAGAAAAGCAATTTAACCCCTAAGATTCAAGGATAACTAGGTCTCAATAACTAGGTATGGAGCCAGGAGCAAGTTTAAGGCATTACAGGTCAGAAATCACACAAAAATAGAGAAAACAGAAAGACGAAATATTGGACACTGCAGGAACATTGCTAACACTCATCTCCAAGGAGAACTTGGCATCCTAACTCACATCAGTTCAAAAGTTGGCAGTAGAACATGGAATTAGTCTCATTCCTCTTGATGAGCGCTGCTTTTAAAACACATGCAGATGAAACTTTTTACTGAGCTCTGAACTACCACTGCACTTTTGATTAATTCTCAGGAAGAACCTTATGAAAACTTGTGAGAAGCCACATTAGAAAAATATTTCTGGCAGAGTGTGAAATGTCAGGGTTGTTCAGAAAAGGAAATATTTAGCTCTGATGAATAAAGTTGCAATATGGCAAAAAGTATTAATGAGGCCCAATAACAGGCTTTAAAGGGCCTGTACTGGTAATTACAGTTTTGGACAAATGTGAGTTGTTATGTTAGAAATAGTATAACACACTGTATAAGGTGGTTAAACCATTTTAAGGCTTTTAAAGTTTTGCCCACAACTTCCAAAATCCACCTATGACACCAATAAACTTTTCTAAGAGCAAAGTTGCTGGGGCATAACCGAGCCTCTAGAGCATAAACACACAAACACTGAAAGCAATCATTTTCAGAACACAATCTACCATACTGGCCTTGTTTTTGAAACTTAATGAAGGTACTATTGTGTTCTCACATCAGGCTAAGCTACAAAATGAGGACCATCTAGGTTTAAAAGAAAATTGGATGTTTCCCTAACAGCAGATTGAGTGGTGTGCTGCAATACATTAGGGATTATTTCTTCCATTAGAAGCCGCAAAAGATGTTTGAAAGAATCTTTTAATAATGATAACTGTGCATAATTGAGGATGCTGAGAGATAACGCCTTAACACAACTACCTTAACTGCATTTAAATTACGCACACGGAATAAGCATTTTAATCCTCAAGGCCAAAGTACCAAACATGAACGCTATTTCATGCTGTTAATCCTTTACAGACACCTTTCCCAATGCAGAACATCACAGAGGGTGAGCGGTGACATGCTTATCTGGCCGTCTGATCATGGATGAATTACTGAATAGGCTCAGGTTCCAAAGAGTCAGTCTCCTTGAAGTGATCAGTGATGTTCATGGAAGGGCACTCAAATGACCAAAAGAAGGCACAAAAAGACCACAGGGGCACCCAGAACGACCACAATGAGGCACAAAAACCACAGAGAGACCCAAAACGATCACAAAGAGGCACAAAATGACCACAGGGAGACAAACAAAAAAAACTTCAAAGAGACACCAAATGAGCAAAAGGGAGATTTAGCTACTACAACATACACAGAGTAACCGTACAGTCATGTCTACGTCTAGGGCTCATTGTCTAATACTCCATCTGTGCAGGATGAACAGAATTCTGAACAGTCAGTAAGACGATACAATATACTGTACGACAGCCTAGCTGTTGGCTCAGCAAGCAGCAGGTCTTTACACAGTGACAGGTGTGTAGGAGAGGATGGCAGAGAACAAGAAAGCTCCTGCAGACTGTATGCTGAACTCTACAGCATCATTACTAGGAACAACGTTACACCACTGAGATCTTGATTGAATTGGTTATCTCACAATGTGTCTGCCATTCACCGAGCGAAGTTTATGAGCAGGTCAGAGCTTCTATAGTTGTCATTTTTGAAAACCAAACACTTTCATTCATTCAGAGATGTTTTGCATCCTCTTGATGAAGCAAGTCCATTATTTGATTTCTTTCAGCTTTGATTTGATCACCAACAAGCCCTGAAGAAAATATTCTGTTTCACTGCTATCACATACTTTGTCACTGTCTACTGTTTTTTGTAATGTATTTTAAACTAGGTAAATCCCATTGAGATTAGCTAACTTTACGGGAGCCCTGAAGGTTTGGTGCTGGGCAGATAGTGTTGGTGCAAAAGAAAGTGTTTTTCCCATCAGCACGGGTCAGCCAGCTTTAATCGAGCAGAGTCAGGCAGGCAAAGGTTGGCCTCTATTTCCATTCGTTTCTAGGAGGAGTGGGGATCGTGCTGATTCAGGCTCAGCCGGCCCTGCTTCTGCCTAGGGTCGAGGGGGGCCCAAGCTCCACCTTCATCAATATGTGACTGGCTGAAATGTTGCACCGGGGGAACATCCTTAAATTCAGCATTGATTTTTCAGCCGTCATTTTGCTGCAGCAAGATTTGAGTCTCCCCCTCAGTCTTCTGAGGAGGGGTAAAAATAGCACCTAGCACCAAGGGCTCCATGTTGCACAATAGTAACATCACACCAACACCATGAGTTATGTGTCGTCTCTCAGTAGATTGTACCACTCCCACATGATCAAGATGCAGAAGATGATGTGCTTTACAGTGCAGTGGAAACAACTGTGCTGACTCAAGCGCAGCTCAACACAGCTTTGTCCCGCATGCCTCGGCTCAGCAGGGCTGATGGAAAAACACCACAAGACTTCCACGAAGGATGGTCTCATTAATCCTCGCTCATGTCTCCTCAAGGCAGCCACCTCGATCCTCAGAGCACAAGGAATAGGAGCTTTAGGGCGTCCTTCAAGATGGTGGACCAGAAAGACGTCCAGGTCGAGTGAGGACTGATCTGCCCACTGACGGTTTGCTCATTTATTCATCTGCACTGATTGCATGACAAGACATCAGCTTGATATATGCACACAGCTGTTAGCTAGCATTAGTACGCTGGCAGCAACAAACTGAATAAACTAGAATCTACGCACTGTTCAGTCAACGTCCATGGCCTCACAAGTCGTAGCCAGAGACGGTATCAGCTTAAAGCAAATGAGCAATCTTGGCATTTTTTCCTTATATAGTCCTATTCATAACAGTCAAACTTGCAACTGAACCCCCCCCAAAAAGTTACAAATATTAGTCAAACTTTTGAAACTTTTGGTGAAAAAGGTTCTCACTAATGCTGTTTTGCAGGGGTTTTTTACATTTCACTGAAGTTCTGATTCATTCCGTCCCTTGAGGCAGACGTCCACATACAACACCATAGTTTCATTTAGGCAAAAAATAGAGCGACTCGGCTCTTAAATGCTAATAACAGTAGTGATGTGAGACATAGACACAGCACTCTCTGTGTTTGTGCTGTTCAAAAATAGTCCGTGTTGTGTCTGGAGAGCAGTGGGGGGGAGGTGATGTCCACAGCCGTTACATGGACACTGCCAGTAGACACTGGGAGGACAGAACTAACTGTTAAAATAGACCTTGTCATATCAACATATGTCTGGCCACACAAAATGTTTTTATGGGTGTTAACTGGTTCACAACCAAGCATTTTAGTACAAAATCTGAAATAGTATGTTTTCTTCAGCTTGTGTTGTAAGAGAAATTGAAGAGAACACATGAAAATTACATTTCCCACCAAACAATGGGATTCATGTTATTCATCGTAATGAATTAATTATGTCCATATGCATCACGTGACATTTTTGTCAACTGCCATGGGAATAGAGATGAACATTACACGTTAGTCGTCTCCTTCCGTTGTCTAAGAATCCACCTGGATTCACACTATACAAACTGTGGTGATGCATAAAGGCCTATATGTATTTAAAAAGCATCTTAGGTCTGAAAAATGCAACCAGTCTGTTTACAGATTTAGCTACCCTGTGAACCTAGCCTAAGACAAGGCACACACATATCATCCACCTTCTTCAATAACAACCTGCCAGTGATGACAAGCCAGTACTTTCTCCCCACTGTCACACAGTCAACAGATTTAGGCAAAACTGTCACTTCACAGCTTTCCATTTTGACGGTGCCCAGTGGGTGTCACCTTGCTCCTGAAATGAAAAACAAAACAAAACAAACAAAAAAAAACACAACAGGCAAGTGTGAGTGTGCTGTGAGGCCCTCCTATGACAAAGAGCTGTCTGAAAATAGCAGACGACAACAACAAAAGCCTCGTCTTCCCACTGCCGTTTGTTTCAGGTAAATGACAGAGGTTTGATCTCAGTGGGTGAGTTTACTGCGGGCCTTCACGCTCGAATCGGAGTCTCTGCTGCCACAGGACCTGATTTGTGTGATTCCTATTCTTCTCTCTTCTGGGATGTAACCCAAATCTGCTAACACACTAACCGACAGCATAAGAAAATGTGCAAACAGAACACCTGTTCTACTGCACACCTGCCCATGCTTAGTGTTGACTGATGGGAGATGTTTGTTGGTTTTTTTCCCCCCACTGTATCAAGTGGTACATGATAAAGATGACTCCTTTAAACTTCTCTCAAATGTATGGGGATTCAAGTGGTTAGCCTGTTGCTGTCATAGCAACACTGATTATTCCAATTTGACTGTTTGCATGCACATAACCATGTGGTGAGATTTTAAAGGACTAGTTAAAACTTTTTGAATTTTTTTTTCCCCCAGAGTCAGATGAGATGATTGGTATCAATACTATGTTGTGTGACACAGATGTGGTTATCCTGCTTTGTCCAGAGTAAATCATGACCAAACCCCTATGGTGAAACCTATGGCTGGACAGGTCACACTTAACTGTTTTCCTCCAACATGATCAGATTTTTACATCATTGAGAGTCAGGAAGGAGTGCACAATTTATGATTGGGCAAACACTGCAGACAACACACTGAACCATCGTCCAATTGCTAGTTCTGGCTGTAGATGAGCCAATAAATCCCACATGACCACGCCAATCTCCTGTATCCTTGTACAGAAACAGATATGTACACAATTGGCTTGCACTGTTGATATCTATCCATGGTTAACAGCTAGATTAGACATCTTTACAGCATTTTATCTACCAAACGTCAACAACAACTGACCCAGACTGGGCCCTGACTCGGTCTGATCAATTGTCATGCCCAAATCCCATTCATAATCAGTACAACAGTCATTACTTTTATGATGTACACAGGCGGCAAGGTGTCAGCAGTCGGCTTCGTTGTTCAGTTGTGAAAGTTTGAACCACCCAGCGAACCTTTATTGTATGTCATATCGCTGGTTCTCTCTTTCCTTGCTTCTAGTTCGGTTCAGCTTTTCAATAAAAAGGCAAAAAAAAACCAAAAAAAAAAAAAAAAAAACACAACACTCTTGTTGCACCAGCAGCAACTATTGCTGGCACAACACGAGGCGTCACAGATGCTTCGCCAGTTGCCTTTGATTATGACACCACTTTTAGTAAAATGAGCAATCTGTTGCACCCAATACTCATTTCCAGTCTTGACACCACAGCTTTTGGTTCAGACCACTGTCATAGTGCAACTCCTGGCAAACAACAGCTGGGCACGTTGCTTGTGTGAATAACTCTGATCTTCACTGTGCAACTGACAGATTTGGTAGCATTTTATTTGTACAGAGACCAAACCTGAAATATGTGCTTACTGACCATATCTAGCCACACATGCTATAGCTGGAGATACAGCTGCTTAGGGCAGAAACAGAAACCAAAATACATTATGTTTATGAGAATAGGCCACTTTGTGTGTTTTTCCAATTTGGCCAAAGTGGATTGGCTGTCTCTCAAAGTCTTTATACCAAGATATACTATCTGCATCCTGCCTCCACCTCTGTACTGAAAGTACCAACATGAGAATCATAACAGTCCTCATCGCATTCTTGGGAAGACTTAATCCCCAAAATGTTGAACTAACCCTTTAAATTAAACACACCACTATATAAATTGCTGTCAAGAGAACAAGTTGTGTCACATGAGGGGGAAAGGGTTTAAATTAGGACACATTTAAGTGCAGGGTGAACAAAGTTACATCATGAGGAAATTCGACGAAGGAAAGAAGAAACCATCATAAGCTGTGATGGTAAAATCTGGAGTTATCAGCAATATTATAATAAACAAACACTTCACTCCAATGACGTTCGCCTCTCTTCTTGCCGATATAGATGCAGTGGGGGAGGGTGATTTTGCGTCAACTTATTGCTGATCGTAGCCAACTTTACAGTGTGTGAACTTAAATTGTATAGGAATTCATTATCAAGTTCAGTCAGTGAGACTGTTGGGAAATGAAAGTAACAGTTGTTGCCTCATAGCAGTCATCTCACTGATCTCACTGGGATCTGCTCTCCCAGTTATGTGATGTAATACACGAAGATCCCTGGGTAACACGCAGGAAAAGCTGTGATAAAATGCTGCTGGTTTGGCTCACTCTGGATGAGAAGATGGGATTTCTATCGTGCCATAGACCTGCACAGATCATACAACCATCTCTTGATATAACGCCCATTTAAAATGAAGGCTTTAGAAGACGGGTGGGTTTTTCACTACTTTCTGATAAGTACTGTACTCAACTACAGTTTAGAGGTACTTGTACTTTACTGAAGCATTACCATTGTCACTTTTGCTTTACTACAATTTACATGGAAATATTGTACTTTCTACTAACATTTGAATTTTTGTTATCTTGCAGATTCATATTTTTAATGCAAAATACAATCAAACAATAAATGAAGATGTTAAGCTGGAGAAACCCCTTGTAATACATAAAGTGGTTACAACTGTATCCACCTTCAGTTCCACACAAGTTGCTATATAGCAATACAAACCCTTATTTGTTATCAATTACTAGAAAATTTCTTTTCAATTTTCTGGACTATACTTGCACATTCATGTCATCAGCAGCATCATATTCAATAGTGTTTAAATTACACTGTTTTCTTAGTGGAGCACTTTAGAGCACATACTTAGTACTTTTGCAGCAGTTTAGGATAATTCAATCAGTCATTTCTAGTAGCTACAACAAAGTACAGTTGTGAAGTAGGAACATGGTGACAGAGTTGTAAGACCAACAAAGTGCTCAGATAATCACAAGCGAACAGTTTAGCCAAATTACTTCAACCAATTCATTTGAAAGTTCCAACAAACCAGTCAAACTTCTACTGTGCCCTCATGTTAGCTTGCTCATGCTAATACCAGGAAGTAGGCCTCAAGCCTGCTGCATGCATCAAACACTTTACTAAACCTGTCCTCTTATGCTAGTTTACTTTATCTTAACAGTCACAATCCTCACATATGTGACCAGTTATAAAGTCACTTAGCTATTTTTTTTACTCCATTCACACACCTTTCTTCTGCTCCAGAGCCACAGCCTGGACCTTGCTATACTATCAGCTAGATTCCTAATTACCTGTCTTAGGCTCCGCCCTTTTATACCAAAGTCACCTAGCAGAGAGACATCTGACTTGGCTACAAATCCCCTACAGCCAACCTCTGCAGGATGAACTTGAACTTTCCAGCCACACTCCTCTGCCTGGAGGCAGCAATGGATTGCTAATTCTGTGTATTTCAGTTTCTTCCTCTCATAATCTGAATGTACAGTGTCATCCCAGGGAACTGCAAGTTTGACAAAGTACAGTCTGCTGTGCTTCTGACCACAACATAAGGTCTAGTCTGAGGTTAGTGCCGACTCCCCCACCCCCGTGAGCAGTTGTACAGTTACAGTAGATCAGTTTACATAAAAACTGAATAAAGTGACATGGTTTGGAGCCCTCTGTGTTCACATTCTCTCCTGTTCAGGTAGGGGGTGACATGGACATGCCTGTGCCTCACTGACAAATGAAAAACAACAATGATGACTACCTTTTCATTTGTTTTTCCATGCTTCCTCCTCCAATTTGGAGACGTCTATCTTGGACCCTGTTTTTACCTGCTCATTATTATTGCTTCCCACAAGATTACTGGTTTCCCATGCAAACGAGACAACAACACAATACAGACAGGCAGACATGCTATAAGGAAGAGTGAAGCTAATGGGTCGTAGTATAACAAAAGAAAAGGAGTGCTCAGCCACACAGTCACGAGCAGAGTTTGCCATCTAATTTGTTCTCGTTGTCCCTCTCTCATACTGACAGTCAGTCACAGCAGGAACCCCACACGTCAGCTCCCAGGCAGCCCCTAGCCTGTGGCCTTGTTGAACACCAGAAACAAAAAGACAGACATGTTTTGCTTAATGTGACTTTTCCAATGAGTCTGTCCACATGTGAGCATTTGTTTTCCCCTTCCAAGCTGCCATGCTTTGGCACAGTGTGAGCATGTGTGGATTTCCGTGTATAAGTGTATCTGAGACAAGGCCATCCATCTCAGACGGTGCCATCTGTGAGCAGCAGCCTTGTTTACTTATCCCTCGACCAGAGAGCAGCACCAGCCTGTCCACAGGTAAGCAGGTAGCCAGTGGCCAGGACAAGCTGTGAGCTCAGCCCACGTCTTCATCCAGTGATAAATCACTCTTTACACTGATGCCAAACTGTCTCACCTTTTCTCCGCTCATGACGTCTAGTTGTTGCTCCAAAGTCTTTTTATCCTCCTCACTATTTTCCCATATCCTTTGTCACCTTCTCACTCTGGTTTAATTTACTCATCTTTCCAGAACAATCCCTTTCACTTCCCCTTATTCTCTTCAAGCCCCCCACCATTTCAAGCCATTTTTCTCTTCCTGCACCTTTTCGTTTGTTCAGCTGCTGTCTAGTTACCTTTCCAAAGCAATCCTTTTCCCTGCCTCAGTCTCTTTTCTCAGCTCTCCCCTTTCTCACCGCCCTCCCTCCCAAGCTGTCTCTCTCATCTGGCCAAAGCATCTTTCAAAGCCAGGCCCTCCTTCACTTCCTCCTCAGCCCTGACTCTCCTCACCATTTTCTCCCATTCCATCTCTATCGGAGGAAACGGAACAGCCGGCATGAAGCTGATGTGGTGAGATAGCGCCCAGCAATGGATTTTCATCTTTTCCTGCCAGCCACTCTCCCCACTCCCAATGTCACAGAGGCCTCCAGCCCACAGTTGCCATCATCTATTTGTCACAGACAAATAGATACCAAGGCTGAGCAGGACCAATGGAGTGAGCACCACCCACTTAAGCTTGATTTATGGTTCTGAATCTATGTAGAGCCTACGCCATTGTGAGAGTTTTACTGTGTGAGCTGGTGTGTCTGTGTCACCCTGCAGTTACACTGCCAAACGCTAGTTGACGGTAGAGTTTCTATGCCACTGTGTTGCACCTCTTTTGCCACTTATTAACAAGGGCAACTGAAACTGAGCACGTCTTGTTGGAGTTAGTTTTTCTCAGTCACTTTGGTACATTTCTCAGATCAGAATTGAAATTCTCAAAACTACCTGTTCAATCTTCACATCATTGTGTCACTTGTGCACATCAAACAAGCAGTTTCTCATTTGTCTGAAGAAGTTGCAAATGCTTTGGTACATCCATGCAAATGATTATGTACAATTCTCTGCTGTTTCCTACATTATCAATTGTTTATCATGTTGATCAAAATGTATTATATAGTTCACTGCAATAGTCTTACCCCTCAGAACATCTAGTCTTTAGTTCATTGTATAAGTCGTTAAATGCAAAATGGTTGAACAAGTTGTGATAATATGACAAACATATTTCTAAACATTTCCATTAGACTTTTTTTCTAAATCTGTCCTGAATTGGTAAATTGCTCCCAGGTGAATCTTGACTTTCCCTAACGAAGGTGCATCTCATGAACCATCAACTGGCAAGTATACATATAGCTGGAGCACAACACAAAGGAAGGACAAGGAATTGGACGGGGTCAACAGCCAGAGAGAAGAAGAAGAGGAAGAGGAGTGAGGCTGTGTGGCGGAGGAGTTGGGAGGCAAAACAGAGGAAGAGGCAGAAGAGGCCGAGGACATATGCATGTTCCTGATGAGATAAGACCACGTTGTCTATCATGGGCTGAGGCTGGTCGAAGGGTGCAGCCAAATGTTGGGAGAACAACTGTGTCCTCAATCATTCAGATTTTT
>NW_018127944.1:639833-650734 GCF_001952655.1 Monopterus albus | reverse complement strand
ACAACTTCACAGGGGTGGCAGAGGGCCCCTTTTCACACCTGAACAGGAGGAGGCTATTTGCACCATGGTTGTAGAAAACAATGCCATAAGGCTAAGGGAGATAAGAAGTGCCATTATAGAGGACAACAACATGTTATTGCAGTTTTTTTTACATCATGACGACAAAGGAAAAATCTAGCTGAGTTAGTATCATAAGTGGTAACTACTAGATTTTGTACACTGTTCCATTCAAAAGAAATGGTGAAAGAGTGAAGGAGCTGTGCTACCAGTATGTACAGGTAAAACATGCATGAGCATGCAGCAACTGTACCTCACAGTAAACAGTACAACATCGTATAGTGATATACAGTACAGTAAGTGTGACCTTTACACATTTGCTTGCACACTTTCAGTTTTCCCTCCAAAGAACATTTAAGATCAGTGGCTCTGACACAGATCATAATTTACACATATTTATTTTATGTCGATGAGTTGAGTACGACATAATGATTGATCTATAACCACTAAGACTGGTTTATTTGAACACATCTTAAAATGAGACAAATCTATGCAGCATTTCACAATACAAAGGATAAATTTGCCAAATCTGTGCTGGCATCTCACTTTTTTTTTGTCAACCAAAGCAAGATAAAGTTGTGAGAACTAAGTAATTTCTACAAAGACTCAACCCTGCAGATGAATTTCTCTGAACAGTGTGTAACAGAAAGACTGCTAATGGATAAAAAGAAGGTCAAATGGGGAAAACACCGACGTGTTCAAGGTTCCTGCCCAATTAACTAGAGATCACTTAAATTGTTGGCAAGCTGAAGAGGTCATTATCCTGGAGAGCTGTGAAGAAGCCCATTAGGGCTTTCCAAAGCAGGACTCCTCTACTTCGGTTTTCTCTTTCTCCAGTAAAGAGACACACGGCTGCCTCTGTCCATGGAGGCCTATTTGTTAAAAGCTTTACCTTCACTGAATCTAAAGAACATGGGCAGTTGTGTATGTGAGCTCACACAGTATAAACTATGGAGAAACTTTATCCTTTAACTCCAAGTTAAGCCAAAAGAAAAAAATACCAAAGAACAAATCGATGTTTGACAAACTGAACGCTGCTCACAAAACTAATGCAACAAATATCGATTTTCACGTTAGCCCAGCAAAAGAGATGGTAAACTAAACAATGTACAAATGTTCCCCTGAACTGCCATGTTGCATGAATTGCAACAATCAATATATACAGTTGGACAGGGACTGGGTATAAAGTCTTCCTCAGAGGGATTCCACAGGCACAATGTGGAAATCATCCATTCATGCACAGCAGCTCTGTCACACTTCTCTGACTGTGACCATAACAGCAGCATCTCCTGAATCAGTCACGCTGAGAAACGCTTTTATTTTCCACAAAGATCTGTCTGAGCCTCCGCCACGTCCCCATCAACCCTTCAAAACTATCTGATTTGAGTCTAAATTCACTTTTATTTTTTTACTAATTAACACCATTCCAGAGTAGTTTAAAGAGCAGCGAAGGCACATGAAGTCAGGATAAAAAAAAAGAGATGTGTGCTGTAAATGTGGGGCCAGTGTGTGTTGGTGAGTACAAGTGCTACTAATTTATCATTTCACTTATGCAGAACACCTTAAACTGACTGGGATTATCATTTTACAGTAACAATTTTTGTAAAATCTAATTAAGCAGCATTGCATCACCATGCAAAATTAAATCATGTTGCAGGACAACACTGAAAGCTAAAACTTTAGGCCTTAGGAATGTGGTGTATAGATACAAAACATTACTTTTTTACTACTTTATGCTTGTATATACACACTTCACAATATTTTAGCAGCCAATTTTTACATTACATTTGACTTCATAAACAACCTGCTTTGTTTCTCTGTGTCAGGTCTCTGCAGGGAGGGGCTGCACTCCTCTCACACAAGCAGTCAGCTGAGCAGGAGAAAAGCCCCGATGTGAAGGATCACTCCATAGTGCAACGACCAGCCAGTAACGGAGAGTGTATGAGCAACGTCTTCACCTGCCCACGGTCCGCTCACTGAAGTCCCCATTTTATCCCTAAACCAACAAGTGAAGTGCTCCTTTTACCTCTAAACCAGTGAGTGCATTTACACACCGTGCTTGTCATGCCAAAGGCTGGGGTGTGAGGACGTGGACGTTTAACCAATCAACCAACGACTGCTGTGCGTGCACACACACCTGTTCCTGGAACTTGATTTTAGTACTACCTGCTGACGGGTGCTGAACTTGATCTCCCAGAATGCACCTCCAAAGCAGGCGGAGAGCAGTGGAAACAAACACAGAACCTGTGATGAGTGTTGCTCAGATGGTTCAGTAGGTTCCTGTGGAAAAACCCCTATAGAGAAAAGCAATTACAGCCAGATGTAAGGTTACTCAAGAAAATTAAGCACAAACACTGAGTAATAGAAAGTGCAAATATAAAAATTTCATGAAAATATTATTTTAAAAAATGACCCATTTGCCCATGTGGACTCATTTGAGCTACTTAACTCACTTTGGCCTGTGTGGCCCGTCTCCAGGTGGAGTTCACTCTGGTAAATGATGCAAAAGACCCTTTTCAGGAAGATAACTTATTACTACTAATGAACTGTTCCGTTGTAATGGCAGCACATAATGGTGATGAGCAACAGGAGTTTGTCGTTTGCCCACCTTTTCATTCCCAACCACATCTCTTACAGCACAGTCCTGGTAGAGACATTGCCATATAACCTAATTATCTCTCATTAGTGGCCTCAGTAATTACAGGCTCTTTTACAGCTCCATCTCCTCTGTCTCACATAGGAGGGGATTTCAATTAGGTTTGCCTTGCAGCTCATTTCCACAGCTAAGCCACGGTGTCACCTGGTGTAGCCAAGCATAGCGGAGCAGCAGGCGGCCCAGCACTCACTGAACGCTTCCACAAAAGGATGTTTCTGCAGCTGGGTTTCATTTATTCCATATCATGCACACATCAGCGAGACACGACAACAAGACAGCTTGAAGAGGTATCTCCTTTAAGTGAAGAGAAAAACTATCTTTTGTGTTATCTTCTGCAAGCAGCACATCATGACAAATCCATAACAATGCATTGCAGCATATCTCCCTGTCATAGGTAAATAGCATCAGAGATGCAAAGTCTCAGGCATCTGAGCGACAGAAAATGCCTCCATCAAGGCAGATTAATCGAAAATAAAGAAAAAAGATGACCGAAGCAGTCGGATTCATGAGGAAGAAAGAGGAGACTTGACACTGTTCCCACATCTACTCACACTTATAATTCACTCACTCCAGACCAGGTGCCAAATCAGTCATGCTAATTGACAGGCCAGTGAGAAACTCAATCGATACTGCATAGGGATAATTAACCCCTTGTGTTCTCAATTGTCTCTACAAAAAGGTAAAATTGAAATTGATTGAGATTGCCTTTTGTTGGCTAATTGTGCCCTCAGTCGGGTGGCAGAGGGTCACCTATTAACATCTGTCATTACCAGCAGCCAGTGGGCCTGGCGTTATAGCTCGAGAGTTGCAGCACTGAGGTGTTGTCACTACTCTGGAACACACAAGGAGTGATTTTGTTTTCAAGCCACACTGGAAATCTGCACACAATGGTGGCTCTAAATGGTAGGATGGTTTAGGCAAAACGCAAATATCATGGCATTACAAAGCTCAATCTAGGATGGAGCAGAGGGCCATAGCACAGCCAGACACATTTACTAATCAGACCTCCTTATTTCTGGTTACCCTTTGTCTAAGCCTGCTTATACTGGGGCTCAAGCCATGGGAGGATTCATCACAGAGAGGAGAGACAGGGGAGGAGCCCTGTCCAAAAAATAAAAACAAAACACATGCTGCTTGTCTGTGGCTCAGGCACTGTTGGTGGGGTGGTACTACTTTAACCTGCTTCACAGCCAAAAAATAAAACTGATCAGTTATTGATCAACTTGTGTCTTTTTGTTTGAGATACAATGACTATAGGTTGATTTTAAAATTACTTGTTCTGTAAAGAAACTGCACACAATAGGGGTTATGCGGAACGTCACGTGACCAAACCGGAAAACGGATCAGCGCACTTCCGTAGAATGCGGGGGACACAACAATAGTAACGCGAAACACGTTATTTGATTAGTTCGTAGATTAAAAAAACAAAAATGTCTTCTTCAAGACACAAATACCAGAAGCAGGATCATCCAAACAGCTGTCTGTTTGAACCCTCAAAGCTTTACAAGGCAACCCATCCCTCAACTCATCCTTTTTTTTTTAAAAAAGTAGCCAAACGTCATAAATGAACGTGGCATGCATTTACCAAGCATGTGTAGAATTGAGTCCAACACATGTCATAATATGACAGCTCTAGAACATTGTGACTGGATAGTCAAAGGAGCATGTTCAAGATCATATTCATATTGTCCCTTAACTGGAACACACTGGGGACAAACACAACAGCCAACCATTCACCAACATTACTTTCAGGCTATGGGGCTTCTCGTTTTTCTTCATAGACCTGTGACATGATGCTCTGATGCTGACAGCACCTGTCGCTGTGTCTTTATTTGATACTGCTGAAAAATATATTAGGTTATCAATGTAACAGCACAGGTCTGTCGCTAGCCATAATAAATTTAGCATTTCCACCACACAAGCTTAGTTACTATTAGCTTTCCGGTAGTGTATTACATTATTTTGGTGTACCAGACAGATGCTCGGTGTAAATATCGATAACATTAGCTAGTTAGCTTACGAACTAGCTTAGCTACATCTCCGTTTGTAAGATAACCGATACATAACTCTACCTTCGTAGTCGTGGATGTATGAAGAAGCATATAGCTTAAACCCCTTATCCAGCTTGCTGCCCGGTGTTTGAAACATCAAACTGCATATTCGGTGGACATCCGTGATCTTCATCTTTGGTAGTTCTTGGAGACATCTTGAGTAGAATAGTGCCATATTTCATACTAGTAGCAAACCGGAAACGGATGATTCTGTTTTGCAGTATACGGAAGTAAGTTGCGCATAACCCCTGTTGTAAGATTTTACATTGACCTGTGCAATCGGTTTGGGGTGTTTTATCATTCTGAATAACAAGTAGTAGAAACTATTTTTTTTAAATATAGTAATTGAATTAAGAGGTTTAGATTTTTTGTTTACAACTGGCTAAGTACAGTGAATTCTTCTAATCCAAATATAGCCTCAAACCTCCATTGGCCCAGCTTCTCTCCTTCCTCAGAACTGCGGACGTTGATACACAGCAAAAAACTTAAGATAAATGAATAAATAAACTCCTCCTAACCACACAACATTCCACAGCTGTCCTCAACTTTGCTGATGTTCTTTAAACCTCCGCACTACACCTGTGTGATTTCCATGGCAACAAATGAAATACAACCAATCGCATTCTAGTTCTTCTTCCTCGTTTTTGCTTAAATGGTTAAATAAAACCCGGCAGAGCATTATCGCCACCTATTGTTCGGTTATGGACTCCTTATATTCTTGAAATCAGTTCTGTTTCAGGAAGAGCTGAGACAAACGAAAGGAAAATCCTGAATAAATAAGTGGAAATTTAAAAACCACAGGGGTCAGTGATTAATATGCCAACTATTTTCTTCATTATTTTTATTTCCAGAATTTAAAAATTAGGGAAAATGCCCAATTTGACTTTCTAGAGGTGACGTCAAATGTTTTTTGTCCAACCAGTGATATTTTCTCTCTCCAGCACAGGAGCACTGAAACCTCTCTGGAGACACATCAGTGAAAAGTCTATGTTCACTTTAATGTAGTTTGTAAATAAGGCATCTTGCAGGCAAATGCAATAGATTTAACTGGATCCACAAGTCCCGTCACTCACCTTGGACCTATGACTGCCGACGGCTGTGCTACGTTTGTTCTCCCTACTGTGGAAGGTGCTCTTTTTCCATTTGTTTGACTGGTGTTATCTGCAGCACTTCACTTTATCATTTCCTCCACACTTTACATGAGCAAGGTCACCTCCGCACTTTGCATACATTTCCTTTCTTTTACACTGACTTGCCACACGACCCCTATGATGGAACAAACTGTCATACTGGATAAATGAACATACCCAATATGACTTTTTTTATGAAGTAAGATTGACTTTTACTTCTTTTAGCTTCAACAATTTTCTCTCTTTTCTTTCTAAGCTCACACATAATGTCTTCAGTGGTTATCAACTGTTGGACACCATATATTACCCCCCTCATTTTGTCAACCGCACATGGAATATGTGATTAAATTTTTATTTCCATTAATCGATTTTCTTATTTAGAATTTTTCTCTGTTGATCTTGGTCCTCTGCATAAAGCAGCAGTCTCCTGTTGTCCAAATACTTCACAAACTTTACTTTCCCCATTTCCATCTCAATTGCCTTTGTAATATTTATTGGGTTGAAGGGACTACAATCTTTGTTCAACTCCAAGATTACTTTCCATTCAGCACTTTGTTTGTGCTGTCTCTTGTTTTTGGATTATTTAAACTGCTGTTCTGTTTTTGCACTTTTATTCATGTCATCTGAATCATCACATGAACTACTGGGTCTGTCAGTCTGTCATTTGACTCTGTTTCTGGTGATGGACCTGTTGCCGGGCCCATGATGATCCAAATCATCATCATAATTACATCCTAATTCAAATAACATCCTACGCCTTCCCATTCCTTTCCAAAGGAAATAAGCGTGAAGCTTGAGACAGTGCCTTGCAAGCAAAAAACATGATACAACACATGCATCATATTGTATCGTTAATTATCCTCATACTAAAATAAATTCACTGGAGTGTGTTGTGAAATATTATGTAAATTGTAACATTACTTTAAATATTACAAAATGTTTGAAGATAAAGCATTTAACAATATAAGAAAAAATTAGATTTTGAAATTAAAATGTTTAAGTGCATGCAAAGTATGTCCCTGGTAGACTAGTGGTTAAGGTGCAGCGCTCTCGCCGCTGCGGCCCAGGTTTGACTCAGGGCTGCATCAGGAAGGACATCCTGCGTAAAACACATGCCAAATGTCAACATGTGAGTTGTCAGTGTCACGATTCGCTGTGGCGACCCCTCAAATGGAAAAAGCCGAAAGTGACTCTTAAGTGCATGCGCAGTATAAAATGGGGTCAACTGAACCCAGACTTAAAGAAAGGGCATATGTGAGCATGTAAACAGTCAAAATAATTTTTTTAAAAGCTGAATTTGCATGTCATTGTCAATAAATGGAGACTTTAAAACTAGTCATTAGAAAGTTATTTGAGAGTTGAAAATTATACTCAGCGTGGCAATCCCCCAGCAACTCTTTGTCCTTTGAGAGTGAGTCAACAGAAGGCAGCGGGATGAAGCATCAGACAGGTACAGTTTTGAAACCTGGTCTGATGTGATGAGAAAGCTCAAAAGCTGCGGACAGAATTTTCCCTCATTAGGACTGAACTATTAAATACTGCCGTCTACACACCAATCCAAGAGAAGGTAGTTTGGAGATGATAAATGCTACCATCGTTGTTAGCACAAATTGTAAATCTATGCCTATTGTTAAAAAAAATAAATGTGGGGAAATCCACAGCTTGTCTGGCCATCATTTTGTGTCAGCTGAGAAAACCACAAGAATCCTGAGGGTCCCATGGGTGCTGCAGAACTTACAACTGCCGTTTCATTAGTCCATCAGGAAAACTAAGCAGTTGTGCTGTAGCTGTTTTAACACGGGATAATGATGTAGAATTATGTTCTCAACAAAATGTTTTAAAAAATCGATTACTGTAGGTCTGATTTCACAGTTTGGAGCCAGATCATTACAGGTGAAGGAGACAGGTAAGATCGAAAGTAAAGAGGACAAAAAGGAGGACATAAAGTCATTAAACTAGGATGGTATAAATGGGACCAGACAGGAGGGGAAGAATATTTTTATTCCTGAGTCACCCATTATTCTTCACAGACCTATATCGAATGAGAACCCCTGTAAAAACCCGTCACAGGATCAGGAGTAATAGATCAGGGGTTGACAGGGGTAAAAGTCATTGAAGTGGGATGCGATGGGAAAAAATAAATTGGGACCAGGCTGGAGGGGAAGAACTTTTAACTTTTGTGTTTTTGCCTTCTCCCCACAGACACAAGCTGAAAGAAGGAGGGTCACTGTAAAATCTGAGACAGGATCAAGAGTAAAAGTGATGGATTCAGATAAGACAGGGATAAAAGTCATTGAACTGGGGTGTAACAGAAGAACACCTTTCTTCTTCTGCCTCACTCTCTGCTATATCCCTAGAAAACCAAACTGGCAGACAGTGGAGCCCCAAAGTGCCATTTGTTGTTATTACATTTAGATGTATAAATGTTTTTAGAAGAAGTCTCAAAAACTGCAGCTGCTTTTGTGCCTGAGACAAAAACTGAAAACACAAGTGAAATAAGTAACAAATTCCTCTGGCAAGTATGGTTAAGATTATGAGCAGGCTCAAAATGATCCATTTTCCAAATATGCTATTTAAATGTGGCTCAATAAATAATACTGAGACATTTGTCTTGGTTTAGGAGGCCAGACATACACATGTGCTTAGATGTTTGAATAATAGTGGTGTAAAAGTTAAAGGAATATGGAGGAGGCTCTGCAGAGGCTCTATAACTCCTAGATACACCCCTGCACCCATTCACATTGTTGATCTGGAATAAAAAATATAGTGGATCATAAAACCCTGGACGCTGGCCAGCGCTGAAAAGGCATCAATCTAAATTATAACCTGTGATGTGTTCAAATGAGGTCGTAGTCATATTCAAAGATCTTTTCAAACCAGCTACTATCACATGGATGACAGAAGTATAGTAACCGCCCACCCCCACCTCACTATAACTATTAAACTTCTACTACAAATGGATGTGGTATACCGTGTATCCTTCCAGACATGAAAAACTGTTGAAATACAGTTTACTCTGATGAGAATTCCTAAAGCTTGGACAGAGCTGTAATCTGTTGAATGGTATGTCCTCATTGGTTGGGATAAAACATGACAGGTGTCCTCTGACTTACTGGAGACTAACTGTGAAAGATAATGGGCGGTAAGGAGAAAACTGGACAGGTTTGCTTTTGGAGTGGATTCAACCTGCCCAGGCTGACGCCAACGACACCGGGGGCCGCTCCTGAGTGGCTGCAGCTTAGTGAGACATGACATGACAAGCACATTGTGCTTTCTGCTTCACATCCCCGGTGTCTTAAATGACCCACTTTCCTCTTTCCCCTTTCCCCTTTCTAATTGCAATTCCCTTTTTAAAACTGTATTACTATGCACAAAAGAGGATTCAGTATGCAGCTACAGTCTGCAGCGGGTCATGACTGAATGCAAGGGAAGCTAGTCTTATAAGTGGGGTGTGTAAACATATTTACAATCCTATTTGCCACACACACACCCCATGTGCTCATGTATGTACATTAAATGATATAGTACCTCTGTACAAATTCTAAAATGACCCACAAGAGGATGTAAATACAAGGTCAGACCTGCTCCTCATTCTTCCACATCAGACCATCTGACTCCAGAGACCTAAACTAATGGTGCATTCAGGCATGTGCTGTCAACTTGCATAGTCAGAACTGTCCCACTATCACCAGTCAGTTACCCTCAAAAAGCCAACAAAGTGTAAAAAAAACCAGTGGGATGAGTTCCATAATACCCATGTTTGCACTATGAGTTGTGACATTCAACCAACAGAGCACTGTATTAATGGTAAATATACCCATGTAGTTTCCATTTTATGCAGTGATACCATGTGATTAACAAGACATTCAGGCTGCTAACGAGGACAAACAATGGAATTTCTCTCTAGATTCCCATTATTTACAACCTGCTGTGGCTATTTCAGGTCCCAACTGCAGAACTGGGCAGATCAGCCAATTGCTAAGTGGCTGGCAGAGAGAAAATCTCACAGACTTCCTGTTTTCCTGTTGGGTCTCACTCACAGGGGATTCTCCACAAATGAATAATACATCTTCTCCATTTAATTTGTAAAGCAGCTGTAATGAGGCACTTTTGCTCACTATTTCCCCACTCTGGGCTCTCACGTGCCATAAGCACTGTGTGGTTGAATTTAAAGCTGTTAATCGACTGGTAAATCACAATACGGGCAAAAAGCGGGAGGCATAATATGCAGTATTTTAAAGGAACGCAAATTGGCTAATTTATTTACGTAAATTAACTCAGAGTGGCAGCTGCCTGAAGACCAGAAAAGTGATCTTTAATACTTAAATACTGAAGAATGAATCAGAGAAATGGCAGGGAAATGGACATGACTGAATAATACAACTCTAAGTGAAAAGCTTCAGATACTCTGTGCTTCTGGCACAACTCAGCTGGCACTCAGAAAGCACTGCTGATGCCAGGCCAATGCAAGACATCAGTCTTACCATTAAAAAGCTCCATTAATGTGTTTTATATTAACACTGACTCAAATGATTATGTGCAATATGGAAGGTGTAGCTCATAGCGTCACACTCACAGTGATTTATCAGCGACTCTGCTGCCAGTTTCAGTTTATTGCTTCGGTTTAACAGCACATTTATTGCATGGTTATGGTCACTGCATGGTCTTATCCTTCTCAACAATATTTTCAGCAGACAATCTTTAATAAATCAACTAAACTCCTTCTGCCAAGGAACAAATGGCAAAATCACACAATTAGTGACAACAGTAGCTGGTGAGGTCCTCTGATTCACAGCCCACTTCTCCAGTTGGCTCAACAGTTCAAACACATCCGTTTCTGCAGTTTGAGAAACAAATGACCAATCAGAGTTTCAGATGGGATTCCTATCCACCCAGTTACATCCATGATAAACAGACAGGGCAATAGTCACTAATTCGGGACAAGAGTGGATGAGATTAACATGTACAGGTTGTTTCGTATCTCTACACGGACATAAAAAATAGAGA
>NW_018127944.1:626406-639686 GCF_001952655.1 Monopterus albus | reverse complement strand
ACATAAAAAATAAAAAATATATTTCTGTTAGCTTTGCACAAACGATAACTGTCACATGGCTCTGATTAGGTGGGGGAAAGCACAAGAAATCCACACTGCCTCACAACAACAAATCAGGTAGTCGGGTAGGTAATAAAAATGAAACACAATGGCAATTCAGTCTCATTAACAGGCTAGAAACATCTAGCATCTAAACTGCCAGATACTGTATTTAACTCAAGAGATGGTGGAGACCAAACTGGAGCTAAAAAAAAATAAGTACTGGGCATGCATTCATAAGATGCACAGCACAACTCCAAGTGAGGGCTGTCCACTACTTGTCTTAATTGCTTATTTATATGCACTGTGTAGTATTACACCATCTTTATATGTCACATACAACAGCAGGTGGTCACATGTGACTGTTCATATGCTAGGGATAGCTGGGACGTTTGAGACTTGTGCACGGTAATATGTATGTGTTTTAAACATAGCCATCTAGGGTGTACGACGTTCCATGGGCCCTCAAAGCCCGCATTTTAGCCCGTGTATAAGATCCTAGACATACCACTAAAGGTAGCTAAATTAGGCTAAAGTTAGAGTAGATGTCTGTAATTTCTCTTGCCTCTATAAATACAAGACAAACCTAACCGATGCTTAGTGACAATTATACCATATTATGGTGCTGTTGTATGTGCAATGTTCAGCTGAGCTCATTAACTGGGAAACGCTTGTCTCCTGGTTCTTCTTCAATCAGCCAAATACAAAGGTCAACTAATTCCTCTCGCTGTGTAAAACTCTGGCTTGACCCTACATGGGAATGTGCGCACTCTACATCCTGATATATTTTGTATAATTGTTAAATATACAAACATTTCTGAAACGTAAACATATTACAAATAACTGGAGCAGCCACACCCTAGTGTAAGACGACCACAAGCCCCTGCACAGATAGTGTGAGGAATAGGGAAGAGAAGTGGCCCTTCAGGTCTGAGGAAAATGCAGTCACATGCAGTCTCCACATAATTTTACCATAAAATAGGCAGCCATTCTCAGACAGAAATTTATCGAGGAGGTCGTAACATTTTACAGCTGGTGCTCTGTGCTGGATATGATCACATTTGCTCAGAGCTATTGAGATTATGATCCCGGATGACGATGTTTTACCACAGACAGCCCATAACTTTGCTACGATTATTTTGATTACTGTAAAAATTGCAATTAACGACCAATTGCAAGCAATAAAGAAGCGGAAGGTTTCCTGTATGATTAAATGTGAGTAGGTTTTACTGATGAGCTTGTAGTTAGATAGAAGTGTGTTAGAAGCTGATG
The DNA here is from genome assembly GCF_001952655.1 of Monopterus albus. NCBI lineage: Eukaryota > Metazoa > Chordata > Actinopteri > Synbranchiformes > Synbranchidae > Monopterus > Monopterus albus. The sequence goes on along the minus strand of NW_018127944.1, from coordinate 638,375 downwards.
TCAGTCTATGTTTGATTTAAATCACGGTGAACCATGATAAGACTGCCTTCCATTCAGAGGCAGACGGCATCATGTTTGCCATATAATCCCCCCTGAGTTACCATCAGAGCATGTGGCCTTTTTCAGTCTAGACTACTTTATCACTTAGCTTGTTTATAGATCCACAAATCAATTTGTGGGGAAAAACAAAACGAATTAAAGAAAAATCAGAAAACTGGAGATATGAAAGTCCTTGTCTTTATTTAATTGAAGTTATGTTGACCGTTTCCCCACAGACAGCGTTGCCTTTTTATTGATAATGAGCAACAACAGCAAATCTGCAGAGCACTGGCACTGCAGAGGGGCTTAATTAAGGACTAATTGACTTATACTGTATTTTCAATTAACTGAGATGTTTGAAATGGCGTGACAATACCACACTGACAAGCTACACCTTCAGACAGCAGTTGCCTCACGCAGATTGGTGGAAATGTCAAGAAGTCATATTTAAGGGGCAGGGGAGGGAAATAAAAGGCTTGAAATTGAAAATCTAACAGGATTTGAGATGCTAAGGAACAACATTTCTCTTCTCTGATGCCTAACAAAGTGGGCGAGCATGGGAGTGGAAATGCAATTCTCTATACTTGTGCAAGAAGGGGCTGTCTTTTAAGAGAGCTATAATATGCAGATTTATGGGAAAGATCCAACAAGAAGAAGTTATGATTATTATATACAAGCCATTAAATACTAAGCTTAGCATGTCAGTCCCAATGTACTGTGGTTCAAATATACAATCTCTCTATATAATCTCTCCGTCACAGGCAGTGAAAATGCAGAAATTTACAGATCACACAGATCTGTTGTGACACCTGATATGAGTGGCGTTTAGTTGCTATCACTGAGCATTCCTCAGCCTCCACTCGAGCAGATACTTCACTTAACCTGTGAGGGGAAAATTTGAAATTCCAGGGCTTCACGCATGAAAGGGAATACAAATGACGCCTAATGTATATCAATGGGAACCGTGGCATTCAGGTATTTCACGCCACATGCCCCGACAGAGGCGAAACTGAATAAGTCGTCAACTCGCATTGAAATTCATATTGTATCCGCGGCTGGAGCTGAGCCCATTTTCTCCACTGTGCTCTCGCCATGAGCCGTACAATAGTCAGGGAGACATCTAATGAGGCAGGAGAAAAAAAATATTAAGAGGAAAATCCTTAAACTCGAGCGTTGGCAAACTCAACGGCCATTCTCTAAATTCAATGCGAAAATCTTTTGACGGAACTTCGGGCTGGTGGGAGGGAGAGAACAAAACGCAGGGAGAAGAAAGGACTGACTGAGATGGGCTGTGACAGCGTCGGCTTTGGTTTAGTCAGCTTACACAGGTGAGTGAGTCTGAGGGCAGCTAAGAGAGGAAAGGCAGGGGGGGAAAGGCTGGAGCGCATCCATCAGAACAGGCCGTGGTTCGGAGAAGGCGGTTTGCGGCTTGTTCACATCTCGATCCAGAAAATCTCCCTGCTCCCTACCATTACATATCAGGTGCTCTGGAAGGCCTTCACTCTTGACTCAGTAAGCCGGCAGTGCACGCCAGCTCATGTACAAAGCAGCTATCCACTGGCACTGCTGCCTCATGACATCTGACCTTTGGGTCCCCTTGAGAAACACACCCCACTCTCCATCTCATGGGATTTTTCCTGCTAAAAACCAATTTGCAAAGTTGGTGAATAGTATAAGATTGTTTTTGCTATGAGAATGTACTTCTGTTAATGGCTGAAATGTATTCCCTCTCTAAGTGCTATTGAAGCCCGAGTGTGTTTAGGTTTTCATTTCAACTTCACATTAAAGCAGCTGATTTCGCCAGCGAGCTTGTGCTTTGTGCTAATCAGCAGTAATCACCTGCTGTGTCTGGCTGGAATAAAAACTTGCAGATTCCTGGGCATCAGTAGCACAGTGTTTATAACCTTAATCTATTTAATCTTTCTACTTTAACCCCACAGTGGCTTCATTTCAAAGTGAAGATATCTACATATGCTCATTTGTAGCATAACTGTATTTTTCAGCCCTGTGATTTCCTTGTGCAATTACACTGAGCAAACTCCCCACCCTTCTGACTCCCCCTCTCTCTAACCCACTCATGTTTATTTCTACAGTGTGATGTGTAACGTGTCCTCATTATTAATCCTGCTGACAAACCACGTTGTGCTGTGATACACTGTGGGTAGACCACACAGCCACAGAGAATAAAAGCAAAGCATATGCACAAACATACACTGTAATTTGAATCTCCACTTGACATTAACCTGTGCCTTTTATCAGGCAGCTGTTTGCAGGCAACATCCTATGCACGAGCCCATTTTAAATCATTTCCAAGCTCCAGCCTGGTAGATTTCTGCTCTGCTCTGGTGTCACTATTGTTATGTGCAGTACAAACTTCAGCTCTCAGTTCTGGCTACATGCTGCCTCCTAATGGGGAAGCCCTGCTTTGTCAATCATGACTCTGCAATTAGTTTGTCAAAGTTTAGATTCTTATCCGTTAGGTAAAATCTTCAGGGAAGGGTCTGATTGGTCCCAAATTCATTCTGCAGCTTGACAACGAGCTCAAACACACAGCCAGACACGAGAGAAACTGAGTTCTGCAGCAGCTGTCCTGGCCCTGATCTCATTATCATGGGGTCGGTCTGGGATTAACGTGTGTAAACAGAAGACACAGACAGAAGAACTGTGGCACATTCTCCAAGATGCTTGAAAGCACCTGCCCGCCAAATACCTTGTTTTAAAGGCAAAAGCTGTCACAGCAAACTGATTTGATTTAGGTTTTTTCTGTTTACTGCACTTGTATGTAGTTAAGTTACAAATAAAAACTATTCACAGAACTATTTTTGCAAACATCCCCACTTTACATTTAAGGCCAGAAACCTGTGCACAGGACTGTATCTTGTGGTGAGGAAAGTGATGCAAGCGCCGCAGCAGACCCGAGTTAACTGTCCAACTCACCTGACTTATTCATAACATGGACCTCTGACACCGACTGATAAGCCCTGGCTCACAGTCGGGGTTCCAGTTCCAGCTCTGCACCAAACTGGGAAAACCTTTACTTTATGGTTTTGTCATGTTGAAACAGGAAAGGGCCTTCGCTAAACTTACACTTGGACACACTGTTAAATTAAGTAGAAGCTTATTCTGGACTAAGTGCTGCCTGCAGAAAGACCAGAAATACCTGTAACTGATGATTGGACTGATGTTATTTATGTCTGGAGGTCAAAAAGAATAACCGCCTCCAATGGCCTGCAACAGGACAAATATATGAAAAAGTTGGATCGTATTACATTTGTACATCATTTGTTTATTGTTAATTTCTGTTTTATGATTTGAGGTTTTATTTATAAAAATACACCACCTATATTCTGCATTAAGTAGCTTGCCTTTCTGTTATACACTTTCATTTTCATATCTTTAAATCATTATTTTGTTTAAAATATGCACAGACATGACTACAAACGAGAAATGGGCCAAGACACAAAATGCACAAAATCAGGAGCAGGGGTGTCCACACACTTTCAGCTACACGGTCCAGACTTTATTTATATTAGAAAAGTGTGACTGAAGGCCTTTTGTAAATTTACTCAAACTACAACTTAGTTGGTTTCCTTCACTGCCCACTGAAACTAACAACAACAGCGCCCTCTGCAGGTCGAACACTGGAACTTACTGGTTACCTAATTCAGTTGTGTTACTTCTTCACATTGTTACCCAGCTAACATTCACGTTTGTGCAGTTTTTTTTAATACCCGAGAGGTACACAACCTTTTACCATTATATCCCCAGACCCTTGTTTTTACAAAACACACTGTTTGTTCAGAGAACATGAATTTCAAAGAATATGCCTTGAGTGATACTAGAGAACAGTTTTATTCTCTAATACAGAAAAAGGAGAAAATCAAAGCAGCAAAAAAATAATAATTACTGCTGTGGTTTTGGGTTTAGTTTCCAGCACAAAACTGGGGTTTAATAGGCTTTCATGAAGTCAAGAGGAGCAGGAGAGTCTGGTTTCACTGGGATAAGGCAGTTGGAGTACAACAGATGTTCTTTGTTATGTCAGAGTTCTTCCATTTTTGTTTTTGATTTCTTCTGTATCCTGCATCCTGACATCTCTGCACATCCATCACTGTGGTCTTGTAATGGTTCATGTCACTTCCTGCCTTTTTCGTTGTCCTCCGTGGCTCCAGAAACCTGATGTTTTTGGCTCAAGATGACATTAAAAAGGTCTGACTTTGATCTTTCTTTGCCCCATTTCTGCTGAGATAAACCTGACCTTGTACTACAAAATACATTTAAAAAAAAAAAACATTCTGGTTTCCGCCTGCTCGTCAGCACTGAAAGGTCTGTTGGAAGTCATAAGAAGGTAGTAATGCACTTTGGGAATCATTTGTATTCCCGCAAACACAGAAACAGGTGAAATCTGGATGCTCAGGGCCACACTGTGACATTTCCAGCATGGTGAATCAGATAAACAGCACGCTTTGATGCTGACGAGTCGGTTTAAACTGGCCTCTTCAGCTGCACTCTTAAATCTGCCACATTTTCCTTTCGCCTCTACAATCTGACAAACAGGATTTGAACTGAAGCCTCCTACACAGTAAACAGTCAACAGTGAGTGGCTGAGGGAGATATTCTATACTATGTGTTTCCCACCTCATGCAATCTGAAACAGCAGCTGCCGGTAGTCTGTTCTTCTTCGACTGTCTCAGAAATGTCACCAAAGGTAAACAACAGTGGGCTTTGTTTGACAGCCAACAGTTGTCACCAGCGGGAATCGAACTCAAACTGGAAGAAAGACTGGGGTGAGGCGATTACAGTGACCCTAAAATGGCCTGTGCGCACCGGGCTGCTCCAATTCACTTCACCATGTAGGCTGCCACTTCCTTCTCCAGGCTCTGTGCAAAGCGATGGTTGAGGAAGAGGAGCTGCCCGTGAGGAAGCAGGCGGCTGAGCAGAGCATCGATACGGTTGCTCCTCAGCAGGACCTGTAGAGAAGGTGGTGTTAGTGACGAGCCCAGGAAGACTTTTTAATGAGCTCGGTTAGTTACAGATGGTAATAAAACCAGTATGGCTGCAATCCTGTTTTATTACTGTTGCCTTGTTGTTTTATTGCAATCTCCATAACATGGAATGGGTTGTTACTTTTGAGAATTTGGCCAGTAATGCTCAGCAGCAAGATTTCTGTGAAAGGAAAGTTAACTGATTTCTGTCTAATGAAGCCTTGGATGGATACTGTGTAAAAAATACCTGTTTTATCAGACCAAAGCAACAACTGGAACTGGAACAGAGAAACATGTTCCAGTAAAGCTAACCTCACTCAATCTGGTGTAAATACTGTATCTACTAGGGACTATTTTCAGCAGTGACTTAATACACCTTAAATGCTCTAGTGAATATTTTCAGCAGTAGGACTGTGGACAACAATGGAGCTCTATGGCACAGAGGAATAAGATATATCAGGCTGTGGATAAACAGACATGCTAGAAGGATCAGTCCGTCTTGGTTTTGATCTTTTCATGGGATTTGTTGAAGATCATCACATTTATCCTTTTATCCAAATTAAAAATTATCTCCTAAAGAGCAGAATTGGAGCTAAGCTCTCCAATTACAAATCTTTCCCTCCTCTAATTCCTGCTTCAGGACTGGCCAACAGGAAATCAAGCACAGCCTCCAACTTGTTCAATTCCAGTACAGAAGTCAGGCATATTTAAAATAATCAGGATCATTTTTCTCTTGAAGGCAGACCCATGACTGAACACTGGCCTGAGACCAGCTTAGTCCACAACATGGACGAAAATGACCTCTACGTTTTAACTTTAAGGGTAAAGTTAAGAGATACTAATATTTCTCAGACAATTCTCTGTTGCACCACTGGCTCACGTTGTGAAACAGGTACTGCACAGTATTGTAGCAGCCTTCACAGTGTTGAAAACCTCTGCCAGATCTGAGAAAACTTGAATCCTGTTGTGAAAACTGAAAATTTCACAGTTTTCTCTTGATGTAAGCCACATCAGACTATTGTATGTACACTTGTCAGATCTTCACTATATCACCACAAAGACTCCAGATGGATTTGTGAAAACAACAAAAAGAGTGAGTTTACAGCTTTTTCTTCATTTAGACATGTCAGACCTGGACTATGTTGACAACAAGACTCCACAGACAAGTTAAAACATCAGATCTGTGAAAGTGTAACTATGTTTATGAAAACAAAAACAGCTATTTCACTGGTTAGGAGTTAAGGTAATAATCCTGTGCACAGCCAAAAACAACGCAGACTCTTCATGCATCCAAAGGCGCTCAAGGGAAAAAGGATTCCCAAATGTCACAAAAATGTAAGACTCCAATGCAAACCATGTCTAGATATAATAAAGAATATATAATAAATACAGATATAGACATAATAAAGAAGATTTCATATCTAGACATCCCTGGTGTGCACTGGAATCTTATATTGTTGAGCCATTTCACTGGTTCTTCTCCATCCAAACAAGGTTTAGATTCAAGTGTGCATGTTAATCTAGTCCATATTTGATAAATCCACATACAGTGGTCTGAGTATGCTCTCATCTCTGCCTTATTACCTGATTTTTGAAAATGAAAATTTACACAGATATTTAACCCCATGCTGCCACGTGAAGCTGCCATTGCATAGAGTTTCCCTGTGCACCTCTTACAGAATGTACAAAAAACACTGAATCCACTTCTTGAAAATGAAATGCACTCTGTTTAGGGCTGTACTTACCTCACTCCCCTGCCCCAGCATGTGCATATGCTCCAGGCAGTATCGGGTCAAATTGCGGAGGGTTCCCTCGGCCAGCAGCAGGTTCTCGTGGGGCTCACAAACCAGCGTGAAGCCCAGACTCTGGACTCCAAGCCACAGAGCGCTCATCTCCTCAGAGAAGGGGTCTCCAGCTCTCAGACGCGCCACACCGCTGTCGGCCTCCTGCAGGGCCAGAGCCTCCTCACCCGGCACCACCTCCACCAGCAGCTGACCAGAGGCCTCCCGGGACAGAGACACAGCGCTACGGACCTGCCTAAAGAAAGACATGGACACAATCATCCGACAGATTTTTAGCTTTAAAAATGTCATACACAACATCTAGTCAATATTTTAAATGATGTTAAAATGTTATATTTTGTCTGAAAAACAAGGAACAGTGGAGGGACTATAGCAGAGGACAGGAGAGGGCGCTGCTGTTCTAGTACAGAGTTTCTAGTCAAAGAGCTGCTGCAAAAAACATAAGATGGTTATCATCCTCACTATTCCCAAGTGTATAAAGAGGACGCACTGTGGTAGAAAATGAACAGACAACTACTTTGAAATTTGATTTAATGAAGTTGTTTATCAAGAAAATGTTTCTCAGTGTGGTCATTTGTCAAACATACACCGGCAAATGACAGATGTTCCCTCATGTGGTGTTTTGATGATGGTGGTGGAGACGATGTCCAACACATCGCTCCAAGATCTGCCATAGCTGTTCAACTGGGCTGAGACCTGATGACTGGGAAGGCCAGGGCATCTGGTTCACATCATGGTCATCCTCATCAGACCAGTCAGCCACCCCTGGTGTCCTGTGGACGGGGGCACTGTCATCCTGGAGGAGACCACTCAGTTAACCAGGCCTTTCCCTTAGCTTGTCACCTGTCTGTATAAGCAGCATCTTCATGCTGCACCTGGTCTGGGACGAGCTAATTAAATATTTCATATAACGTTTAGTTTAATCTAACGCTATAACAACGAATCATGTTTTATTAGGTTTGCGTGTACAAGAAATCCTTAAAGTAACTAGTCATTACAACCAGCAGGCAAATAAGGATAATCACCTTTATTGGCCAAGTATGTTACACACAGGAATTTGTTTCCAGTACCCAACCGATGGCAGCCATCTGCGGCACCAACTCAACCGACGGCTCTAACCATCGGGGGCAACGGTTCAGTGTCTTGCCCTTGGACATGTGCCGGCACCGAGATTCGAACCTTGAACCTTCAACCTTCTGGTTGGGAGACGACTACTCTAAGCACCGCACCACTGTCACCTCCCCCTAAAATAGTAAGAGTAAAGACCGCTGTATTTTTCTACCAGTGCAGCTGAGTATATAAAACAGTTGGTTATCCCATCTCACCTTGCTACCATAGCTACCTTCTCCTTCTGCAGAAGTCGTCTCTCTTCCGGACTGAGCTCTCGGTGCTGGTCGGTCAGGGCTCCTTCATCTGGACCGAAAAGCCGGGAGTAAAGCACCCTGCTCTCCCCGGCAGACAGAGCAGTGACAGGGCACACGGTGTGGATCAGAAAACACCGAACCATGTTGACACGCGTGGACAAAAAAACACCAAAAGGCCACTTAATTCTCACGAACTATGTAGCTTCTTACTGTTATCGCTCACTTCCGCGTTGGTCAGCTGACCGCTCTCGGCTACCGTCGCTTTGCGAATCAGCAGATGGCGCTAACAGCCTGTATATTATATTATATTATATTACGTTACACTACATTGTATTATATTATGTAATCTTAAATTGGGTGTGATTTTAAAACATTTGTAATAACTTTGTACTTCTAAATCTTAATATAGTTTTACTTTTGTTGCTTAGATGCTTAGGAACGAGCTGTATGTGCTTGATAAATCAAATTAATGCTTAAAAATTGCTAAAATGATTCATTAACAAACAAAACTATTAATAATTGATTTTCTAACTAATTGTTTCACTGCCACTGCCTATTAATTGAGTTACTGAACTGATTAGATTTTCTGCCACACTAACATCTTAAACTCCTTTAATTTAATAGCCATTCAAGCCTCCACCACTTACAGTCAAGTCAAGAATCTTTATTGTCATTATGCATAGCACAACAAAAACTTTTCCGGCAGCTCTGGCTTAAAAGACAGACACATTATTTACATAACACTCAATTGTATAAGTAACTGTATTACAACTGTATTTGTTCCAGCACCACCACCAGAAGCTCTATATATGATGTTTACATTTAGTAATGGGATTATTTATTTATTTGTTTTTAGCTGTACTGCATTTATAGAAAGAAAACAGTCCTGGTGTTCTGTGCATTCTTTTCCAAAATGATATCACTGGAGACTTTGAGGAATCTGCACTAACAAAGTCACAGTATAGAAGTGGATGAAAGCAGGAGTGAGAGACAGGCAGAGGCTGCAGAGAGGTGGAGATCAGAGCTCAGCATGTCTCAGCAGACAAACAAAGACAGCTGTTAAACCAACAGCTGCTGCTGGTCATGCTTCTTTACTCTGAGAGGTCCTGCTCAGGGTGGGTGTATGTGTGGAGAAACTAGTCATGGAGGCAAAAGAAAGAAGGAAAACACTCACTCAGCTTTGTTAACATTCACTAGTCTGCCCTGTGCAAACCTGCTGAGACTGAAACACATAATAAGAACACCTGTGAGAGTGATCTTTGCAGAAGTCTGTGGGATTTCATCTTGTTCTCAGTGAAAACAACTTTTGTCATCTTGTGGATATTCTGATTGTTTCAGCCTTGTAACTGTGGCAGCTGGATGAGCATGAGGTTTGACAGGTTGAGTGTATTTTGGCATCTTTGCTCTAGGGATGGCAACTATGGTCAGTTTATTGCTTTATTCCAGTGTTAGGTATTTTTAGTCAGATAGGTATGGTAAAAAGTACCGGGTACAACACCAGAAAGAAATATCTCAACAAATACTGGATGGATCGTCATACAGTTCTTAGTAATCACTCATGGGTTCCTTGGCATTCTCCCAACTGTTCTCTAGCACCACTGTGAGATTCACCTCTGTGATTTCGGCCATGTGGTGCACAGCAGAATTTGAGTCTTGAGATCGATGCTGTCTGTCTTGCTCAGGCTAGTTCAAAGACAATAACAAGCAGCACCAGACAGACGAGTACTGAGTGATTTAGACATAATCTGAAGCCATTTTTGCAGGTGAAAACAGCTGCAGGACCCAGACTTACATTATTTAACCACTTATGTCATACATTTCACAAAAGGATAAGCCAGTACCTGTTTGAATGATCCCTTTGTTTGTCACTGTCATGTTTCTCGCCTCAAATTTCCACAAATGATATTTTTTTCATAGAAATCTTACATGAAGCGTTTCATTAGTATTTCTATGACACCCACGCTGCATGTAATGATTAGCCCAGACCTGTTTGTAGGCAATAATCTCCAGTAATAAAGTAGTGAATAAGAAAGATCAGTGCAAGTAATAATTAGCCAGGATAAGTGTGTGAACTCATTGTGAAAGTGAAGGCAGATTTTGCTTCATTTTAAAATTAAATTTGGCATTTGCTCATACAGAAGCTCACAGCGTCAGCTGTATGAGCAGGGTCATACTTTCAACATGGAGCTTCAACTTTTGAAGTACAAGCAGTGTGAGGAAAGTGCAGCCACACGTCTTGGTCTCCACATGAATAGTCTGAGCAAGTTTCAGTATTTTTGATCTATGAGTCACTGTTCTGTCTGATGAAACAAACCTGCTGAATAAGAACAACAACAGGATGTGGGTGAAGGGCAATCAGCCAGAACCACGGGCCAATGATGGTGAGGCCTGCAAATTTGAAATAAAGGAAGCTAAAGTCAACATATGACAGGGTTCAAAATATCGTTTTGTCTCAGCAGGGAAATAAAAACATCCTCAGTGTGAGCTGAAATCCTCCCAGCCTGCAGAGAGGATGCGCAGAAAGAAAAAACACGAGCAGGCAGAGAAAAATCTTTTCTGAAAACTTGGGGGGGAAAAAAGCACAACCCCCACCCATCTATTGAAACCACAGCTCAGTGTTTCACCACCCTTGGCAGGATGTCAGGACCTTGTTGATGTTGATTCACAGGCTGGTTTGTCAATTTACCGTCAGTGCCAACGGGTCAGAGCAAACAGGGTTTTAAAGGTGACACCCAGGCTTTGTGTCAGGGCGGCTTTGATCGGCTCAGCGGCTGCCTGGAGGACCCCGAGTTGGGACGTCAAACAGGACAGGCTGGAGTAAAGACACGGAACCACAACAGAGAGACAGTGATAGGAAGGACGAGGTGGCTTTTAGGGCAAGTCTACACAAGGCTAGCCTGGTTTTCAACAAGCTGCCTGAACATACATAGATAGATGGACAGATGGATTTGCTTTCCGCAATTTTCAAGGTGGTGTGAACTTTCGCACCCATTTTTTTAAAAGCAAAATTGCTGAAAATTACTTTTATCATGACAAATGTCAATATAGCAACAAACTGCATTTATCCAGCACACACTTTTGATTGACAGGACATTTTTAAGAAGTGTATGGGTGACAGCCAGCAAAAGCTACACATCATATAAATTACAAATGTTTACAAGTTATGATAAATCTGAAAAGTTAAAAGGATTAAGAACATTCTTTTTAAATTAAGTTTACACTTTTAATTAGATCAGTACTGCTCTGTTGTGTTGTGGAATTCTTCTACTGCCAGCTGCTAGATGCAGATGTTTGGTTGTAAACTATGTCTGAGTATTCTTTAGGACCTGCCAAGGACTCATCTACACTTTAAAACTGCCTGTTGGGAACAAGCTTGTATTGAAAGGCTCTTGCATCATGCATGCCTCCTGTGAAGGTGCGAGTCCCCTGCTCTGTGTCTTCAGTCAAAGACAGCAGCTTAATTGTGAACAGGGAAAAACCACTGACAAATAGGTGTAAAGATACCAGTCAAATTCTCCCCCCAGTGCTTTGTTTTCTGTTTCTCCCAGCTACATTTAATCTTTACACCATTTCTTTACAGGATTTAGCAAAGAATTATTAAAGCTTCTTCCGCTGAGTCTGAATCGCACAAGACAGCAGACACCTAAAAACTGTTGGTGGTAAATTAGTCTTTCGACCCCAGTCTGTAAAATTCAAACTAAAGTCTTGCCCTCTTTTTCCCATAGCCACATGGCTGATTTGAAACAGCCTGAAGGGGGGCCAGTATTTATTACCCCCCCCCC